>NC_143013.1:226268662-226573384 GCF_055824585.1 Amblyomma mixtum
CTTGAAGCGCGAATTCTTTATGGACGGGGCGTATTTATGTGGAGGGCCTTCAAATTCTAAATATATTATTGCATCCTCAGATGAAAACTAAAAGTTTAAATCTAACGTATTGTTAATTAATCGTTTAACCACTGAGCTACATCATTCACAGAATCTTCACCTTGCTGTACGTGCTGTTTTCGTAAATTTTTTAAACAGCACTTTTTAGCCACTTATTTTCAGATTACATGATGGGAGCAGGCCTGCAGACAGGGAGAGTAATCAACATCCCAACCACCACTCCTTCATCGCCCACCTTCGTCCCACTACGTTTCAAAACATAGTTTTAAGGTTAAGTTAGTGAAAAAGAGAAGCTTTAGCGTAAGCGCAAACGTTCTCCTGAGCATACCTCGAGTATTGCCGTTTCATTAAAGTTGGTAGCGTTATTGACACTGCAGCTATAAGTATTAGGTTATTCGCAGATGACTGCATTCTCTTTAAGTCTATTAATAGTAACCAGGATCAAGCACGCTTACAGATAAACCTTAATGCAGTTGCAGATTGGTGCGCGGAATGGTTAATGGAAGTAAATACTGATAAAACTGTTCTCCTACGGGTCACGAAAAAGAAGAATCCCTTCCAGTTTACATACACACTGAACCACGAAAACCTACTGCAAGTTGACAACTACAAGTACCTCGGCGTAACATTAAATAAGCACCTTAGCTGGACTAGTCACGTCGACAAAATTTGCGCTGCTGCTGCAAGGAAACTTGGCTTTCTCCGCCACAAATTAAAGTCTTCCCCACAGTCCGTGAAGCTATTAGCATACAACACGTACATTCGACCTAAACTTGTATATGCTAGTGTGTCATGGGATCCATTTCTCAAAAAAGATATACATTCACTAGAGATGATACAAAGAAAAGCAATCCGGTTCATTTTCAACAGTTATCATCGGAATGCTTCACCGTCCGCCATCATGTCTGTAAATAATATTCCATCCTTGGAAAAAAGAAGAGCACTCGCTAGGTTAAAATTTCTTTTTTCACTTTATCACCAACAGTTCAATTTCTCTTCCAAGGACTACCTGCGCCCACGCTTAACCCGGCATACTAGGAACGTTCATGACCACAGCCTTACGCCGTTCTTTGCCCGTACAAACCTCTTTAAAAACTCTTTTTTTGTTCGCACTATCGCTCAGTGGAACAGCTTGCCAGCTCTCGTCTTTTCCGCGCGTAATGTTCATGATTTTGAAGAACGCTTGTCCCCTATCATCTGAGTTCTGTTTGTAATCTTACGTCTGGTGTTTTATAATATTTCTTCCTGTTTTTTTTTTATTTTTGATAATGTTGTTCATACAGCAACCTTTTACTTTTGACTGCCTTTATGTTGATCATTCAGGTGTTTTGTAGTGTTTGTCTGTTTTCTTTCTTTCTTTTTTGAAGTTTGGTGTGATCTTTGGCTGTTGTTAAATTGCCCACTCTGCTTGGCCCTCGGGCTGCAGTATTTTGTAAATAAATAAATAAAATAAAATCTTCCATTTGATGGGAGTTGCTCGTCGTCAACACCCTCGCATACATTGAAATACGGAGAAAAGTGCTGCCGCTGCAAGACGGCCCTCTCAAGTGGGGCGCCCTCAAGCACTGCCTCCATCGGGAGGAGACAAAATGTTCTGTTCGCTTTATTTAAGTGAACTTAGCCGATTTTATGTCATGTACACGTTTCGTCACGAGAAAAGATGCAGTGAAGATATGAAAGCACCGTAACGATTTAGTTCCAGTTTCTCTGTACAGAATTAATGCCACGGCTATGATTACCGAGATTTCCTCCCTCTATTTCTTGTTCAGGAAGTTTTCAGCATTCATTTTTAAGCTCCACTTTGACCAAAAGTTTTCTTTTTAAACTTTAAATCAATTTAATGGAAGCAGGCGTTTGCGGCATCGGTGGAAAATAACCGAGCACTTCCGGGATAGAATCGAAGATTACACTTTTCAGAATCTCTTCCGCAGCCCGAAATACCTGGTCGTTAACCGTTAGAGCCAACTTCCCTCACTGGCGGCCGCCGTCTGCAGAAAGAAGCTTCCTAATGCGGTCAATGCCATTGCCCCCCGCTGCCGGTCAACTTACAGTTCATGAAGAGAAGTCGTGATCGACACAGGGCGTTAACCTTCACACAGCGTGGCGCCGGGTTTCCTGGTAAATATTAAATTCCTACGGCCATAGGATGCTATCGAAACTGCCGGGCATGCTCGCAGATATTAACTCATGCGATCGCTTCGCGACGTGCAGCTTTTCTAGAAATTCAAAATACCACCCATTCCCGGAGAGTTGACGCCGAGTGTTTAAAAATATAGCTGTCGACAGCTGCCGACTAAAGACTGCCGGCCGACAAGCGAGCGCAGCACCAGACGTGGTTACGCCTATGGCATCGGAGTTCTTCCATGAAAAGGCAACCGCTATGCCTTCATAGTACGCTTACACTGGCATACAACACACAACGCCCAGCGTTCTCTCTGCCCAGTTTCCTATTATATTTCACCAGTGTCCCTTATGTGATTTTGACGACAATTTCCAAAGTGTAAGAAGTGGAGGGAGTGGAGAAAGAAAGGAGAGAGAGAGAGAGAGAGAGAGAGAGAGAGAGTTGTTTCTGGAAATAATCAGCTTCTGTTCTCGGTAAGCAGCGAGTGGGCCGAAAAGCGGTTCCTGGTTCCAGCGACCAGTGAGCTTCAACTCTCGCTAAAAAGAAGCCTAATCGCGTGTGGTGGCCACGGTTCGTCCGTTCGTTGACACGACAGGGGCGCGCGTCGCGGGGTTGGCGACCATCACGGGCGACGGGGCGGCCCCGCCCATTCTGCGTTCCCCGTAACGGGCAATTAGCCAGCGATCGCTCTGGGGATATCCTTCGTGGCAACGGAGAAAAGAGGCCGAGTTTCTAAAGGTAAAGAGTTGTGCAGAAGAAAAGAGCCAAAAAAAAATAAAACAGCGAATAGAGTGTTTTGCCGGCAGAGTCTCTTTTTTTTTTTGTGCTCTGCGCTTAGGTGCGTATTTTACTGCTCTCTTTTCGAGCTCAGCTTCTTCGGCGAGTTTATCTTGAGAGAGAGGCGGTGAAGGAGACTGTGTAGGCTTTAATGAGGGCTGGGCACATGAGCTTACCTTGAGGCGGCCCTTGTTAATATGCCAGGGCGAAAAAGCAAGTGAATAAAGCTGCCAGTGAAGGCGCACGCAAAAGCGCTCTAGGGTCTTGGGAGGGAGTTACCCCCTTACAAAACGCTGATCGTAGGAGCCTAGAGCCGGGACGGTATTAGACATGTTCCTTCAACGGTGAGCGCGGATCCGGCGAGGTTGAGCTAGATGGAGGAATATAGGCACTGAAAAACTGTGCAAAGCGAAATTAATGCGTGTAGACTGCTAATCTCTACGATGGCTTTTTTTTTTTTTTTGCAGTTGATATAGCTGCATGTTGTCTCCAAGGGGTTCTTGGTATGCTTTTTCTCCCTTGCTCGTTTTTATTTAAATTTAAGATTAGCTTCACGCACCAGAAGTTCAATCTCTTGGGGGCCGTAAGATGCCCCCATTACTTAAAGTTACTAACTTAAAGTTACTAACTTTAAGTAATGGGGCTCCAAAATTACGCGAGGGCACTACAGCCGGGCAAAAAAACCTCACATAGTGAAGAAGACACGCAAACAAGGCTGATTGAATAGTTCTTTTACATTCGTCACATCTTCCTGAAAGGGACAAATTATAGAAATTTTTCATCCCTAGTTTATATTTTAGAAGGTTCAGTGTGACACATACGTACAATTCAGCTACTGGCCGCTACTTTTTTTGTTCTCGAGTAACGTAAATTTATTAAGGCATGTCTATTGGCTCAGACATTGAAGCTTATTCACCTGTGCCTTCACAGCTCCGCCTACGCACTTCGTTGATTATCTTAAAAAGGTGCTCATGCGTTCAAATAGGCTGTGGGTTTTCATGAGATGTATGCAGTAAAAGTCGGCGCCGCTAATATAGGGTGTGGAAAATAAGGCTGCAATAAGTCCTCCAAACCTAAACGAAACCAAACAGGGTCAGTGAACTCGCTGCATTATCACCAATTAAGGCATTTCGTCCCCTTGAGGCTATTCTCCAGATTCTTTACATTTCAAAATTGCCTTTTTATTTGCTGCACTAGCAAGGATGCGAATGAAGTAGTAGTCAAAAAATGATTTCTTTGAGAAACCGTTTTCCGAAAAATATCGCGGGGGAGTTTGAAAGGAGCTAATCGGGCGGCTGGGTGGCGTGATTTTCAGTGTCTTGCATTGCAAACAGGCTGTACAGAACATGATAGGCAATCAGCGCTGATATATTTATCCTTATTTTTTATTTTATCATTCATTATGGTCTCTGCTTTACCCGCTGCTGCAGTGAGTTTGTCGGCAAGTTGTGTGCTGTGCTGCTTCTTCTGTTCATACCTTTATTTCCTTCTTCTCCTCGAGCCGCCGCAGTGGCTCAGTGGTTATGGTGCTCGGCTGCTGACCCGCAAGACGTGGGTTCGATCCCGGCCGCGGCGGTTGAAGTTCTTTCGAGGAGAAATTCTAGAGGCCCGTGTACTGTGCGATGTCAGTGCACGTTAAAGATCCCCAGGTGGTCGAAATTTCCGGAGGCCTCTACTACGGTGTCCCTCATAGCCTTAGTCGCTTTGGAACGTTAAACCCCATTAACCAAAGCAAACATTCTTCTCCTCGCTTAACGTGCATGGCTATGACACTGAGCTTCAGGTGAACATCATGTCTGACGTCTTCTCCTTTTTTTCTTTCCAGAGCTATAGAATTTTACACAAAACGTTCCTGGCTTTGCAATAAAGGTAAAGCGAACTTCCTCGCCAGGCTATGTCCGCCGTCTCCACAATCCCCCTCGATTCTCGGATATGATTAGAAATAAGGCTGTTCCTCCACGAAAGAGCCAAGACGGCGCTAGTTTATGGAAAGTGTACAACTTCTCGCTATCTGTTCCGACTGCATCTTCTGCGGCCTAAACAAATGAACCAGATAAAAACACAAGACATAGTTCTAATATCATTGCCTGATATCGCGTCCGCTGATTTTAATAATAGCAAAAACTGCACTCTTGACAAAAATGCATACTTTTTGAAATGATGAGCGCTGGTTGCACCTTTCAGCGCTTATACGTGCGCAGTAATAATGCAGTATTCTGGGGTTAATTTGCTTCGATATGGCAATGGCAATAAATTATTCTCACTTGCATTGCGCTATTTAATCATATACCTGGTTTCTGAGAGAAGCAAGTCATTAATTTTTAAAGGTAGGCTTTTAATACTACGAGATGGCTTTTGCTACATAGTGATACCAGTCTTGGCGGACGTCACGCAAGAGGATAAGCATATTAACCATCGCAACTATTAAGTAAATCATACTAAAACGCGATTATCCTCAGAGCTGTAGCTCAACAAGTTTTGGCCATTTTTTGAGCAATTTGAAAGTTGCGCGCACGTTTTGCCCTCAAAGATACGCCCACAAGAGAGCGTCGATCAATGGGGCATGTGCCACGCGACGTTCTAGGCCACGCTTCGTTAGGAGTGTCGTGCAGTGGATAGCGCCGCAGTGTGGGTAGCGTGGACGAGACAAAGAGGGTCAGATGGAGCGTGCGCCTCAAAACTTTGGCGATTAAAATCTTGTTACCAAATTATTACAAAACAAGATTCATTTGTTTTCTGACGTCCACCATCCCTGGTATTACTGTAATACATTACGAGAAAGCCGTTTTTTTTTTTACCAGAAAACGATGATTTACAATAATTATTTGTGGGATTCTCTGAAGCACGTGGAGTAGTATGTGCGGAAAATAATATAATCTACATAAGAAATTGTCGACTTTGAAAAATAGCGTTCCTCTTCATAAGCATTGGTGTAAAGGCGCCTGAGAAAGTATTCGGCGTACGAAAACCAAGAGAAAGACCGTCTTGCTCGCTGTCTGGAAGGGTAGCCTGTTAATGAGAGGTGCGCTATACATCTCGGGCAAGGAAGCAGTGAGAACACCTTTTTGTATGTGCCTGCATTCTTCGAGTGCAAATGCAATAAAGCATTTTTCTATTTTTCTCTGTTGCGAAAACTTCTGTGGGCACCTGCACAGACTCGCATCGTACGCCTTTATCGACGTGCTCCGAAAGGCGGTTGGGAGGACTGAAAGAAATACCAGAAATATTTTCAAAATTTGGCTCAGCTCTATGTACTTGGTCACAACTCCGAAAAGGTGGTGAAAAGCAGTAGCTGCCGCACAATAATCTGAAGGGTGACATCCCCAAAACTTCTCGTTCTCCGCTGTCCTTGGACCACGGAGCCCAGTACAGGTTGGACTTTGAAGACGCAGCAACCGGGACAAAACATGCCACGCAGCAATGAAAGGTACCAAGTTGTCTCTGACGGTCCTCTTCGCGGTTTTCTTTTCTTTCACAAAGTGCGCATAACATAGAATACAGCGGGACATGGGCGGAAGTGAGATCGCACTCGTTGTAGGAAAGGGTCTTGCGCACCCTAAGAGTGTGAAAGATGTGGAATGAATGTTGGGCGCTGCGAACCCACGCGAGCGTGTGTTTTTAATGATGCGCGTACTCGAAATCCTCTGGTGCCTCTCAATACAAAGAACGTTAAGAGTGTCATGCTTTTCACCTTTTTTCCTTATTCGCTTCGCGTCTAGGAGCACTGGGAAGTGATAATTTCAGAGGATTTTGTAGTATTTGAAGAACACCCCGTTCAATACACATACATAAGTCGTGTGCGTCCGATCTTAGAAGCTTTATCACAACAGAGCGCGGAGCTCTAGTCTGCATAAATGAGCTTTCAAAGGCATGTAGGTGGTGCGGAAACGTTTTCTGTAAGTCTTTTTAGTGCTTTTTCCAGCTCTCGCAAAAGAATAATAAAGCCCGCTAAGAAAAATTTCTTTCTTTTCTGCAAGTCAATGCAAGAGCATGCGACGAACGCGCAGTCGCGAAATACGGTTCACAATGCCGCGTATCAGCATCCAGCAGAAGTGCCTGGTGGCAGTTTTTCCCGCTAGTCCGATATTAGCCCGCCGGTGACAATGCTTCCGCAAGAACCGCTTGCACGGATGATACCAAGGGTTTCAGCGAAACGTTTTTGTGTGATCAGCGTACTCTGAATGACCAAAGATATAGTAAAAAAGAGGAAAGCTGAATGGATTCATTGGCCACCCGTCCTTGAAGCATTCATACTTTTGTGTAATGACGGATATAAATGAAAAGACAAAAGCGCGTGAGACAACACCTTAGCACGTAAGGTGAAAATGTTTTTTTAGAAATAATGCTAAGAAGACAAGTACTAAGTAATAGTTAATGGTGTGGGAATGCCCATCATGTCAGGCAGCAAGCTGCTGGTAGCAGTAAGGGATTTACTTTATCTGAACCATATGATGAGTGCAGATCTCCTCGATAAAGAAGAAATGATCTGAAGAATAAAAATAGGTTACCGTACATTTAGTTGCCAGTTTTGAATGAAACGCGAAACTGTTAGCTTTACGAGTATATGTATTTACTTGGCTACAGTGGTACACAGACGGTAGGCAGATGGTTCTTGACAATCTTGTCGGAACAGTGCAGGCACGCTGAGGCTTTTCCCTACCACTTTCACTTTTTTATACTTCTCTGCCAGATCACTACCCAATGAATTCTTCGTGTTGTATATTTTGCATATGCTGTAATATGTGGTAATTCAAATATTTTCTAAGCCTATAGGATTGTCTGTCAATAATATATTTTTTTCCCTGCTTAATTACGCTCCCAACGACTCGGCATTGCAGCATGTATCGCAATTTACTATAGTGTATGAAAATGTAGGCTGTTTAGTTCGTCGAATTACATTTTTTTCTGATACCGCAATTTGAGCGGGAGCTTTATGGGAAGACGACATCCTACTTCTTTGCACAAGTGCAACAAAACCTATCATGATAGTGAACCACAGTTGCTTCCGAGAGCAAACTTAATGACGAAAATTGAGTGGCGCTCGGTTTGGTGACAGGACGGAAATGCGCGAGCGGGGACCGCTATGAACAACGTTCAATGTCCACATACCAAGTTATTTTTAATTCCTTTTATTTTTCTTTTATGGCATTCTTCGTGTTCCTTTTCGTCATCTACTTTTAACTCCACCGCGTCATTCATTCTATACTTTATATCCACATATACCTGGGAGTCCCCATGCCACTCTGCCCAGTGGTGCAGCAGTTGAGCGATGCGCCACTGCCCTGAGATGGCAAGTGCTGCCACTGCCAGCGGTGGGGTTTCTGCAACACGGGTCACTCTTTCAGAGCAACCTCTCGGGACCAGTCTTTAATTTATCTGCCAACTGCCGCGGTGTGCAGTGTGCTCACAACAGGGTTGTGCACGTTGTGATGACGCCATATGGTCACATGACCTATTTAGTTAATGGCTTCACTCCGTACACTCGCCTCGTCACTTTCTCCGGGACGTGTCCCCTCTAATGCTCGCAAATTAATAACTGTTTTCTGCAGCGGATGCACGCATTTGGATAGTTTAGTTTTATCAGAAAATGAAGCGACAATGCTAGGTGTGTTTCTTCGCAACGATCGAATGCATTCAATACTTCGCACGCGTGTGTGAACACGGTGGAAGCCTGAAGTCCACGAAGCTTTTCAATGAGCGTGTATTTCTAGTTTCTTCAGTACTGCCGCTGCTTGTCAATTTTTTTTTTCAGCGCTGCTCGCTTTTTTACCCGTCGGATGACGCGCAAAACTCACCCAAAGATGCTCATTGAATTAATATCACCAGACCGGCCTCGACACTCACTGAGGTTAACACTCCTCCTCTACAAACAATTTTCACGAGGCGTAGAAGACGCTTCAGGTCGTCGTTCTGTTGAAACACATATAGAAAAGCAAAGTTCACGCTAGTTTAAAGAAGGATAACCGCCGCCGCGGTGGCTCAGTGGTTATGGTGCTCGGCTGATGGCCCAAAAGATGCGGGTTCGATCCCGGCCGCGGCGGTTGAATTTCTTTGCAGGAGAAATTCTAGAGGCCCGTGTACTGTGTGATGTCAGTGCACTTTAAAGAACCGCAGGTGGTCGAAATTTCCGGAGCCCTCCACTACGGCGTCTCTCATAGCCTTAGTCGCTTTGGGACGTTAAACCCCCATAAACCAACTAACCAGAAGGATAACCCTTTGAGTAATTTCCTGGTGCACCTCACTTGGTCACAGCACCTTCAATTCTGCGAAGGAGAGCAACTCCACGAGCGGAGAGTCAGCGGTGCACTAAAACGCTTCTGCCTCTACGATTTAAGGTGCAAAGTGGACAACGAGGTCCAAATCAAGTGCCTTTAGGGCGACGTATCTAACGAATTCCACCACTGCTACACAACGAGTTATTTGATTCGTCTACCGTGATCTGTTCTCCTTTGGCCAACTGTCCGTAGCAGCTGTTCCTCCGTGCACGTTATCCTGGAAGGGTGCTATTTCAGCTCGGATTCTGTCGTTTAGCTCACTACATTCTATTTTTTTTTCACAGTTCATGGAGGCACTGTAGACCCTCCTACGAGGGTCAATTCTCTGCTAATATCGCGAAGAGGAACTCGAATGTTTTCATTCACCTTGTCGAGAGTTTTATTCGTTGTTCTGCGGAGTCACGGTGAAGATCGAAAAGCAAATCTTTTCTAAATATATTTCTCTTCCGAACTTGCAAAACAGCAGACTGCGCTATTTGAAACAGCATGAAAACTGGTGGTGTTCCATCCCACAGTTGTGGTCGCTGATGACTGCCACTTAAAGTGTTTTGGCGACGTTACATGCACCTCGCACTCTACGCAATGGTTACAAAATATGGAGTGTTACATGTAACTGCAGAATGTTTCCCAGAAACGGCCCAATTATTATTGGTTCAAAACAAACTTGAAAAAAAAACTTGAAGGCAAAGCACAGGGAAGCGCCCATGAAACAAAAAACGAACTCAAAACAAACAGTTATGCGTCTAGCAACTTTCAGCAGAAGAAGAGGATATAACTGCAAAAAAATGCACTCGGAAAAAGAAATATATACTTTATTTCCGGTATATTTTTATTTCTGCGAAAAAAATCTTTTCTTTCTGTTCACTGCTCTAAATATATTGTTCAGCATTCTGCCTCTGTCGATTTTTTTTCCCAAGAAAGCATCCACAAACAAAACTGGGCTTCCGGAGAACACCATTTAAGGGCAACTGGAGCACTTTTTTGAGAGTTTCGCCATATTCAAGGACACAAATGTATATAGGCTGTAGTTAAAGCATGCCAGGTGTTTTTGCACTAGCATTTAAAATAGTTACGTAATCGACGATTGAAATTTGGGCTTCTCCTCAATACACCAGAGGAGTGCAAGGAAATTTAATGTTACGTCACGGAAGGTACGATTTCAAATTACCGCTGTCGTCAGCCGCAACCTTCCCTGACTCGTCAGACGTTGCCAATCTACTCTCGGCAGGGTTTACCTTCAGTAGCGTTGTTTTTTTCCTTCAAAGCAGGCGTTTGTGCGTTGTAAATGTACTGATACCTTCGATGACGTCATCATGCCCCCCCCCCCCCCCCCCACTTGGCGTTGTGCACCGCGGTGAAGCTTGATGGGCTTCCGGAGTTTAATCTGCGATTACTTCAGTATTTCTAGTGCAAGCTCAAAAAGACTTCGCATTCTTTACCTGCAAGATTCACACATTCGACCCTCTTAAGCTCACTAATTTCTAAAATTGATTTCTAGAACCTATGTAGTTCCTCTTTAAAGGCCCCAAACCAAACCAAGGTAACATGCACAAACGCTTAATTGGTCCGCAACATGATTATGATTGCTTCGTATGGTAGCCTTATGACAAATACATTAGACACGTACAAAGAAAAATATTCCGCTTGATATATCGTCGCTATTATCGCAAGCTGCGCGCTCTTGTGCGTTGTCTTCTTTAAATCATCTCGTGGAGTCTCCTCCTTGATATAAGACATTGTAATAAGTAACATAAGCTCATCCACTGCATCATTAAACCGTCGTATCATGTTCCAATTAATGTTCACCTTTTTCCCTGATACTGTGCGCTAGAACACAAGTGCCCACGCCTTTAATATTAAGTCAAGCCATAATTCGCCCGCACTAATGCTTCTCAGTAGATATCTTTCCTGCGCACAAATGGTTTGGTTTGGTTTGGTTTACGGGGTTTAACGTCCCAAAGCGACTAAGGCTATGAGAGACTCCCCTGCGCACAAATGAGGAGAAAAATAGATATCCCGGATTGAGCCCCACTCTATCATTACCTATTTTTCTGCCCTTGGTTTCTCAAGAAAACTTAGGTGTGCCCTTGGTTTCTCAAGAAAACTTAGGTGTCGAGGTTTATTGTTTCTATTCTTGGTGTATGACATTCGAATTCACTATATTTCTTTGGATTACCTATTAAGCTCCTAATCAAGTTACTTAAGGTCCCTGAACACTGAGACAAGAGGAACCTCTATTGTTTAGACTTTTAATCAAGTTTACTACTATTTAGCGCTACTTCATTGTGCGCATTGTAGGAGGTTTATTTCCGTATCTACCCATTTCTTCCCTTTCTTCGCTGTTTCTGCGATAGCCTCATTAGAGGCTGAAATATAAATAAATAAATAAATAA
Source organism: Amblyomma mixtum (assembly GCF_055824585.1). Taxonomy (NCBI): domain Eukaryota; kingdom Metazoa; phylum Arthropoda; class Arachnida; order Ixodida; family Ixodidae; genus Amblyomma; species Amblyomma mixtum. The sequence continues at coordinate 226,280,290 of NC_143013.1, forward strand.
ATACATAAATGTTGAGGTGACTATCATGCGAAAGGAAACTATATAACAAATATGTTTAGTCAATACTCTCAGATCATGAATGGCAGTTTACCAGTATCCCTCAAGGAAAAGCTGTATCTTATTGGTACTCACCTATTGGGCATAAACGTGGAGGCTAACGAAAAGGGGTCAAGTTAAGTTAAGGACAACGCAGTGAGCTATGGAAATAAAAATCATAGTTACAACGTTACGATACAAGAAAAGAGCTGAGTGGGCCAGGGAGCAAACGCGAGTATTGATATCTAAGTATAAATCAAGAGGATGAAATTACCATCGCCAGGGCATGAAATTCGAACGGAAGATATCCGCTGGCCCTAAGCCTAAAGCACTGGATTGGAAGAGAAGGCAACCGTAGGGGGGGGGGGGGGGGGACGGTAGAAAGAAGGCAATTGTAAAAGGCGGTGGCAGAAAGCTACGTGGGCGGATGACATTACGAAGTTTTTGAGGATAGGGTGGCTGCAGCTGTCAAAGGAGCATACATCGGAGCAAGAGGGGAGATGCTTTTACCGTGAAGTGGGTGTAGTCAGGCTGTTGGTGATGATGATGATGAGTACGTGATGACGCGGCTGAAATTTGGGGGATGACAAAAAGGTTTAAAACTAAATTCGGCATAGCCCCGGACTGTCTTCAATGGACAACGGAAGGCGTAACTATAAGATACAGAAAGAAGGGTGGGTGTATGAGAGAATAAACTTGTGTTAGTTATATTTTAGCTCGAAATAACAAAAGAAAATGGGGTCAAGCACTGTTTGTAATCAAGAAGACAAAATACCTATCGTGGGTCAAGATAACGGAGAGGATCGCGACAAAAGTAAAACGTACAAGGCGGTGCGCCACAAGGTCCGGTGAGCCTATGAGATCGAAAATTTGCTGGTACACAGTCGCTGCGGCTTCTGTTGGAGAGGGTTGATGAGAAATCGGTTACGGACATTAATTCGTGCGAGTTCGTGTTACCGAAACGAGCCTTGTGCTATAGCCTCTCGTAAGGCACGGTAGACAAGCGGTGTTATGCTCGTTTGTGCCGCTGTGTTGTACTCATGGTGGCAAGTCTTGGGCAAGAAAGTAGGACAACCCAAAGTGCAACTGGCGTACACTCTGTGCATATCAGTGACTTACCTTTGAAATAATTTGCTCGCTCTTGTTCTGCTATCAGCATCACTGGTTTATTGCTGCGCCAGTACAGTGGCAATACTTCGCTTCTGAGCAAAAGTTATTTCATTTTCCCCACTCATTGCTCGCTTTATGCGCAGCTGCACACTATAGACAAGACTCCAGCTGTCAGAGTCTATAAGCTGTCTTCCAAGCAAGGCCACATTGTGCGGGGTTCGTTCTTTGCCGATGCGTTCATCCAATGATGTATACGCTCTGCATTCGCATACCACAACATCCTGATGTCGACGCGGCAAGTCACAACGACCTGAAATAGAAGACTTCGTGACACAAGGAACCAAAAGTCTTGTTTTGTCGCAACATAGGTGAATCGGAGACCTTTTATCACAAGAGTTGTGAAACTTTGCTTCAAAACTCGAGCGTTCTTTTTGGAAAGTGAGCGGAAGCTACTAGAGTCACTGAAAAACGTTTCTAGTTACTCTACAGGTTACCATATGGAATAGACACTTGGTAATAGGAAGCGAAAACTGTTAGTATTCTTCGTCATTAACTTCATCTGATATCAAAAGTAATACATGATACAGTTTTTGCAGTTATCTGTAGGACTATTAGAACAATGCTCTATTGATAAGTCTGCTTCATGGGCTTTGCTGCCAGGCGGCGCCAAGTGATGCAACGCCGTACTATACTCTTGAAAAGGTATTTTCGCTTCACACAGCGGACGCGACCATAAGCTTATGTCTGATTTCTGGCCAAACTTACACGACAGGATGTATAGGATGTTGATACATCCATATATGCTGATACTCAATTTGATATCAGTAACCTTTGATAATGATATCATCAAAGCCCTCTGAGCAAAAATGTCCATAGAGTCTCATGAATTAGTGGCACCTTGATAAAATCGCTATTGCATCCTACACTTGCCTATCGGATGTTGAGGCTCAGGTCAGTATGTGCCTTAGCATGTTCGTCTTCTGAGTCACCCCCTTTTATTGGTCAAGGCAACGCGACTCCTTATGTCAGAGTGACATTTGTTTTGTGCCCATGTCGGGGACAATAAACCTGCCTGGCTCATATCGTAACCTTTTCAGATATGAGGAAACGTTCGGTTTAATAGCGCATATCAAAGTACATTTCTGAAATCTAAGTCTCTCGTCAAGGCGGGGCAAAAAAGACTACTACGATACTTTCAACCATCCTTGGGTTTTTACCCTTGCCCTTTGCTAATAAACTGTGTGCCCTGTGAAACTTAAAACAACATCTTGCATAAAGAGATGTTAAGTTAAATAAAAGCGCAACCGAAACTGTATGAACATAAATTACTAATCATCTTCGATTGCAATACAGAGAGCTTCGAAATCGCTTTGCGGCTTGCAGGAGAAAGCTGATTTAGGTGAAGCAGAAACTTTTAAGGCTGCTCAGAGCGCCTCTTTAGCTGCGCAAATTTCAAAACCATGCCTAAATGATGGAAGAATAAGTACAATTGGCGTGTAAGTCTATTCAGGTTGCTGTAGTGGCGTACATTTAGAAATATTGCAAATGCCAGCAATTCATTGTAAAGCAAGCTGTATCTTATTTTGCCATAACACGCCGTTGTATATCCTAGTAGATTTTAGTGAAAGAATAAAAAGTTTCTATAAATAACAGGTTGCTGTATCTTTTCAAAAGAGGACAAAAACCACTTCCTCTATCCGTCATTGCCGCAGGCACTGCAATATTTTGAGTATTCTGTAGTGCACTGAATAAAAAAAACCGAAACACTGAAATTTCATTTTTTAGGGCGTTCACCTTTCTCCCATCGGGGCAAGAGCAGCAAGAAGGAGAGAGCACCGCAACACACGCTCTACCAAGGCCATGTGACTCGCGACCCATGGAGTAACTTTAATGGCCGGCATCACTGCTTCTGCGGAAAATACGCACCTTGTATACTTGTATTGTATACTTGTATTGTATACCTTGTATTGTATACTTGTTATCACCTTCTGTATTAAAAGTCTTGCTGTCAAGCTGCTGCCAAGCGAAAGGGGGCTGCGGCTTAGTCAAGCTGTTTCTCAGCTTTTTCTGCGCCTCCGCTGTCTGTATGTTTACAAGGCAGAAATAAAGAATTTGAATTTGTTGCAACGCGCTTGAGGCTGCCATAATTAGGCGATCCACAGCGCCGACTGTAATCACGCTGCCAAAATTCTGATGGCGATTATGGTGAAAAAAAGGGCGTAAAAACAGCTTGGTAATAAAATATTAGTGCACAAGGTGTTGTGCATAGCAAAAATTGGGTCACTAGCCTATTTTCTGAGAATTTTACCCAGTGAAGCCGAGAATCACCTCAGGTAAAAGCTTGCGCTCATTAGATGCCCGGCTGAACTGGAGATCGAACCCTGCACCTCCTATATAAGAGATATAAGTTCAAAAAAACGCCAGGCTGCCGCCCTTTACCGAAATTACATAATCTAGCAGGGCTATTTCTAACAACCATCTGAATGTCTCTGGTTACAACCAGGTCTGAAAGGAGTAGTTAAAAAGCTGTGCATTAGAAATTAGATAAACTGTATAGTATTTAACATGATTTCTTTTTTTGTGGTGGTGGTGGTGAAAACTTTTATATTGTAAAAAAAAAAGAGTTTGGGAGCCACAGAGTGGCCCCGCTACATGGTCGGCGTCCCTAGTCCGGGACACCGCACGACGAGGCCCCGTCTCTCGCCCGTTTCACCAGAGCCCTTTGGGACTCAAGCGAGGAGCAGTTGAGGAGGGCAGTCTCCCATGCCTCTCTGGAAGGGGTAGGGGAAGGGGGGAGGTGGGGATTTTGAGTACATGCCCACACCATGTGGAAGATATCACAGGTCTCCCCACAGTGTGGGCATCGCCCATCCGTGTTAGGATCGTAATGTTTTATTATTGCAGGACAGAGTAGAGTACCTGTCTGCAGGCGCCTTAAAGTTCGCTCCTCCGTCTTACTCAGCCCTTTTGCAGGGGCCGGGAAAAGGCGGTGGTTGTCGCTATAATGTGTTAATATTTCCCTGAATCGCAGCAGCGGCTGGTTAGTCTCCGAGCCAGAAGAGCTGGGATGAGGAGCCCGGTGAGTAAGCGCTCGGGCAGCCGCGTCAGCGGCCTCATTACCTCGTAAGCCCTGGTGGCCAGGAGCCCAAATGATTCGTTTGGGTGTTGGATCAGTGGCAGTCCGTCGTAGAATACAAGCAGCTAAGGGGGAGATCTCCCCTGCCAAGTAATGTTCACATGCTTTTCGGGAGTCCGTGATGATTATTCTCGAATTGGCGTGGGCGGCAGCAAGCGCTATCGCTACTTCCTCGGCCCGCATTGAACTCGGGGCTCGAAAGGAGAGTCCATCAACGTGCATTTCCTGGTGAACGACAGCGGCCGAGTAAAATCCCGTGGGCGATGGCCCTGCTACGTCTACATAATATACACCGGGTCGGGAGCCGTGTTGTCTCTCAAGAGCCCGAGCCCGCGCTTGTCGTCTGTTTTCATGCATGTCGGTGTCCATGTTACGGGGGAGCGGGGAGACCCAGAGCATATGGCGCCATAGTACTGGGATACGCTCCGCCTCCTCTGGAGTGCAGTCGTGTTGAATGTGTAAGCGGTTTAGCAGGCGGCGCCCAGGAGCCGTCTGCGTGAGCCGCGTGTATTGGTTCACGAGGTGGGCCTCCCGCAGCTCCTGGTAGGAGTTTAGCACCCCCAATGCCTTGAGTTTGGCATTAGAGGTAGCCACCGGGAGATCCAGGGCTCGCTTAGTTGCCTTGCGGATGATGGCGTCTATTCGCGCCTCGTCTTGCTTAGTAGTGCGGAGATATGGCACGGCGTAGAGGATCCGGCTAGTCACGAAGGCATAGACGAGCCGAAGCGCGTCCCTGCCCCGCAGACCACCCCGCTTGTTGGAAACGCGGCGGATCATGCGCCCTACCTGTTCGCCTACTCTCTTGAGTTTCGCAATAGTGGAGTCCGGTCTGAGTCTCTGGTGAATGAAAAGGCCCAGGATACGGAGCTCCTCCACCTCTCTAATAGGACCTCCTGACAGAGAGATGTGTATTGCTGTCCTATCCTTTGGGTTCGCTCTGACATGCAGAAGCTCTGATTTCGCTGGAGCACATTGGAGCCCACAGTCATTAGCATACGCATCGACTATGGAAGCAGCCTGCTGAAGGCGGTCCTCCATGTCTCCAAGGCTCCCCTGAGTGGTCCAAATTGTAATATCATCTGCATATAACGCGTGTTGAATGCCTTCCACCCGGGCCAATTGGCTTGGGAGGCGCATCATAGCAATGTTGAACAGGAGCGGTGATAACACTGCTCCCTGAGGGGTACCCCGTGTTCCCATCATGTAAGGGCCGTATTCCTCGCCCTCAATCCGAAGAAAGGCCTGGCGATTTGACAAGAAATCTCTTACATACGCGTAGGTCCTAGCCCCACAATCGGTAGAACTCAAGTTGGCCAGGATGCTTCCGTGTTTCACATTGTCGAAAGCCCCTTTCAGATCAAGGGCGAGGATGGCTTTGTCATTGTGTTGCATAGTTGTGGGTCGTATTACATCCCTGTGCAGCTGGAGAAGGACATCCTGTGCAGACATGTGAGGGCGAAACCCGAACATGGTGACTGCAAAGAAGCCCTTACTCTCCAGGTATGGAGAGAGGCGATCCCGTACCATCGTCTCCATAAGCTTGCCCGCACATGAGGTCAGTGATATGGGCCTCAGGTTGTCCGTATTCACGGCCTTACCTGTTTTAGGGATAAACGTCACAAGTGACGTTTTCCACTCGGGAGGGAGTGGACGCCCGTCCCAGATCTGGTTGATGTATTCTAATAAATGAAGGTAGGCTGAGTCCGGTAGGTTCGCCAACAGGTTCACTGTTATGTGGTCCCGTCCCGGAGCCGTACCCCGGCGCATTTTTGCTAAGGCCGCCTTAAGGTCGTGCAACTCAAAAGGGGCATCGAGTGTTTCATTAGGCCTGCCAGAGTACATGTACTGTTGCCCAGGCGGGTCCTCCATACGACAGAGATATCTGTCGCACAGAGTGTCCGCAAGTTGCGCCGTCGTACCTTGATACCCTTGCAGAGCCCGCCGGAGCTGCTTTTGCGTCTCCCCTCTCGTTTGGGAGGGGTCGATTAGACTGCGAAAGAGACGCCACGTCCCCTTCGAGCTCATCTGATGAGCTGCGGCGTCGCAGCGTGCTATCCAATTTGAATCTGAGAGCTCGGCAGCATACGCTGCAGCCTGCTCTGTGAGTTTGGCTATGCGGTCGCGTAATTTGCGATTAGTTTTCTGCTTTTTCCACCGTTTAGTTAAGCTCCGGCGCGCCTCCCACAAATGCAGGAGGTGGGTGTCCACTGCGGGGATCTCTTCGGTGGTTTGTAGTGTTGTGACGTGTTGTTTCTGAATGTTGTATATGTGGTTAGCCCATTCCGCGTAGCCGCCGGAAAATAGTACGGGAGGGATAGTGTGATTCCGGAATTTGTGCCAATCGGTCAGCTTGGCCTGACCCCATTTTTTGCGCGCTGCCTTTGCCTCGAGTGTAATCCGGAGAAGGAGGTGATCGCTGCCTAGAGAATCTCCCAAGTTCTCCCATGCAGCCGCTCTAGCATTTTTAACGAGAGAAAGGTCTGGACACGTGTCGCGGGTTACCGAATTCCCCACTCGAGTGGGATACGCCGGGTCCGTGAGCAACGTGAGGCTGAGGGTGGAGATGAGCTCCGCCAGCTTACGTCCTCTTGCCTGTTCGAAGTGGTAGCCCCAATGAAGGCTGGGAGCATTGAAGTCTCCAACGATCACTAGAGGCTCTTTGGCTGCCAATTTTATCGCGCGAAGGAAGATTTCATTGAAAGTTACGCGCGGCTTACGCGGAGGGCAGTATATGTTGAGGATATGTATTGACGGGTCGCGGCGTCTGAGAGGCAATACTCGGACCATTGTATATTCTTGCTCGGTACTCAAGTCTAAGTCGACCTGAACCACGGTGTAAGCCTTATTCACCAGGATGCACGTAGAGGGGCCCCCCTGAAAGGTGCTGTAGCCTGATAATTTAGCGTCTATGCCGGGCTCCTGTAGGGCAATGAGCGCCGGCATGTCACCTAGGGACTGCAGGTAAAGCTGGAGGTGTGACCGCTTTTTCCAAGATCTGAAACCCCTGCAGTTCCATTGGATGATCTGGAATTTTTCAAACTTTTTAGCATTCCTATTACATCTGCTAGCCATCTTGTCGTATTTATTTAAGGGTGATCGGAATAGCTCTGGCCGGAAGCCGGCGCAACCCCAGTGAGGGGCCGCACCGACCCACCAGCTGCCGAGCCTGAACCATGTTCCTCCGCTGCCTGACGGAAGGCTGTCTTACGTTTGAGGTGATGGGATTCGCAGCTTGTGGCGTTCTTAATTTGGGTGCTGACCCAGGGCTGCACGGCTTTAAGGACCGAGTCAGTGACCTGGGCCATAAGGTCGGGAAGTGCTTGCGTTAAAGCTGCCTTGAACATATCCTGGAAGGACTCGCTGACTGCTGACATGATTTGGTTCGGGAGGGCCGCCACTTGCTCCTCCAGTTGCTCGGTTTGGCGCTGCAGTGCCTCTAGGCCGGCGACGCGACCAGCTGATCCAACTACCGTGTCCCCGCTCTGCCGCGAGACGCTAGTGAGGCAAGATGTTACGGATGATCCGTCATCCTCGTCGTCTGGCTCAGCTTCTTGCATTGGTTCAGATGACCCGGCCTGTTTGGCCTCTAATTCCTGAATTTTGCGCGCTAGAATTTGGTTCTGGCGCCTGAGCTCCTCTACTTGCTGCTGTAGGGCGGTTTCGGTAGGGGAGGGACGGGTAGGGGAGGGACGGGTAGTGGGCCCGGAGACTGCCCTACTCCAACTGCTCACCTGTGGTTGGACGGGTGCCAAGGGCGGGAAGTCCCTGGCGTTGAGGACCGGGGGCGCCGCCTGGGTCGCGGACTTGACAGGTTTCGATGGCCCGGTTTTGGCCTTGGTTTCCTGGTCGGCTGACACTTTCTTGGCCTTGGGCGGAGGAGCCTGCTTGGGCCCCGTCTTTGTCTTCGGTTTGGATCCTGATGGGGAGCTGGGTTTGATGGGTTTCCGGAACCGTCCGGCACAGCCAGGAGCTCCGGTAGGGTGGCCGCCTCCGCAGATGAGGCAGCTCGGAACGCAGTCATGTTCCGCCGGGCCGTCAGGAGTGGCATCGGGAACCTGGACTCCGCAGCGTTTGCAGCGCCCCGGCTGCGGTCGCGGGAACGCATCGGCCCGATGGCCCACTGTGCCACAGCGGTGGCATGCAGGCACTGTTTTCTTGTACAGGCGAACAGGGAGCCGTTCGTAGCTGTACAACACCGTCCGTGGCACCTTAGTCCCCGCGAAGGTGATCACCGCAACCGGGGTTCCCCCCAGCTTGCGCACAGACACCACATTTGGTTCCGCACAGAGTTTTCTTTTAACGGTTTCAGACGTTTCGTCAGGCGAAACACTCACGACGCCGCGACAGAACGCACCGGAGAGTTTGGGGTGTCCCCGGAACGGTAGCTCGCGTTCCCCAACCCGCAGCACAACATCCCGGAGTAGCTTCTCCGCGGCGTCGACTGATTTCAACGCACATACCAGCACGTTTTGGTCCCAAACAGGCCACACCGCAAGTCCTGCATTTGCGTCGTCCCCGAGGATGCTGCGGATTGCAGCGCCGGCTTGTCCGGGACCAAAAGTTGCTCTGAGGTCGACCGTGTTTCGCGGTTTCAGCACCACGACGATGTCGTCTTTTTCGATACGCGGCGTGTTCTGCGGCCGCCACCGGAGTTGCCTGGAGCGCTTCGAGGTTGCGTTCGAGGTTGCGTTCGTAGAGCTAGCCGGCGCCTGTTGCTGGGTGGCACCAGCACCAGCGTCCCTCGATGCCGCCGCCGCGTTCTTCTTTCCGCGCCAGACGCGGACCATATCTTCAAGGTAATCGTCCTCGGTTGGTAGAGGATCCTCGCCTTGAGTAGTACCCTCGCATTGGTTTGTATCCATTGTTACGATCCGCAAGGACTGTGGGTCGTACCCGGTGACGTGATTTGGAGCCGTCGAGGCCGAGGGATCGCCCACCGGGGCCATCGCAGGCCCCGGCGCCGTTAGGCTTAGCACCACCGCGGCGTGACGAAAGCTTCAAATGACCGAAAAGTGGTCGAAAATTGGCCCCACCTTAACAAACGTGGTGTAGACGGGTGCCGCTGAGGTTCCTGGAGACGATAATACCAGGCTTGCAGGGGAAAAAGTTGGTGTATCGCAATTGATTGCGATTTGTCACGGAGCCGACGCGGTATGCGACCGCTCCCGTCACCGACGCTAGCGCAGTAATCCTTTTTTTGTGACATGCGCCAAGAATGGAAATAACCAAGAAGGTTGTTTTTAAAAGTTAGTTTCGGACTTCGCTGACGCACACACTATAAAGTTGAGGAAAAAGTGATTGAAAGGCAGAGTGCAGTCGGCGAAATTATTAAAGGCAGGTTCGTACAAGTGGCAAATTTTGAGCACCAGCGCTGCATTAACGGCGCCGTCGCCAGCAGCTCCGGGGATTGACATCCACACTACTTGCGTTTTTGCGTTGCTCTAGTCGCGTGAAATCTGTATTCCAGGAGCAGTGACGAAAATGCTCGAGCTCTTCCCGCTGTCCTAACATCAACACGGCCACCGGCAGGTCAGTGACATGACGTCACAGTCGTCTCCCATTGGCTGCTCTCTTGTGTGGAACGAGGAAATTAGCTCAAGGCCGATTGTTTTGCGGAACGGCAAACCAGTGAAACTGCGGTAGAAAAACCAGTTTTGTGCTGAAGGCAGCACACCGTTACGCGTTTTCACGCAAGTGTGAGCGTACTTTTAGATGACCACTTCTCGAACGCTGGGTGTAGAATACACGCGTTATTTTAGTTCTCAGCATGCTCTTGAGGAGTTTGGTGATAGAGATGTTTCTTTCTACTGCGTGATATGAGCAGCTTTCATCACTCTTCGAATCAGCACATTGCTGCGGCAAGGGTCGGACATCATTGTGAAAGTGTTCGTTACACTTCCCATTCAAGCATCGGCTGGTACGCGCGATGCAGAGGTTTGCAGATAAAGTTGGAACTGAAGAGACCACAATTCAGAGAATGGCACGAACTACATTTTACACCTCGCTCTAAACGGGCTGTTTGTTGTTTGCTGCCTCTTCAGGCTAACTCGCTTTTTAAACAAAAGAAAACTGAAACTAACATAGCGAGCTTTTGTTCATCCCAGAAAAAGACTGATGGAAAAAAACTGCAGAGGATGTTCGCTACATTCTAATCGGAGCGAAAGCACAGATTTATGCCACGTAGAAGACGACGGTGAGCAGGCAGTGCCGCGGGACGCAGCATATGGAAGCCTGAGGACATCATCATCATCATCATCATATGGAAGTTGATGAAGAGGGCGCTCTTCAGTGCACAGCGTTAGAGTGTGGTGCAGATTAACACGAGGCAAGTTGGCTGCACCGATAGTCTAGTGGTCTTGCTGAGCGGATCTTAAAGGCGGTCTGTTCGCGTAGCCACGGGTTTGACTCCCAGTCATGGATACTGATTAAATTTTGTTTTCTGATTTTTATGGTTTGACCTCTAACTCAGCTGAAGGTCAAATTTACGCGGTCCGTGATTGAAGCCCGAGGTCCCGTAGTGCAGCTTTCGCTTCAAAAATGATAACATAAGAACTTAGCTGAAGTGTCTGAAACCTTCGTCTCCGGCTTAAATTCTGTGCCATGTTTCCATGGTTTGAGAAGATAGATACAGAGAGGGGTAAAGGCAGGGATGTTAACTAGAAATGTTTCCGGTTGGCTGCCCTGCACCGGGGAAGGGAATGAGGGGGTTAAAGAGGAAAGAGAGAAGCAACGGGAAACAGTCGCAATCCGTCAGTCCAGGCAGTCTCTCTCGGGAAACAAAACAGTGCCTTGTCAGCCTTGATGGCAGTCGACTGTTGTCGCCACGGACCGAGGATCTTGGCTTCTGTGAAAGGGCGAGGATCAAGGCGGCCCAGAGCACTACGCAGCTAACGCATTTCGTTCACAAAGACCGGGCACTTACACAAGAGATGACTGATTGCCTCTTCACAGACACAGTTTACACAAGGGTTGTCGGCCACCGCGATCGGAAAAGCGTACTGATTTGTGAAGGCAACGCCGAGCCATAGACGGCCCAGTAATACTGCTTCACGACGCGCTACATCACACGGAAGACGGAGGCGCATTCGAGGGTCCAATGTCCTGAGGCGACGGTTGCAGAACTCTCCTGTGTTCCACGATAAAAGTGTGAGCTCCAGCCTCAAGGAACGAAGCCGATACGCTGCGTCAGCTCTCGTTACAGGGATATTGACAGGGATTCCGTCATTGTGGGCAGAACAGGTAGTTTCGTCGGCCTGGTGATTTCCATGAATGCCGTAGAGGCCCGACAGCCACTGGAAAATTATGTCATGTCCTTTCAACGTGGCGTCATGGTACAGCTTGCGGATTTCTGCAACGAGTTGTTCATGTGACCCTCGGCGTAGTGTAGCTTGCAGGCCTTGAAGGGCTTTAGAAAAAAATAAGGTTTTAACCGACATGGCCTGCTGCTGATACCTAACCACAGGTCTCATTGAATGCAGAGCCGGCGTGTTTCTTAGTTATCTTTGCCTCGAATCTCAGTTGTTTATGAGCACTGTCACCGCCTATTCATTATAAATGAAAATTACAACATGGTGCCGAGTATTATGTAAAATGCTTCAAGTGACTTCATCGTCTCATAAACAAAGGAGTTGAAGATGATGAGTACTTCATCGACAAAATACCACGTGAGGTGGAAGGGATTAAACCATTTCTCCCGTAATGTGCACAGCACACCCAACCAAAGCGCTAGAAGAGGTGCACCGCAGTTTTTGCTTGGGAGCATCCCGCTGAATATTATTTTAAGGAATGTCTGTTATAGTATTTAACAATAAAAATTGATTGAAAAACAAAGCTTATCCGACTGTCAGCAGTTGTGATTTCGCCTCTTAGTTTGCTAATCAGCACGTAATTGTAAAAATTTTTTTATTGGTGGTTCATTGTGTTCAAATTAATCAAACTTATCTAATGAGAGAGGTGTCGAGAATACTCAGAATTATCTTCTACCATTAGCAGAAAGAAGGCAAAAACGCTTCAAAAGTTAATCACACGTTGGAAAAACATGCAGGGGGGTATTTTGCTTACTATTACAAAACGTTAAAAATAGCATCAAGATACAACCCAGAGAGAGCATTTTATTCGAGTATGAAGTAATTATTTTCTCACTCGACATTTTTAATTTAGACCTATCGTTTCTAACCTTATATTTATAACCTTAAACCAAGTAATTAAAGAAACAAGACAAAAGAATATGCACTCTGTATGTTTGTCTAATGTTAAGCCACCTTTATAATTACTCCTCTAATCCTGTCATAGTGATTTAGTTTCACGTGGGCAATAACTTCATTAATTTCTTGAGGCAGCTGTAGCCTGCAAGATATGTTAGCACGCTTAATGGGCAAGGTTAAGAGAAAGGCCAGTATTATGTGTTTCATGAGTTTTGTTAAAAATGGAGCAAATTAAAGTCGTCGTGGGCTTGTAATTGTTGACAAGGAAATTCGCTGTTAGAAGACTTACCTGCAAGATCAACGCCTTGACTTGCTCTGAGGCTGACGGTCTCCGAAAAGATTTTCTTTCCTCGGAATATAAGCCAAAGCCAGAAACAGAGCAGCGTAATGCTGCTAATCAAGACGAAAACAACCATTAGGGGCACCGGCACTTCTCTTTTCATTCGTGCCACACAAAGGGAAGCCTCTACCGAATAAGGCTGAACTTTTATTGTTTTCGTGACGCGCTGCGTTATGACAGCGAATCATACATCGCCAAATTTACGACAAATGTTTTTACAGTTGTGTCACTCTCTTATTCCAATAAGCAGACCAGGACAATTGCACAGTACGCGTTTTGAATTAACGCAAACTGCGCAAGGAAGTATTTGTGCAATCATACTTTCCTTGCTTGGCAAGCGAAACTGTTTCCATAATATTAGTCATTAGGAACTGCAAGTCGGAATTCTCTCCTTGGAAGCGTATGGTCGACGCAAGCTATAATCGGAGAATTAGACTTTCAGGGCCGTTAACACCGTCAAAATCAACATATATAGAAACGCGACACAGAAGTGATGGGCACGTTTGCAACTCTTTTTCGAACTACGCCACTAAGTTGTGATGGCCGCTATTGCAACATTGATTCCCCGGCGACTTTGCTAACGCCCAGAGGGCAATGACTAGTTATTTTGATGGCCGCCATAACCTACTTTGGCACTGGCAGTGTCGTAAAAAGAGAGACTGCCATCGCAATACGGCAGTTGACGATCAGAGACTGGGGCAGATCTCCAGGATTTCTATTTTTGGTATATGCTTCTTTATTTTTTTCATGACCCATACGAACTTATGTGCGAACTTTCGTCTCATTGTTTTTATAGCTAGCCTGGTATTCCATCCTCGGACGGCTAGTTATGGCACTGCTCTGAAAGGATCATTTTTTTTCATCCGTTAATCATTAAGGAAGAAAAGAGCGGTATTATTGCTGCTTCTTTGCAGTTGTGCATATAGATATGATGAATTATAGTGGAGACTTTGGATCTCAAAGGGGAAATTTTCGCCTTGCTATATTTCATTTTAGCACAATTATGAAATGAAAGGTGCACACATTTACGAGTTCTATAATGTTATTCTCGCACTGAAAATGGTTGTATGCATTGCTTCATTTCTTCTAAAAAGCACAGCCGAAGGCCCGCCGTCCACCATCACTGCTTTTAAGCGTTTTAGGGTGCTTGTTTTTCTTTGACACAATAAAGGGCATTCTTCTATTTATTGAGAGGTGACATGTAACAATAAACTGCTTCATACCGCAGTCTACTCGACATACAAAAATGGGTAGATAAAGAAGGTTTCAAGAAAGAATGGATGGCGATGAATTTCCTGAAACAGTGAACACCAGGCAAGCGAGTGGTACTTTCTTCAGAGACAATGTGTGCGGCTTTTTTAAAAGTGTGGTGGTGATAATTCGATGACAGTTGGCGCGCATTAATTGTTCTACCGGGAGCTCTCTCATGAGATGAATGATATTTAGTTGCAGAATGTAAAATTACCCTTGTAAGGAACATGGTAGTGAATTTAGCCTTTAGTGTTTCCCATACAGCGGCACGGAGATACAAGAGTACGGTTTCTTTTTCTATGGGCGCTTATTTTAAGGTACCTGGTTCTGCTGCTAAGTGAAGTACTTTAAGAGATTATCATTTAAGAAGTTTAAAACAACAGAATTTCACTTACCAAAGTCACGGATTAAATTCCAGCGGAGTGGCTAGCCATGATGGTAGCCAGTCAAAATCGTGCACTCACATGGCATCGAAAACTAAATTAACAGGGCCAAAAAACCGTTCACATAATTTATCGTCCGCACGACGATCAGACTGCAGTAGATAGGAGAATAATAAGCTAATTCTAACAGACGAAGGCTTGAGCAAGTAACCTAATGTACATGACTAGAAAGAACCCTGGACTTTCTGCCCCCAGAAAGAAACTTTTTTACATGACTTTGACGGGACTATTATAGTGTTTACTATACACACGGGGGTTATGCACAAATGTGAACTGAATTCGAATTGATGGCTACTATTTTCGCAAATTAATGACATCATAGTAAACTACACACCGTCATAATTTCCTGGTGTCAGAAAAGAATGGCGGTGTGAACAAAAGTCAGAAAAACCGTGAGGAGAACAATCTATGCCAATCGATGGACGTTCTATACCAGGTCTACCGTGATTAAAATCGAGAGTGCTAGCATGCTTTCCTTTAGTTTTCTTTGCTTGCACTGAACGCAAGGAAATCGCTTTAAAATTAAATAAAACATGTGTAGTTGGACCTTGTCGTCAGTGTCGTCGCCATTGCACATTTGCTTACATGAGCTAGCGAACGCAAGTATGTAGCTTTTCGCAATGCCTGACAAGGTCTATTCCCACCGTTTTATGGCATCTGCAGCACGAAACGTTAGGAGTAGAGAGGCGCAGGCAGTGTTATTATTTATGCAGGAAAAGTGAAACTCTTGCATTAATGTCCAGCACTTATGAAAATAAAATGAAACAAATATTCTTCCCTTGGGCTGCTTTCAACACGTACTTTAGTTGCAAAATTCAAGATCGCGGTGTTTCACTTTTGCTCAATTTTAAAGCAGACTCCGTTTCATGGGCATGCATGAGGTGTGAGGTAAAAGTGAAATGACTGCAAGTTTTGAATTGCTTCACCTCCTTTCCACACTTTGCCACCCATACTTTTCCTTTAATTAAAAGCTCTGTTACTCCTCAGAGTTCCATCGCCAGCACATGTACATTAGCAAGTCTGCATAAAATTTCATAATTCACAAAGCTTCAAACATGTAACAGTGCAGTACGGCTGTGCTCGATTGCCCGTTCTAGAAATCTTGACGCCATTAGGAACAAGGTCCACTTGTTCTCTTTGCACAAACATGTGTTTTAAATTATGCACATAAGTACAGGAGATTACAGCGAATATTTGTAGCAAGTGCTTGAGTACGGTTAGAGGGCGATATCCCGTAGGTGCAGTGGTGCGCTTTTGGTGGCTCGTGAATTGAGCATAAACTGCAGCCAGCCACCTTCTGTCACACCATAATGGCATGCATAAGAAATGCGCATGGCCAGGCAGCCTATAATGGCGCTGTTGTATATAATAAAGGGAGAAATGACAGAAAGAGCGTCGCGCCCTTGCTATGAAGAAACCTCACGGAGCGATTATGGCGATTGAGAATTCGTAATATAGTCCGCGCAATTATTGTGTGTGGTTGATGCGCTTTAGTGGTGATGTTTTACTCTTACTTATGGTTTTATTGAAGCTAAAGTATTGAAGCAGCTTTTATAGTTCAATCTTGTGGACGTCGGCGCTGTGATTCTACTTCGGCAGTTTAAACAGCTCAACTTGTGCGGCTCCACGGCTGCGGTCCTGCACAGGCAGCATGGTTATAATTACACTGACCGAGTATTGTAATAGTCTTGTTAGATTCTTACATCTGCGCTGTAATTACGCATTAACGAGTATCGTTTTCACACCTTTTCCACTTCCTCCTTGATTCCTTCCACCATGGCAGTGTTCACGTGTAGACCCGCTGCATGGCTGCTACCGTCCTACCGTGAAGTAACCTCGCGGAACGATTACGGCACTTGAGAATTCGTAATATAGTGCGCAATCAGTGTGGGCGGTTGATGCATTTTAGTGATAATGTTTTATGCGAAGCATATTAACGTAGGTTTCGGGCCTTCGCGCGACGCCCGGCGGTCGCCACCATTGACCTTGAAGTGAGATCACATGATGTGACGTCACGTGATGACGTCACACCGGCTGCAGATGGGGCCTCATATCGCGCCGCCGGGCGTCGCCCGGCGGAGGCTTCCACGCTTCGGTTCGTGCCACCATCGCTGCATCACGTGATATGTGACGTCACGCCAGGGATGAAGCGGCGCGCGCCCGCCGTCGCGTCGGTCTCTGTACCCGCAACGGCGCCAGCGTCTTTGCGCCGGGCGTGTATGCGGTCAAGATGCCTCCAAACGCTAAGGACGTTAATAATAAGAATGCAAAACGAAGGCTGCTTCGCATCCACTGGGCTTAACCTTGATAAGCATCCAACTGTTTTATCCTTATTTATGGTTACATTGTAACTGAAGTATAGAAGCAGCTTTTATAGTTCAATCTTGTGGACGTCGGCACTGTGATTCTACTTCGGCAGCTTAAACAGCTGAACTTGTATGGCTCCCCCTAGACAGACGCGCACAGGCCGTTTGAGAGGCGCTTCGAAGAGGTCGACGGTGTCTTACGACCACGCGTCCTAACCCGAAGAGGATGAAAGTTGCATGATGAGCGAGGGACGGCTTGCGCGCACGCGGTGGTCACCGGAACACGAGGCGCACGTATGCATTCTCATGTTATCATTGTGGAGTGGGCGCCCTTGTCGAAGGCGACAAACGCACAGGCAGAAAGGGGGTTGTGGGATCTACTACTCCGTCGCCATCGATTCCTTAACATCAGCAATTGGTTCATTACCACTTGCACTGCACGTGTTTCTGGCTCATGCGCTAACAGCATCTTCAGTACAGTATGGCACACAAACCATATGTATAGGCAAAAATTATTTCCGAGTGCTTCATGCGGAGACAGAATGGTTCACCTGACAGCGTCGCTAACGTGGAGAACACTTAAACACCACCAACTCCATACTACACGGTAGCAAGGCTACTTATTTAGTTATTAGAGGACTGTAGCCATAATAGACAGTTTTAGTATAGCGTACGCAAAACCTTTGCGTACGCAATAAAATAGCGCATGTAGAATGCGCATGCGCAGAACGCTAAAAGAAGCTTAGCGTTTAGCGTACGCACGCAATTTTCTGGAAATAGCGTAGCGTCTTTGCGGGGCTTGCGGAGACAACATGGCGGCGCCCTGTTTGTCCGCTTCGGTTCTAAAATACCTCGTCATTGAGTTATTCGGCGCTCAACTGGCAATAAATGGTGGTATTCGCTTCCGCTTTCTGTCGTTTCACTGGGACACAATGTTATGTGCTATAACTTGCCGGTACTCTTGAGATTGCAGTCTGTTTTCAAGCCCATAAGCCTAACGACAGGTTGGGTACACTGTCGTCATGGCAACAGCCATTTTTAACACTTCTCAAAACGACCTCAATTTTTTTTTTCGACGTGTGGTGGCGCTAGGTACTTACCCAAACGGGGCTCTGAACTTGGATGTTGTATGTCTACTTAGCGCCTATTGCGGAACGGTCCGCAAACGCTCACCTAAAGGTGAGCGCTTTGAATTTAGCGTACGCAAACATCTTGCGTGTTGCGTACGCAAAAAACGCAAACGCTATACTAAAACTGTCTAATAGTCGCTAGTATAGCTGTTGTATTCTGTTCAGATTATGCGATACGCTTCAAATAATTGGTGAGATGCTCAATGTCAAGCTAAAATTGCCTGCGCCTTTAAGCCACCACAACCACCGCGTTTGTGATTTTACGAACAAGCCAAGAAATAAATAATTTAACGTGCGCGCTAAATCATGCTCTCTAAAAAAGCCAAGCTGCGCTCGCCCGTAGTCACACCGTGAAGAAGGGGCCGAGCCGGTCCCGAAACGTCGTGTTTTTCCTGTATTTTACTTGGTTGGCGTCACTTACCTTCTCCTAACATTAAATTTCCCAACCAGACAGACTTCTGTCGAATGTTTTCTTTTGATGCTCTCTTTTGCTTGAGCAAAATGGATATCTAAGAAAGGGTTCTAAAAAGAATACTAAGAGTTCACTAATGAATAAATTATGATAACGTGTCGTCTTTGCTAAAAGAACGAGGCAACGGGGTTTGGTCCTTAGCCCAGTTGCGGTATACTTAAGGCTTCATTGGCCGCCGCGGTGGCTCAGTGGCTATGGTGCTCGGCTGCTGACCCAAAAGACGTGGGTTCGATCCCGGCCGCGGCGGCTGGAATTTCTTTGGAGGAGGAATTCTAGAGGCCCGTGTACTGTGCGATGTCAGTGCACGTTAAAGAACCCCAGGTGGTCGAAATTTCCGGAGCCCTCCACTACGGCGTCTCTCATAGCCTTAGTCGCTTTGGGACGTTAAACCTCATAAACCAACCAACCAACCTTAAGCTCTAATCTTCTCTCGGTTAATGAGAAGCCTTATCCTAACCTTTCGATAACTTTTAGTGCTTAGGGGTGTGGTAGTAGTTACACTATACAGCTGTGAGGAAAACCCCGTTGCCTAATTACCTACGGCAAGTATGGTACGTAATGGTTACGGCACCGACCCATGTAGCGAAGGGGATTACTTTGGCTGTTGCCTACGATATCACCTTATTTTACATTTATGCTGTCTTTAAGGTTTCAATATCAATATAGCGTTTGTTATTTAGCACTCACTTCATTCTTAATATGTTTCCTCACAATCCAAGCATCGAGGAATGAATTTAAAACAGCTCTCAGAGAAAGGTGGCCATTGCAATCTCGGGCACAACTTGAAAGGCAAAATGATTTGCGTCGGCATTAGCACGTATATGGTTTACGAGCACTCGGTCCATAGCTGTGGCTCATTGAAAACAATTTAGGAAAATCTTTCGCAAACACGAAAAACTGGAGAAGAGACAGGAACAGTCGTAATCCCTTTGTTCGGTTTTGCTTGCGCAAAGGTTTCCTTGAAATGTTTGACCAACGGTCTGAACAGTCTGAATTACTCAACTGCACTGAAAAATGCAATGTGCAGCAAGCTACGCAGGCTGGAGCGAGCAGCCCGCATCCTCAAAACCTCAAATGCTTGTGCTTCATGGAGAGTGCAGAGAGAGCATTAGAAACTACCGGACTGCCCACTCGGTGCTTTCCTCATTATCAACTCTAATTTCGTGAATCTTTGAACTGAGGATCCCCCGAAAGCCTCGCAATCGTTTCCACGTTCCCGCACTGAAACCAACCGATGTGTCTTACGCTTATTTAGGTTCCGAAAGGTAGCCTGTGCTAAGCCTCGCTACCATAGGGTGTTCTAATCAAAGCACTGGTGATGCGCTTATGAAAAACGATTTGTTTCTAAACAAAATATTCTAATGAAGACGAATGAATTGTCTTTAGCTTAATCTATAGACACTTACGAAGTACTGAGTACAATATCGTTAGGGTCGCGCATGTTTTTGAGAAAAAGGAACATTTTAGGGTAGGATAAGAAGCTATGGCAGTGTTAATGGAAAGCATCTACTTAGGGCAATACAGAGTGCAGATTCAGCCTACGACATTCAAATAACTATGAAAATATGAATAAGATGGAGTTCATTTCGCAGGAATTCATATAATATGAATAGTAACTTAACACTATCCCTGAAATGGAAAATATGTAACAGCCAGCCGTCTCTTATTGTTACTCAGGTATGGGGCAGGAACTTGGAGGAAAATGAGGACAGCACTGCAAGCTATGGAAATCAGAATGTTAAGGGTAACGTGAAGAGATAGGAAGACAACACAGTGGATGATGAAACAACGCTAGGTAAATATGTTCAAGCTGAAATCAGAAGCAGAAATGGGCATGAACAAAGCGTGTTATACGAAGGAAGGATAACGGATTTCAGCTGAGTGGTAGAGAGTCATGTGGTAGTATCAGATTAGGAGCTTTGCGGGGATAAGGTGGCCACAGCTGATACAGGATCAGAATAATTGGAAAGATATGGAAGAGGTCATTGCCCAGCCTTTGACGTGAATAGGCTGGTTATGACAACAATACGTTATATGGAAAATTTTCGTTATAGCTTTCACATGGCAAAATGACACAGGGGCCATTTTGTCGCTATAGAAAAGCCAGAAATTAAGTTCCTTGTGGCTTAAAAAATTTTAGCTTTAAACGGGCCAGTTCCTTAGATAAATGCAACTAGTGTCTGCTTCAATATGGATAGTGTACAGCACCCGTGCTGTCAAGTTGTGTCCTCGTCTTAAAATGTAGCATTGAATTACTTTTTGAAAAACTATTCCTTGCAGCGCTTTCTAGACGGCACTAATTGAAATTTTTTTGACGGCCACCGGTGCAAGCGATGTAATGTCGTCAGTCAGCCGAACAACAAATTAAAAAATTCAGGGGCACTTTGTCTACAGTGCGTAGAGGTGAAAGCGTTTTCCGCACCACTTTCGCTGCTTCTGTGGCACTGGTGGCGTCACATATAATGGAGTACTAATTACTAAGTGATGACAAATCACTAATTAATGGTTAATTACTGATTAGTCCCTGAATACTAATTAACTTCTGATTAATGACGCTTAAGCTTTCGTCTTTAGGAGTGGAACGCGACAGCGTGTTGTAGCGCTGCCAGGGAGTCCATAGAACGCCATTGCCCATTCGGTTCTACGCCTCGCTCGTCGGTAAATTGGTTTTTGAGGAAAGAAAATGTATCTGTCTCTCATATCTCGGTGGACACCTAAACCTCGCCGGAAGGGAGGGGAGGAGGATGGGAGTGAGCGAAGACACCGTATTCACTAGACGCGCCTTTGTTCATTTGAAACCATCGAGCTGGCATGGCGGAGTGGATAGCATGCTCGTCTCGCACGCCGAAGACCGGAGCTCGACCAATTTCCTACTCGGTTTCATTGATTTATATGGTGTGACTAGAAAAGTTAATGAGGCTAATTGGGCAATTAAGCCATTAACTAAGCTCAGTCCCACTTACTTGGAGCATCACTATACGATCCCTTCAATTGGTTGCATGGTTACTAGCCAAAGTACATTTGGCCCCGTTTGAATTTCGCGCACTGTGACGTCACGGCCGTTTCGACCAATTGAAAAGCGTGACATTTCTGTCGACAACTGCTGTTTACAACGATGAGACCTTAAAGGCTTTCGCCTTAATACAGTTGTTAATGAAGAACGTCTACTTGAACCACATAATAATACCTGTTAGTCTGCATTCAACTCCTCCAAGCTGAGCCGCCGCGGTGGCTCAGTGGTTATTGTGCTCGGCTGCTGACCCGAAAGACGCAGGTTCGATCCCGGCCGCGGCGGTTGAATTTCTTTGGAGGAGAAATTCTGGAGGCCCGTGTACTGTGCGATGTCAGTGCACCTTAAAGAACCCCAGGTGGTCGAAATTTCCGGAGCCCTCCACTACGGCGTCTCTCATAGCCTTACTCGCTTTGGGATGTTAAACCCCATAAGCCATAAACCAAGAGGTGTTACTCACAGAACATTTGTGATTGGGCATTTGTATGTCCGTGTGGTGGTGGTGAAAACTTTTATTTTAGGAAAAAGAGTTTGTGAGCCACAGAGTGGCCCCGCTACATGGTCGGCGTCCCTAGTCCGGGACACCGCACGACGAGGCCCCGTCTCTCGCCCGTTTCACCAGAGCCCTTTGGGACTCAAGCGAGGAGCAGTTGAGGAGGGCAGTCTCCCATGCCTCTCTGGAAGGGGTAGGGGAAGGGGGGAGGTGGGGATTTTGAGTACATGCCCACACCATGTGGAAGATATCACAGGTCTCCCCACAGTGTGGGCATCGCCCATCCGTGTTAGGATCGTAATGTTTTATTATTGCAGGACAGAGTAGAGTACCTGTCTGCAGGCGCCTTAAAGTTCGCTCCTCCGTCTTACTCAGCCCTTTTGCAGGGGCCGGGAAAAGGCGGTGGTTGTCGCTATAATGTGTTAATATTTCCCTGAATCGCAGCAGCGGCTGGTTAGTCTCCGAGCCAGAAGAGCTGGGATGAGGAGCCCGGTGAGTAAGCGCTCGGGCAGCCGCGTCAGCGGCCTCATTACCTCGTAAGCCCTGGTGGCCAGGAGCCCAAATGATTCGTTTGGGTGTTGGATCAGTGGCAGTCCGTCGTAGAATACAAGCAGCTAAGGGGGAGATCTCCCCTGCCAAGTAATGTTCACATGCTTTTCGGGAGTCCGTGATGATTATTCTCGAATTGGCGTGGGCGGCAGCAAGCGCTATCGCTACTTCCTCGGCCCGCATTGAATTCGGGGCTCGAAAGGAGAGTCCATCAACGTGCATTTCCTGGTGAACGACAGCGGCCGAGTAAAATCCCGTGGGCGATGGCCCTGCTACGTGTGGCATTCTGAGGCATGACACTTCGATGTTACGAGCTGAGGTTCGTTTGGAGGTGTTGATTATTCATAAGAAAGGTTATGAAAATTTCTGTGAGAAGAAGGCTAATGGGATTACTTTTCCATCCTACTATTTCTCCTGTGTGTCACTGAGCCTTCCCATTTCATCACTCGCCCATGGTTACGCCCAAGATGTATTGCATATTTAGGTATGGCTGCTTTCAGTACTTCCTGCTGCTCTTCGTTTGTCTCCACTGATCACATCGCCCAGCGTTTCCATCTGCGCTGATACGAGCGTCAGTACTAAAATCTGGGATTGCTGCTGCTCCTGCGATAGCATCGCCAGAACGAGGTTCTCTTTCGGCTAAGAAGGTGAAAACCGGACGTCACATTTGCAGGCAATATTTATTTACACTAAATAGAGTACAGAAAATTACTTTTCATGTGCGAGCCAATAAGTCCAGCCAAGCGACAAAGTAGGAACAATAAAAAAGGAATGAGAAAAGAAAAAGAAGCAAATCAAATCAGATATACGACAAAAAATCAGATATACGAAGCTATTGCTAGCATGAATAACTCAGCGAAAAGGAATCCCCACGCAGGCATTAACGCTACTGTTGGACATTGTTACTGGGCTTTTCGTCCGTGAGCAAACATTTATTAGGCGAGTAGGCAGTGGCTCCGTGGACGAGCCGAACAGAGCCTACGGGACAGTCTGTCCATGATACTTCCCTCTTAAGCCAGTGATATTTCCGCAAAGCGCTGCATTGATCTGGTCACGAGGATATATTTGACCACCAAGCTTTGGGGCCCATGGACTGGATTATTCCGTTGCCGTTGCTTGCCGCCGAAGCTTGTTCTCACTCCCACGAGCGTGCCGTACAACTGCTGCCGACTGCGGCTGATGCGACGCCCCCGCTTCTGCCATAAAAGAGGAACTGCACACCTCACACAACTTCCTTTCTGACCCGCTTAGAAGACGAAGCCTCCAAGCAGCGCGAGGTGCGCTCAGGCAAGTCACGTGTTCTTTCTGCTACACCAGCACCAGCACCAATAATGAAGCGGTAAACCAACCAGTCAAGAATAAACTAACTACGGGCCACTTCGTGTTCGAACCACAAAGAAGGCTAAACGGCAAACGGCGCGTGAATAATGCTTTTCCTCCTCTGCAGATGCGCGGTCGTACACGGGTCTGCGAAAAGCATTGCGGTTGAGTTCCTTATAAAAGCCTTCCACAGTAACAAAAATTCTGACAGCTCCTTCAAACATGTCTCGAGATTGGTTCTGTGTTCCCATGTTATAGTGCGTTCAGTTCCACTGCCGGGCGGGATTTTCTACATTGGTTCTGTGTTCCCAAGTTATAGTGCGTTCAGTTCCACTGTCGGGCGGGATTTTCTGCACTGGGATGACGGGAGGATCCATGCACACATGTTTGAAAGAATGCGAATGCTTTCCGAAGAGGCACATCCGATGGCAAGTAGCCATGCACTGCAAGGCTTGATGATTTTTTTCACGGTTACACGGAGTGTCTGTTGTTCAAACGGAAGGATCAAATGACAGAAGTCACAATATAGGTGTTCCGGATAAAGAAGCGTTGAGCATGTTCCGAGAGACAGCTCATATGGTTTGCACAAAGCGAAGGTTTTTTTCTGCTTGGATTCCTTAAACCGCTATTGCTACCTTTGTTAAATTTATCTCTCCCTCCGTCTTTCGTATTGATATGTTTCTACCATTCTTTCTTTAGAGAGATTTTTGGCTGCAGGAATGGGCGCGCATGTGTCAAGCGCTGATGCTTGCATAGTGTTCAACAAAAGACCGTTAGCCGCGTTAAAAACGAACTTTCGCGTCAATGCAACACTGGTAGAGGCGACCAAAACAAAAGAACCATCATGATGATGACTAATGAATGATTTGTAGCTTGCCGATACCAATAACTGCCTCAGTTTCAAAATTTCTAAAGTACAATATTGCGTGGCGCAGTCGCAAACTCATTTTTGGGCGCTATGTAGGATGCCTCGGGATTGGAGAAATTTGACATACACCGAGCTCTCAGATGAACGAACCAATGGCACTAAATCAGAAAATTCTTCTCTTGGCACGTCTTCAGTTTTACTGGCTTACATAGAGTCATTCTGGATTTATCCCCCCATGTGCTTCGCGTGCGGTTGTCAAACTTCGACTCACGTGATCACACTGTCACTTGTTTAGTTAATTTTTTTATCGTTCTACCAAGTGCATTACCTCGAAAAATTAAATATGAAAACATTGTTTTCATTGTATTTTTATTAGTGACTTTATAGCACTTCAAAGCCATCTTATACTGCTCAAGATGCGCTCTGAATGCGCTTTAGAATAATTTATAACTGATGGCATTTTTCCTTACACCGCTTGGAAGGGCTACGGCAGCGCCATCAGTTTTCGATGGCTTTGACTCAGTGCTACGGGTGGCGGAATTTCCTTTTCTCACGTGACCTGGCAAACGGCGCGCGTGATTTAAATAGTGTGGTGGTTCTGCGCAGGCGAGCTTTGCGTAGTCTGTATGAACACAGATGACGCAGCGCCTGCGGAGGCTGCGGAGGTGCGCCGAAACGACTCTTTTATACCTCCTTGTAACTATTCTCAGTTTAGCCATAGTAACACTCAAGTTCAGTATGTTATCAACAGCGGTCACTTTTTCACTTTGCTTCGGCACGAAATTAATACGCCGATGGAAAACCAACGATCCAGCACAGTGTAATCGGCATGCATGTAATAATTTTATCACTCGAATTCTAAATTTCGCCGTGAGGCAGTTAGCCTTTGATCATACCGCTTATTGTTTTCCACTGCCTCTCTGCACACCTCTGGGTCAATATTAGGAGCTTCGTTCTCGCGTATTTCAATTGTTTCGAAGTGAAAGCTTCACTGCGGGACCTCGGGCTTCAATCGCGGACCGTGTAAATTTGACCTTCAGCTGAGTTAGAGGTCAAACCATCAAAAAGGGAAAAAGAAATGTAATCAATATTCATGACTGGGAGTCGAACCCGTGGCGGCGCGAACAGATCTCGTTTAAGGGCCACTAAGTGAGACCTTAGTGCATGGAAGAACTTCCGTAAAAAGGGGGAAAACTTCAATCAAACTGGGCAGCCAATACGCCTCGTATTAATCTGCATCGCACTCTAAACTGTGAATTGCAGAGCGTCGTCTTCATCAACTTCCATGTGCTCCGTACCGCGGCGCTGCCTGCTCACTGTCGTCTTCTACGCAGCACAAATCCGTGCTTTCTCTCCCACTCGAATGTAGTAAACATTCGCTGTAGTTTTTTTCGACTACCTCAAGAGAAGTAGCGTTACTGAAGATTGATTACAGCCTGATCTGAGTCGATTTTGTAATGTGGGATTGGCGGCAAGTATGGCTGAGGGCTTCCTCGCTTCTGAATATTTTTGACGCATTTCAGCTGTACCGCTGAACTCTATTTCGACAGTACTCAAAACAGCGAGAAGTAGAATGACAGTACATTTGGGCAATTGATCTCAAGTCAAATAATCTCGAACTCGGGTCATGGCTGCTGTCCAGATGCCTACATTGGTGCAGCCTTTATTCGGGATGAAAATTTATTTCACAAAACAAGGCGGTCTGAGTTTCTTTAATTTATGCCTATACTCGCTTATATGGTTCAATTTTTGGAAGTGAATGGCGTGCGTTTTTCAGTATTTAAGTTATTGTTCATTACGATAAAGGCGTTGTTTTGATTCTGTGCCTATGCATCGCTCATATATTCAACAGAGTGAACGTGCGGGATTCATCTTCTTGACGTTGTTTTCCTGGGTACCGCTAGGTAATGTCGTATTCACTGATGATGTCTAGGTTACATTTTGAAAAAAACCTTTATTCCAATATATGCGCCGTCGACTCTTCCCAAGACATCCATGCGGCCGCGAAGTAGGAAACGTTCCTTAATATAACCACGATCGACTGCAGTCTTGGGGAAAGTGAACCAGCCCTTTTTCGGAGTGCATCGAAGACATCCGTTTCACAGCTTCTCAAAGTGGATTGGTGACGTTCAATGTACCGCTCTGAGCCGATAATTTCCTGTAAAAGCACAGTCCTGTAGAACCGGAAGGTAAAAAAGACTTGACTCTGACCGTTTGTGACCGAATGTGACATCGACGTGTCAAACAGAAATTATAACATAGCTCAGAGCTATGTTATAACCGGGGCCCACCATGACCATTGCTATAACCTGTTTTTCTCGCAGTGCATCATTTTCCTTTAGATCCACGAACTCACTGAGAGTTCAGATAGAAATTCCTCCTTTCTTCTAAGAATAAAAATTCTGGACTGGTTAAAAGACGGATCGGTAAAAATTTGGGCGAGCTCTTAAGAATGCAATATTTTGTAGCACGAGAGGACGAACACGGAATATATTTGAAACCCGCACATTGCATCGAAGGTAATATTGTGAATATATTGCGCATCTAGTTATATTTGTTTTCTTGATAGTCAAAACTTAGTCCTGTCCATTCTTCTTCGTGTTGGTACATGATGCTGCAATAAATTGGGCTTGCAAAACACTGATTACGTAAAGCGCCGTAAAATGAGCCCCGACTTACAAAAAAAAAACACTTTCTTTCCTCTGTGCACTAGGGCACTGAGCAATATAACGCCATCAGGTGCTCAGCAAGTTGAATATACACTTCAGTGCTTTTTGGTTTCCCTGGTGAATAACACGGGTTCGTGAGAGAATGAAGAAAGAATCTACGAGTGAATTATGTCGACGGTTCGCTTAAATGATAAACGTCATTCACATAAAAAGAATGAGCAGGAACATACTTCAAAGCATAATGGGGATTACGGGCATAAGGAACTGAGCGCCGAAAACGTGACAATGAAAATGAACACAATGGCTTTGACTAAAATAGCAGGGATTTCGTCAAACAGCTTTCCATACTGGGAGTCCGTTAAACAGACTCCCCGTATGGAAACACGGCGAACCTGAAGCTTATGGTGAGAGAGTGTGGGAGTATCATTCATGAGGACTGGTTTAATCAGCGACAATGCGAGGCACTAAAGCTCTGCGTCCGAAAGCAAACTGCATTCACGAGATAGCGCGTCAGATGCTACCAGGCCCACGCAGTTTACATATAATGCCAGTTTTGTATATAGCGCAAAAAATAAATAAAATAATGAAGAACCTCTGTTCTCTCCTCGTTGTTAGACACACGGCCATTATGGGTGTGCAGTTTGCGTGTCTTTACGAGTGGGTGTGTATAAGAGAGAGAGAAAGAGAGAGGAAGAAAGGATAAGAGAAGCGCATGTGGAGTTGTGTGCCCTTCCCGACCGCCGTAACAACAGCCTAGTGAAGAAACCAAGCTGCGTTTAGAATAACTTTGCGAATAAGAAATTTTGCTGATGGATTGTCTGGCACTAGTGAAAAGAACACATCCTCTGTGTAATTTTAGTCAACAGAAGGCGGGTGGATAATGCAGCAAAATAGCCCGTTAATTCTGCGATGTGTACGCTTTTGCGTCGCCTGACAGGATACTAAGTACGGTATTTAGGGCAGTTTACCAATATCCCTCAGGAAAAAAGTATACAACAGGTGTATCTTACCGGTATTCACCTATAGGGCAGAAACGTGGAGGTTATCAATGAGGGTGCCGCTTAAGTTAAGGACAACGCAGCGAGCTATGGAAAGAAAAATGATAGGTGCAAAGTTGAGAGATCGGAAGAGGTCGGAGTGGGTGAGGGAACAAACGCGCGTTAATGATATCCTAGTTGAAATCAAGAGAAAGAAGTGGGCTTGGGCAGGGCATGTAATTCGAAGGCAAGATAACCGCTGGTCCTTAAGGGTAAGGGAATGGATTCCAAGAGAAGGCAAGCGTAGCAGGGGGCGGCAGAAAGTTAGGTGAGCGATGAAGTTAAGAAATTTGCGGGGACACGGTGGCCGCTACTGGTGATGGAAAGGGTTGATGGGAGAGACATGGGAAAGGCCTTTGCCCTGCAGTGGGCGTATTCAAGCTAATGATGATGATGATGAGATTGTGCTAAAAGACAGGTAAGAAGAACTAGCACCATAAGCGTCAAATAAAGCTGTTTTCTTTTTTTTTGTTCTAGAAGAAGACAGGCAATAAAATAACGGGTAGGCCTAAGAGATGTGAACAGGTGTCGGAAACTGCAAATGCCGTAGATAGAACAGGCAGATTACAGGCAGATTAAATTGAGAACGAAAGAAAATAACTTCCATCAAAAATATGTATATGAGACCCTTGTCGGTGCACTTGATGATGATGTCAATACAAGACCGTTACACGCTGAAATGCGCAGTCTGGTTACTAAGAACTCGAGATGCACTAATGCCGGCTGACGAATTTTTTTATGACATATCAACTTTATATATATATATAAGTCATGTGTACGCAGGTTAACAGGTCTTTTAAACATTGCCTTTCTGCTGATGACTAGAGCGTAGCTGCAAGGTCAATTCTCTAAGGCCACACCTGACTGCGGCCTATTAACGCCGCAAGGAAAAGAGCAAGTACATTTTTGATGTGTTGGACTGTACACACAAAACACCGCAACGATGTTTAGGAAATTAGTTCCTAGAAAGTGTCGAATACCTGCAATGCATCAAAACCTGTAAACTAGCCTAAACGCTTCAAATATTGCAGCTGCATTAGGCGTAGTTCTGCGAGGTAGAGTGATACCTGGTACCACAGTCTCGAGACTTGTAAAGATTCTCCCAGAAAAGAAAGATGCTACATATGCTAAGTAAAGTCCAGTTACACATTTTGAAAAGTGTTTACACCTTTAAACCTCTAATACAGTTCAGGTTGACGTCCCATTAAGGGATACGGATAGGCGTGCTACTTCAGTGCATTAATTTCTAACGTTTTGTGGCAACTGACATCTATAGCCTTTGAAAAGCTCAGGTGCACATATTTATGACAGTTACATCACAATATCTGCTCAAGTTTCATTTTTAATGTCTGCCTTTGAAAGCACAAAAACAAAACTATTGTTAAGTCGTAGTATACCGACGTAACTAATCTTTTTTTGTTTTATTTTGGATTAATGTATCGCGTTGGAGGTCCTCCAGGGTGTCCAATAAGCGCGGGAACATTTATTTAGCTATGACAAAACCAACACGAGTGAATAGGACTTCGCACCACACACTACTTGCCTTCCAAGAAAATACAGCAACAATAATTAAAAAAATATACATATATATATGGAAATATCTAGGGTGCGCTCACTACTGTAGTGAGGCTGCACCTTGAGATGTGAAACTTTAGGCACAGCCAAAATATCTGAGCAGAGGAGAGCAAATTTACATTTCGATGATTTCGCAACTGTAGTCTCCGTTTCGGGAACGAATTTGCTTAGCAAGATGGAATGATCGTTATGTGCCCGTAAGTCCGCTGCATTGAGAAGCCCTTCAGAAAGCGGACGACCAGAAAATGATCCAGCTGGAAAGAAGTGCAAGTGCACCTCGAAACGCGTTCACAACGGTTTTCCCAAAATTTGAAAGTATGGGCAGATGTATTGGCTAAAGAGAGCAGAAACTCCATGTACAGGACGGAGAGGCTCACGGCTGCCTGGTGTTCCACACTTATAGGGGGTTCGAGGTCGATGCTTTGGATTAACCCGAGAGTGAGGGCATGCTTCAGAGGCTATCGGTGCGCATGTAGTGCGTGCTTCCTAATTAGGCTCGGATCAACGCTATCTTACCTGGGTTTCAGGATCTTGCGCGAATGAGGTCAGTGCTCGGGCAGTAAGGACACCCTCATGACATTGCTGCCAGAGGACATAAATGCCAGGAACTCGGCGAACGACACCGACCACGCACTAGCCTCTCTCTTCAATTTGAATGAGTAGAAAGTTTAGCTTTTGTTTGTATGGAACTAGCGGCCGTGTATAAGGCCTTATTAAAAAAAGTGTGGCTCAGAAGTTTATGCGAATTGAGGCTTATTAGAAAGCAGTGTGGCGATTGCCGCCCGTTTGTTCCAGTGCGCTTCGTCTTGGAAAATGAGCTTAGTTGCCCAAACTTGGGTTCTTAGTTCGTTTTGTTCTTTTCGTACTCTGCATAGTCGAGAGTCTTACACGCGCTTCAATGTCGCAGTTTAGGACCACAGTGATGTTCCATAGTTGCAATTCTCTTTTGGTGTATACTTTTCGATTCCGTGTATAAGAAAACCAACGCTCTACGTCTCTGATACCGTAGTCTTTGGACCCATAGGGATATAAGGAATAACTAACATTTTCGCCTCCTATTCTTATAATCATCGTTACTGAAAAAAAAGTAGCGTGACGAGATTCTATAGCTTTTTTGGCAACAGGACGAAGTTTGATCATGTTAGTTCAGTAATAAGCATGGATTCATGGTATGTATGACAATAAGGAGATGATAATATAATGCTCCTTACGCCCTTTTATAGCCCCAGCCATGGGCCTCCGCAGCATTCACTTACCTTACAGCATGTCAGAGAGGAGAGAACTTTGAGTTCAAGAAAGCGTATAATCGCTACCTCAAAATCCCGTTCAAAGACTGCATGTCCAAACCACTGAATTAATGGGCAGTCTGCTTTCTCGGGACATTACTGATGTGCATGTCCGCGAAATGCCCAACCAGTGTGGCCAGCTCGTCGGAGAGATCACTAAAGGTCAAAGTAGGCTCAGAAGCACCCAACGCCATAAATTCAGAGGTACTGCACACGAACGCGGCTTGTAAGTAACATAATAGTAATTATGAGGCTAAAATGATGTCATAGCGGCTGTCGGGAAGACAAAATGGCGGGCAAGTTTAGTGTTATAATCCCCACGCACAAACGTAGTGCGCCCTGAATGCGTGTCTGACTTAGGACGCGTGCGAGTGATTACGAAAATAAGTGAACACGTGAGGTAGCAACTGCATTTCGGGTTTGAAAACAACCAGGCATGCTTCTTTCAGTTGAAGTATTCGGCTTTCAAATTAAGCGTCTGCACCCGAAATTAATGTAAACGAGAGGACTCTATATGTAACGAAAACAAGCACACACAACCCAGAATTCTTGGCTAGGGAATCTGCGTGCTTGAAAAAGTTCTTAGGGTGACAGTGTATCTTTTTCCTGCCGTTACTGACATAAATGGGTATATTTAAAAGCGAACCTATATGTGCATTTAAATGAGGCTCTCACCCTCACACTGCGCGTATATTCTTAAATTGAACATCGGTATTAGGCCGCTGGCTTGTTTTTATGAATGAGGAGTCATTATATGATTCAGAATGGCTAAAAAATAAAACAGCTAACCCACTGTCATTTTTTTAGACACCCGTGACACAGCCAGAATCCATGGGGGAGGGGCTAGCTCTTTGGGCCATTGTAACTGCCTTTATTTTGCACGTAATGTCTTTACGTCACATTATATTATCATAAAAGTAATGTCCATTTGATTTGAATATGCTCTGCCGTCTCTCTAGAAAATGAGTCCATCGTTTTCTTGATAGGCGCATGTCGTGAAGAAATCCTCACTTTTTCGTTTTCTTTGGAATTTTGCGTAATGTCCCCTTTCCATCGCCAAAAAAAAAAAAGCTACCACTAGAAAAGCGACCACATAATTTGAATAATGCTGAGTTTCGCAACGGTGAGATTTAGAGTGCTGGTTTAGCGAAAGAGAAAAAATAGGCGGTGATGGGGGAAAAGAGGAACGCAACAGAAGTGAACCATTTGCTCGTTACTGCTCGCAAGTGCAAAAAAGAAAAAAAAACTAACGACCCTACTTCTGACACTGAGACGCAACTCTCTAGAGTTTCAGACCACAGTCTCGAGCCACTTGAGTATAACGCTGTTTAATTTTGCGGTTTTGACTTTGCTGCTTTCATTTTTGTTAGCTGGTTTCGCCGATTTCGCTAGAAATTATCGCGCCGTTTGGAATACGGCTGTTTGAAAGCAAAAAAAGCAGCAAATTTATAGGATTAATTTGCCGTGTCGGGTAAGGATGGGGTATAAAAGGCAAACGTAAAGGAAATCGTAATTTCCTTGTTAATTATGTAAATAAACCGTTCTCCTCGTGACGAGGAAAATTCTAGAAGAAATTGTAGAGGAGGAAGAGGCCGA
Source organism: Amblyomma mixtum (assembly GCF_055824585.1). Lineage (NCBI taxonomy): Eukaryota > Metazoa > Arthropoda > Arachnida > Ixodida > Ixodidae > Amblyomma > Amblyomma mixtum. The sequence goes on from NC_143013.1 coordinate 226,313,121, forward strand.
AAGTAAGGCTTGGTTTATGGTTTATGGGGGTTTAACGTCCCAAAGCGACTCAGGCTGTGATGAACGATGTAGTGAAAGGCTCCGGAAATTTCGACCACCTGTGGTTCTTTTACGTGCACTGACGTCGGACAGTAAACGGGCCTCCATTCAAATTCGACCGCCGCGACCCGGTTTGAACCCGCGTTTTTCGGGTCAGCAGCCGATCGTCATAACCACTGAGCCACCGCGGCGGCACGCGCTTGAAAGCACCAAAAATATCATCATCATCATCATCATCAGCCTGACTACACCCACTGCAAGGCAAAGGCCTCTCCCATGTCTCTCCAATTAACTCTGTCCTTTGTCAGTTGCCGCCACTGTATACCCGCAAACTTCTTAATCTCATCCGCCCACCTAACTTTCTGCCGTCCCCTCCTACGTTTGCTTTCTCTTGGAATCCACTCCGTTACCCTTAAGGACAAGCGGTGATCTTGCCTTCGCATTAGGTGCCCTGCCCAAGCCCATTTCTTCGTCTTGATTTCAACTAAGATATCATTAACCCGTGTTTGTTCCCTCACCCACTACGCCCTCTTCCGATCTCTTAACGTTACACCTATCATTTTCCTTTCCATAGCTCGCTGCGTTGTTGTTAACTTAAGCTGAACCCTCTTTTTTAGCCTCCACGTTTCTGCCCCATAGGTGAGTACCGGTAGGATACAGCTGTTGTATACTTTTCTCTTCAGGGATATTGGTAAGCTACCATTCATGATCTGAGAGAACCTGCCATATGCGCTCCACCCCGTTCTTATTCTTCTAGTTGTTTCGCTCTCATGATCCGGATCTGCGGTCACTACCTGCCCTAAGTAGACATATTCTCTTACTACTTCCAGTACCTCGATACCAATTGCGAACTGCTGTTCCCTTGCTAGGCTGTTGAACATTACTTTCGTTTCCTGCATGTTAATTCTTAGCCCCACCGTTCTGCTCTGCCTGTCTAACTGATTTATCATGCTTTGCAGTCCATGACCTGAGTGGCTTAGCAAGGCAATGTCATCAGCGAATCGCAAATTACTCAGATATTCTCCATTAACTCTTATCTCCAACTGTTCCCATTCCAGTCCCCGGAATACCTCCTGTAAGCAGGCAGTGAAGAGCATTGGCAAGATCGTGTCTCCCTGCAGAATGCGCCGCAGAAGTAGGTGGTAGGATGGTTCGACAGGATACCAGCAAGCTATCTCAGGATACTAAAGATCTAAATAAGAAACGCCAAAGCATGAGGACGTTTAACTCCACAGACAGGATAGAACTAGCAGAGCTATCGAAGTTAATAAATAAGCGCGAGGTAGCCGACATAAGAAAGTTTAACATGGAGAAAATCGAGCATGATCTAAGGAATGGAGGTAGCCTAAAATCAGTGAACAGAAAACTGGGCATAGGTACAAACCAGATGTATGCGCTAAAAGACAAACAGGGCAATGTCATCAGCAATATGGATAAGATAGTTGAATTAGCCGAAGAGTTCTACACAAATCTATAGAGTAGCGAATGTAATCGTCAAGTTACTGAGGGAGGCAGTCGAGCACAGCAATGGGACATCCCGCCACTAACGAAGGAGGAAGTAAAGAAAGCCTTAGGAGCAATGCAAAGAGGGAAAGCAGCTGGTGAGAATCAGGTAACAGCAGATTTGTTCAAGGAGAGAGGAGAAATTGTGCTATAAAAACTAGCCACCCTGTATACGCAATGCCTTGTGACCTCGAGAGTACCAGAAGCTTGGAAGAACGCTAAGATTATCTTAATTCATAAGAAAGAAGGCGTCAAGGACTTCACGAATTACAGACCAATCAGCTTTTTGACCGTTGCCTACAAGGTATTTACTAAGGTAATCGCTAACAGATTCAGGACAACCTTGGACTTTAGTTAACCAAATGATCAGGCAGGCTTTCGTAAAGGATACTCGACAATAGACCACATTCACACTATCAATCAGGTGATAGAGAAATGCGCAGAATATAACCAACCCCTATATATAGCCTTTATTGATTACGAGAAAGCATTTGACTCAGTGAAAACCTCAGCTGTAATGCAGGCATTGCGGAATCAGGGGGTAGAAGAGTGTTATGTGAAAATATTGGAAGATATTTATAACGATTGCACAGCTACTATAGTTCCCCATAAAGTATAAACCACCAAAAATATAAGGAAAATCAAATGACAAAATTTTATCAATTCCTGCTCGGATTTGAACTGAAGGAACGTTCTGGGGAAGTTTACTATTCTATTCTACATTTATTATTCAAGAAAATAAGTTGAAAAATTATTTTATATGAGTTATAGCAACAAGACAAAGTAGCAGCAAGATGATATATTAAAATCGTGAAAAAAAGCTCAAGTAAAGTAAGGAGCTGTGATACAACATTTTAGCAATAAAATTTGCAATGTGTTTCTTGCTTTGCTCTTAAAATAACACTGAGCAACGGTGGTCGGTAAACCACGGACACTTTGGGTAAGCGCTGTGAACTGAATTTCGCAGAAAATGACCAGTCGAATTTTGCCACTACCAGCGTTATTTAGGCGGCGATGGTGTAGTTAACCTCTCTGTTTACTTGCCCGACTGGAAGTACTATTTAGGCTGAGCCCACCCTACGAATGCGTGATTAAGAGTACTTACTGTTTTACTCAAGGATAATTTCTTCTATAACGCTGCAACGAAATGCCTGGAGGCCTTTCGTATGTCAGATAAGTCTGAGAGATAGTTTTGCCGCTTAGTGATTCGCAGTTGAAAACAACGCCGTGTCCTAATCATAAAAATGACTCCATAATTGTCATGATACCAGCCTTTCTGCTGGTTTGGCGGATTGAAGGAATATTTGGGATGCACTGTTTATCGTGATGGGTATATAAACTTTTTTTCTAATTCATTGTTCACTTTCCAGCGCACTTTAAATGAATATCAGAAGAGCTATATTTTGGCTGAACTCAAAATGGAAAAAGGGCGGATAATCACGATTATTTAGGCTGTATCAATAAAAGTCTTGTAATACATATTTCATCTTATCACAGCAGAGAGAACTGCCAAAAACTGTTTGATGCACTGAATAGCTATCATTTGGCTGAAAATCAGCGGCGTATTAAGGAAGGAAACATACATGCATATCAGATTCCTAAAAGAATTGGTCTTTGCTTTCTGAAATGAACTGGGAGAGGACTTAAAATGCGAATGAGAACATGAGGTAGGTTATGAGTGCGGAAAACTGTTTACGGGCTTGGACGAGCAAAGAATAATTAAGTTTCACTGCAAAACCGATAAGTACAGCTTTACGGGACACAAGCTGCTTTTAATCTTTCAAGTCACGAAGACCGGGATCGGGACTTCTGTCCTGTGTAAGACAACAGTCGGAAACGCTTGTCGACCTTGATGACCGTAGTCATCGGTCCAGTCTGGTGGAGCCGTATCTCAGCTTACAAATCGACTGATGAAGGGTGTGTTTGAGCAAATGCTGGACGTGAAGTTTAACTCTGTTGAACCCATTCAAAGACTTGGTCGAAAGGGTCGCCGTTCTGGGATTTTACATCTTCATGGTTATAACGAAAAAGAGGCAGTGCTCATGAATACAAAGAAAGTAAAGAACACCGACATTTAAATGACTATTCATGCTGCACTCCTCGAAGGAGGAGATCGCTGTGGCAAAGAGCTAGGGGCAGTAAAGAAAGAAAAATGTCTAAGAAATGAAAAAAAAGTGCTAATTTAACACAACCTCCAAGAAAGGTAGACAGGACGGGCACTGTATTTGTGTGTGGTTTGTATTCAATTAGCTCGGTTTACCTCTTGGTAGACAATGCTCCACCAACTATCTCAGAAAAATGGACTATTAATGTCAGGGGAAAGCCTGCATTTTGAGTGAGGGATAAGTTAAGGGTTTATAATGACGCATACGTAAGGGACGATGGCAAAAACAAAACATGCGAGTAAATATTTCGAGTGCGCCTACCTCACCAGAGAACGTATGACAGAGCCATAGCTCTGCACCACATCTGCGCCTGCTAAACATTAACGCCAGAATATATTAAACGAGACTGTTGAACATGAAGCTATTTTGTTATGTCATGACTCCCATGTGACTAATCACTGAAACGTAGCTTCACGAGGAGATAGAACCCAAAACATAGTCCCAGATTCATACAGGATTAACAAGCGAGATAGACCCTCTAGTGTTGGCGGTGTTGTCATTATCGCACGCATCGATATTCAAGCTTCAATGTTAGATCAAATCGATGACCCTGAGAGCCTGTGCCTCCGGCATGGCTACCATGGACACTCGTTTATATTGTTTGCTGCATACCATCGATCGTCTGCAACCGCAGATTTCATGTACCCAATCCTTCGCTATTTCGTCAATTGAAATAAAACCAAAATTTGCATAATATTATTCGGTGATTTCAACTAACCTAACTGTTTGGCATGACATGTCTTCAAATTAACGTCATGAATATTATCTCTTTTATCATGCTGGATTGTGATCTTACTCAAGAAGGTAATATTCGAACCAGAGAGCAGAAAACAACGTCGTTCGTATTAGACCTCAGTTTTCATAGCAGATCACTCTGTGATGTTTGTGTTGCAGTTGAAGATGAAATGTCTGATCATAAGCTTGTTTCACGTAGAGAATGCAGGCACTATTCAGGCAGCTTGTTTAATAGTTTAACAGGAAAAAATAAACTCAAGCTTTCCAGAGTGCATTAAGCGTCCTCCAGTGAGAAGGACTCGGACCGTTCATGAGCATTCACTTACTCCCCTTTTCGCCAGAACTAACAGTTTTAAATACAGTTTTTTCCCTAGAACTCTGCAAGATTGGAATTCGTTACCGGCATCTGTTTATTCCTCACAAAAGTTTCTGATGCGTTAAATCGTCTACTTACCTGCTAATATTATTTATATGTATGTTTTCTATTTGTGTGCTGCTAATATTGTATAATAATATTCTTTTGGTTATGTAACAACATAAATTCACGCCTGCTTGGGCCAATAAGTGGCCTGCAGTATTATGAAATAAATGAATGAATAAATAAATAAATAAATAAATTAACTCAACTTCTCGAAACAGGAGGACTACTAAAGGTTTTAGTAGAGCAAAGGTTGAGTCATTCCTTGAGTACCTCAGGCTCGAATAGGTTTGATTTATAGTTTCTGGGGGTTTAACGTCCCAAAGCGACTCAGGCTATGAGGGACGCCGAAGTGAAGGGCTCCGGAAATTTCGACCACATGGGTTCTTTAACGTGCACTGACACCGCACAGTACACGGGCCTCCGGAATTTCCCCTCCATCGAAATTCGACCACCATGGCCGGGTTGGAATCCGCGTCTTTTAGGTCAGCAGCCGAGCGCCATATCTACTGAGCCACCACAGAGGCCGAAAAAAGTATGGAAGTAAATGCAAAAGAATAAGAGAAATGAAAGGATAAGACAGGAAAGAAAAAGGTGATTAGGAAGGAATAAAGGAGGGAGTAAAATACCGAAGGAAGACAGCACCGCAGGGTATTCCGCCCGTTCGCTCAAGAGTCGCAAGCCGGGATAAAGCTTGTACCGTTTAAAAATCCCTTGACACACTGCGGTTGCGGCGATCGACCCCAGCACCTCCAACGTGCGATCCCGGTTCTGAAACCACTAGGCCACCACTACGGTGACGGCAAGGAAGGACGGACGGACGGCTGGACGGCTTGTTTGGAAGGAAAGATAGACGGATGTTTGGATGGATGGATTGCTTGTTGGACGGCTGGACGTATAGACGGCTGGCTGGCTGGCTGGCTGGCTGGCTGGACGGATGGACGGACGGACGCATAGCGGCCGGATAGATGGATGGATGGCGGACGGATCCATTGATAGATGGATGGATTAGTGGCCAAATTTTACACGTGTTGCACAAGGATGCGGCATTGAATTGATAGAACAGTGAGAGCTTGAAGGAAGGAAGGGAAAACTTTATTTTCACTAATGGTTTTTCCTGCGGTTTGGGGGCATCTTCAGAGACGTCATGGTTCTACCCCCAGGAGCCTTCTCTGTCGAAGTCATCCGCCTCTAATCAGTGGTCGGTTGCCCTCAGCCCAGGGCTCCGCTGGCCACTGCCGCCCGTTGAGCTCGCTGTACCAGACCTTGTTGGTCTTCACAGCGGTCGCTGGACAGCAGAGTCTCCCACTGCTCCGCACTCGGGTTTTGTATTTTTGAGAGCTTGAAGAAATAACGTTCAGCCTGCATGAGAGGCCGGTGACGAAATCTTCTGTGCTCTACGATGCGGTTAAAAAAGGAATAAACTTCAATGTCCCAGCTTCATTCCCCGTGGTTGGAAAGATTACGTAATTCTGTATTACGCAACAGTTTCACGTTTGGGTAACTGCAGAGGACTGGGACATAAATGGCCAAAGTGCACTTCCCCAAACGGATGTCCTAATGGAAGCCATTCCCCGGCCCCAAAAACCACTCACCTACTCACGCAATGACACCTTCTGTTTTGCAGCCTAGCCATAGTTTTTTCTTTGAGGCGACTTTAATACTACAGTGGAGTAGGCGTTGTGAGACTGAGTACCATCACCTGATATGTGCGACCTTGAGCTAACAAAGGTAACATCCGTTCTTTCCCAAAGGGCTCTCTAAACTGGATTGGGTGGCAGTCCTTGGACGTACCTGCTGGTCTATATTTTCAGGGTGTTTTTCGGCCCTCGTTTCTTCATGGGCTCAGTTTGAGAGGTGCCTGGTGTCTTCCGCGTCGGTTTATATAGAAATTTCCGTCTTCCCCATCCCACAAGAGCCATGAAAGGCTGGACACAGAGGCTCTTGTTTCGCTATTTACCTGCATGGCTAGAAACAGCAGCCCCTTTGCTTCGTCAGCTCCTCATCATGGTGATTGCTGGGGTAGTAGCGTAAGTCTTGTGGAATGAGAGCAAACACCCATTTCCAACCTACCCTACCACCGCCATTACGTCAAAATCACAAGGCGGCACTCGTTGAGCGTTGGACGGTGCTCGTGAAACGTCCTTTGTTCCCTGTTGTGTACCGTCGTCTCCAGTTGCTCGACGCTAGCCGCATTGTCCGTCACGTATTGTGAAGAAACCTCTCTTTCGTGATGTGGGGATGCCTCACAATCCTGCAGTTGTTTTTTGCAAAAGCCACACGCACGTTGCTTTGTTCTGAGCTTGTATTTTTGTGGAAAGCACTGTACCGAAAGAAATGTCGCTCTTAAGATTTCGACACTTGCTTCTTTCGACTGATTTCGAGAGTTCTCTGTGAGTCAGTGTTCTGTAATAGTGGCGAGGCTGCAGCTTTTGTTTTTTATTTGCGTGTGTGTGTGTGCGTGCGTCTGCGTGCGTGTGTGCGTGTGTGTGCGTGTGCGTGCGTGTGCGTGTGTGTGCGTGTGTGTGTGTGTGCGTGTGCGTGCGTGCGTGCGCGCGTGTGTGTGTGTGCGCGTAAATGATTTCATGCCCTTCCAGGACGCGGATACTGCCATCTGTCGTGGTTTTAAAAAAGGTCTCTTAGTGCATTTATGGACGGTAGTAAAGCATCTTGTTCTCTTGTGTGCGTGCGTGCGTGCGTGCGTGCGTGTGTGTGTGTGTGTGTGTGCGTGCGCGCGCGCGCGCGCGCGTGTGTGTGCGCGTTTGTGTTTGTGCGTGTGTGTGTGTGCGTGTGTGTGTGTGTGTGTGTGTGTGTGCGCGCGCGCGCGTGTGTGTGTGTGTGTGTGTGTGTGTGTGTGTGTGTGTGTATGTGTGTGTGTGCGTGCAAGCGTGCGTGATTCTGGGCATCAAAGTTCCTAATGAAAGGTTAGCATCAAAGTGCTAACGGTTACATAGCACTAGCAGCCAGCGCCTCAGAAGAAATGCCTTCTGTTGCTTCCAGAACCCTCCTGATGCATATGTTTTGACAAATGTCTGGAGAAACTGATCGCATTCATGCAATAATTTCGACTTCTTAACGTTTTGTAAAGCAGAGTTGTTCGAATGCATCGCTAGACAAAATTCCAATTGATGGCAGATGGCGACGCGAAAAAGATACCACGATAAGCTAGGATGTGAAATAAATATTCATGTGCGCAACGCAAGGTAAATGATTCTTTTACCAGTCTACAACTAATGTAGCTATCATAAAAATAAAATATGTTACATTTGAAATTAAGGATTTCAACGCATTTTTCCCACGGTTCACCAGCGTCTGTTTGTTGTGGTAGAAGAATGAGTCCACCTGGCGGTGACAAATGCTGCGCACTGCATTGAGGGCCTCTTAACGAGACGCGAACAGCGTAACTTTTTAAATGCACAAAAGTTATTTTGGAAATAAATCATGAGTTCTAAAGCTTTACTTGCGGTCTCAAAAGGTGGGTAGAAAGAGCCGTGGTTTTTATTTTGCTACTATGGTCATCAGCATGTAAAACGTGATTAGGCAACATTAACCGCCGCGTACGTGGACGAAATTCAAAGGCGATGTGCGCGAAGGGACATTGTCCCAAAGGTGGCAATGAAAACATTCAGTTTATCGCAATCTCTTTCAAGTCTGTTACAAAAGCCCAAATGAGACAGCCCAGGAGGCGCAACGTACCAAACGTCTCTCAGGTAAGAAGCAGCTGCTCCCTGTCGGCATGTGCAATCGCAGAGCGTAACTACAAAATGCCATTCAGTGGATTTCCAGATAGAGCCCACTGCCCGGATGGAGCTTTACCTTGACTTGACGCTGCACTAAGGAGCACTGCTTAAGTTGGAAGGCTGTACTTAAAGAAGCCAATTTTATATTTGAAGCAAATGCGCAAACTATTTTAAAGGCACCGAAATCCGAAAGGCACCGAATGTGGGAGCTTACCACATTTCAGATTAAACTATGTAAATGGAGAACAAAACAAAGGGAATAATGGGTGTGTTGGCCTGGGTGTGATGGAAGCACAAGTAATGATACTTGAGCACCGTACAGCCTCTATTACTAGAAAGGCCTAAACCTAATCGCTGGTCACAGTAGATCTACACGTACGCACCATGGACGCCCTGCAGCTTCACGAGAAGCACCGCGCGGCACTATCACACATAAATATAGAGCTATGTCTGTGGGCGTCATTTCCCTCCATGTCGTTTTGTGCTACGTCTTTTTCGTTATACCCAAAGTGCACCCAATGTATTTCGGAAGTGTTCTGGACGACCTAAGGTTGATTACAGCTCTCTGAGCATTGCAGCCTATAACATGCGTGTGCGACGCTGTGTCGAGGGGTCAGCGTGGCGGCATTCGCTCCGCCTGGGTCTCCTTTTAGGGCTCAAACACGTCTTGCCTTAATCTCGCAGTGATCGGCACCTGTGACTAACGCCGCAGACCTCAGATGACGCTATGCTCCCTGTTGTAGCTAAGCTGCTAATGCAGCCTTCTTGAATTACGATTGTTTTTCTTCCTTCCTATGGTTTGAGCACGATGACAGGCGCGTGGCTCATTATGCGGAGAAGAGAGAAATCAGCAGCAAAAGAAGCGGAAACAGCGGCGCCATAGCCGCAATAACGGCTACCAGCGTTGCCGGGGGGTAAAGAGCTGCATTCGCAATGTCCCAGTAAGCAGGCGAGTGGGAAGAGAGAAAGGGAAAGGGAGAAAGCCTGAGCAGGGCGGCAAGATAATGGCCAAAGGGGCGACGTCTGAGACACGAAGGGAAAGGCACCGTTTGTATTGCGCCGTCCAATAAAGGCGGCAGTGTTGCTAAATACCGTCGCCATGGAGGGTGGAACGGCCACTCGTTTGGGCGAGATAAGCAACAGGCACTCGACCGAGAGACGATGGCATGAAAAAGAGAAAGCAGAGAAGCATTGATTGCGGAAAGGGAAATGGCAAAGACGCTGGCAGCCGGGACTCGTCGAGAGAAACAGCCGGAGAGAGGCGGTAAGAGAAGAAGGCCAGCTGTCCGTCTACCGTTTACAGAAGGCCCTAAATGAGCCATACGATCGCTTCGCAATTTCACCCACTCTGCTTCTTTTTTTTTCCCGCACCGGGGCTAAGAGCGTGGAAATGGACGCAAGAAAAAAAAAAGCAGATGAGAGGACTAAGGAAGTGCACGGTTTCAAGCAGTATTTCTACTAACACACAAAAAGACATTGGAAAAGTCAAGTGCTGAAAGTTAGTGTTCTTGGCCTCTGTACCTGTTCCTGAACCTCTATTCTACACTCTTTTTCACTGTGCAGACTTTTCTGTGAGCGCTGTGCAGACGCATGGGAGTGACTGAGATGCTTAAAGAGAGCGCTGTGCAACGTGTGTAACGAAAAATGCCGTTCTTAAGAGTAACAATATTATCTACCGCAGAGAAGAAGTTGCAGGCTCGTACTTCCAAGTGAAGCAGAGCAGAGACGGAGCTCTCCGCCTCCGCCTTACCTGGCTTTACTATTGTTTCATGAACGCCAGGGTTTATGAGCGTATAAACTATTCCCTGCGACTAAACCTTTCCCTGCTCTATGCAGAGAAAGAGCAGCAATTCTACAAAAATTCGGCATATGTTTTTGGGCTCGTTCTTCTTCCTGCCAGAGAAGCCACCTTATGTTTTAATCGAGTGACTTCTGTATGCTCCTTAGTGACCGCAGAGACTTCCCGAAGTGGTAAATCCGCAGTGTGGAAGCCACATAGGAGAAGGAGATGCTTACGGCTCATCCGGAAGCTAAACAAGGTAGTGGAGGAAAAACTACGAGCTGAAAAGTGGGCTTCTTACCCTAAGTCGGCTGTATGTCATGAAGTTAATGTCCATCGGAAGAGTAACCTTTGTTCTTACACCGACTGTGCAGTAGCTTCACCACTGTTTGACAAGAGAAGACATGTAAAAAACACCTTTTGTTCAGCCATTCCCTACAATAATTATTTGTGATAGGCAAGTCATAAAAACAGCAGCCATGAGGGAACCGACTCTTTTTTTTTAATGAAGTGAAGGCTGATCGGGAGAAAACCTGAAAGTTTGAGCACGACGGAACGATAAAATTGCGCATGACGCGATAACGTTGAGCTGTAGGCGCTTATTCTTAATACCTAGAAAAGGCAGTTTAGATTCGCGAGTCACGTTGTCTTGAACTCGCATGACGCCCCGGCTTGCCAGGGTGACGCATGTCGCAAAACCCTTCCTTTTCCTTCTTCATCCAGACCACTCGCTTCCGTGGGCAGCGATCGAGTGCTGGAGAGTGGATGCTTGTTTTTGCGTCTCGGCAGTTCGCTTCCACTCTATCGCACTGATACGAACGCCTGCAGAACCGAAGGAAGGAGTGTGCCCTGAGCTCTGTGAGTTGTCTATGAGCGACTACCAGAATAAAGATCGAGCACGATGGAGCATTGTCCATCGATTGTATTCCCAGCCTTTCGGGTGAAGCAAAAAAAAAGAAACTAACAAGAAGAAAAATAAACAATAGTTTCGGTAAGCGACTGTGGAACACAAAATCCGGTCGAACGACGTAGACGCAATGCGCACACGAGAGGGCGCACACTTTAGAAAAAAAAAAAACATCCGGCGTTCATTCGGGCTTCAGTTCTCCGGACGCTGTTTGTCAGGACTTGCTACATCGAACGCGCTACATCAAGCATAAGCTGAAGTCATTTTATTATTGTCATGTTTTGCGATCATTCGATACGCCCGATTGCGCCGTAGGACTATAGAGCTCAATCTGAAACCTTTTCACGCGGTACAAACATACACAGCATGCCCACCCACCCTACAAGTTTCTCAACTGGAAATCCATGGCACCGGAATCCCTCGCTGCTGTCCATATCCTCTTTCTGTGATTTTCTCTTCTTTGTATAGTGAGGTCGATACGGTTTTTCTCGTGTTTTGAAGCTCAATACACTCTGCTACCATCTTGTCTAACACAAAGAAAATGGATTTTTCAGCTTTGCTATGCGAGCGAACAGGTTTGGTTTATGGGGTTTAACGTCCCAAAGCGACTAAGGCTATGAGACACGCCGTAGTGGAGGGCTCCGGAAATTTCGACCACCTGGCGTTCTTTAACATGCACTGACATCGCACAGTACACAGGCCTCTAGAATTCCTCCTCCAAAGAAATTCAACCGTCGCGGCCGGGATCGAACCCACGTCTTTTGAGTCAGCAGCCGAGCACCATAACCCCTGAGCCACCGCGACGGCGCGAGCGAACAGATGGCAAAGAATAAAGCAAGAGCAGTTTGCTCAAAATGCATTTCATGTTCAGGCAAGCAAGAGACAGAAGAGCAATGAAAAGCACGCACAAGACAAATGTTGGGGGGGTGGGGGGGGGGGGGGGGTGTGGAATGGGCTGTCATGTATGCCTATTTCTCTTGTTTCGTTCCTTTCTATCTTGTAAATTCAAGGGACATTTGATTGAACACGCCAGGAACTATCGCCAAAAGGTTGAGGTGCATTCGAAAATTGCAGCTGAATTACGAAACGTATTTTGAAACGTAAAGTACTTTATTCGCGAACAGCTCACATTATTGGCTGCGCAAGATGATTCGTCGCTTGTTTGTGAACGCGCGAGCATATTTGTGTCACTTGTTTCTGGAATAGTAAAAAAAATGAAATAGTAAAAAGATAGTCCTGGAGTTAGATGCACCAAAATTTTTTTGAGATTGGCCAGTCCATTTTTTTTGGTTGCCTACATTGACGAACCTGTCATTTCATCAAATGTTATGATTATTAAGGGCTATTGTCGCAGGCTAGCTGCGAAAAAGAATAAAAATTTTGGGCCTATTTTTTCTGCAGACATGTCGTGATACCTGTCCTGTGGGAGCACCCGACTAGAGGAACAAAGGGTTCTTTTTCAGACGAGGTCATGTTTAAAAAGCGCAGCGCGAAAGTTTATTCCGATAGGTTTTCTCGTCTGTGTTCTGAAATACATCCTCTATACAACTAATTGTTAAGAACATATAACTGAAACGCGGACAGAAGTTGTGTTTGTGGGCGTCTGTGTATAAAATGAAGTGTAAATTAACGTTCTCAAGCTAATTAAGTACTTCTAATAAATTACCTGTTTTTTTTAAATTTTGCAATACAATGAATACTTCTTCAAGCGGTAACGTTCTCAGTAACCCAATCAGTAATCAGTGTCTCTGTATTTGAAAAACGAGGTGTAATAATTGGTAAAAATTAGAGAACTTGAACTTAGCGATAAACACTGTAGCGCAAGCGGGGAATGTTTCTTCACGACTGACAGACAACTGTCGGCCAGTGCAAAAGCTCCATCGCAAGGATGTCCCAAATTACAAGCCTGAGAGGTCCACATTTCATTAGCTCCGTGTTCCGCGGTTAGCACTTTTTAACCACGGCAAAACAGGATGGCATGATCAGTGAGCTTGAGCTTTTACACTCAGAACACTAACGAAGAAGCACGGCGCTTTGTTAAACTACGAGCTCGCACGCAAGGTGTTTATAAATTACAACTTCGTCTTTTCTCCACCGTGTACACTAAGACACACCTCAGAGTTGGTGCGTGTTTTCATAAAAAAATGCGTAAAATAACAAGTGAAATTTGGAAAAAGAACTGTTCGTAAGAGAATATGTCTGTTTAGGGCACATAGTGACCGCTAATCCGGATCATGAGAGGGAAATGACTAGAAGAATAAGAATGGGGTGGAGCGCATAAGGCAGGTTCTCTAAGATCATGAATGGCAATGAATTTGCTCAGGAGGAACTGGTGGGCTAGTTGGTTACAAATCTCCAAATTTCCGAGCGCCCGAGAACGAAAGGAGGACTGACAGAAAGGACGCACACCACAAAACACCACAAAACGGCGCTTTGAAATGTGTGTCCTTTCTGTCAGTCCCCGTTTCGGTATCGTGCGCTTGGAAATTTTGAGATGAATGGCAGTTTACCAATACCCTTCAAGAGAGAAGTTTACAACAGCTGTATCTCACCGGTACTCACCTATGGGGCAGAAACGTGGAGGATAACAAAGAGGGTTCAGCTTAAGTTAGGGACAACGCAGCGATCTACGGAAAGAAAAATGATAGGTCGAACGTTGAGGGATCGTAAGCGGGTGGTGGGAGGGAACAAACGCAAGTTAATGACATTCTAGTCGAAATCAAAAGGAAGAAATGGGCTTCGGCAGGGCATGTAATGCGAAGACAAGATAACTGCTGGACCTTAAGGGTAACGGAGTGGATTATAATAGAAGGCAAGCGTAGCAGGGGGTGGCAGAAAGTTAGGTGGGTGGATAAGATTAAGAGGTTTGCGGGGATAGGGCGGCTGCAACTAGCAAAGCACAGGGTTAATTGCAGAGACATGGGAGAGGTCTTTGCCTTGCAATGGGCGTAGTCAAGCTGATGATGATGATGATTAACTGCAACAGACGCATGTTAAGGAAGCCGCACCGGCCCATTCTTGGTCGTGTGTATTTGTCTTGCGCAAACAAAAATTGGAAGAAAAATAAAGTAATAGTGGTCCATTATTTTTTATTCAATTATTTTGGCGACGGCAATTGACATCTGATGCTAGTTACATTTCAGATGAAGTAATTGGAACTGTTTTGGTTAATGCTTTTCTGTAACGTGCGCAACAGTGCTAATACGTTGGAAAATAGAAAACTGCAAATGCACTTTCAATCAATTGCTGACTGGCGGCAAATATTTTTCAAATACGATTCTGTCATCTTTTCTGCTTGCTTTTGCATACGTCAGTGCGGCTGTTTTGGCAAGTTTATCATCGAAACTCTTTTTACAGGGTGCTTATAGTTAGGGTTTAAGGGTGCTTTACATGGCAGAACACGAAACACGTTTTCGCGCGTAAATTATGCGACCGGGTGGGCACAAGCATAGAATGCAATCGTCGGCGTCAGTCTCCTAATATACAAAATGCCCGATGGGCTTTCGTTGGGAAGAAAAAGTTGGAAACATTGGCTCGGTGGATGCTCGCGGCTTGTCGCTTTGTTGTGGCTGCATGCGGGGTAATAGTTGATAATATTTTAGTACGTATCCACGCCTGGGGGAGCAGATTGCATGCAGAAGCTGTTAGCGCTGTTTCCTCTGCCAGAATGGTGCCAGACTCAGGACATGATGAACGCCAAGCATCGCAACGGCTCCCGGTCTAACAAGAGAGCGCGGGGAACAGTAGAAACTGGCAGAATACTGAGCGGCTGTTGTTATCTTGCGACGTCAATGGTGCATGAGTGCAGTCATTGCAGTGGGTTTCATTCATTTTTTGGTTGCCCTACGTGTATCTATATGCGCAGCGTGCAACATAAACGTAACTTATTAGTTCAGCGCTATGTTGTGTCCGTTCCAACTGCTCCCTCCGCTCCCTTACGCTCTGTGCCGTTGCGCTGCTTGACGCCCATCATGCAAGAGAAATTCGCCCAACACCTCGCGCTTTCAAGCCTCAGGGCATGTTTTGTATTATGGGGAGACCATGCAAGCGTCACAGCGAGTACCACGGCGGAGCGATGAGCTGGGGTGCTGCAAAGTGTGGTAGCAGTGGTAGTGCTATATTTAGCGGCCTTGAAGTCATCCGCCTTGCCATGAAAGCTCAACGTGCTGATGCGTGGTGATGAGCTCATCCAAAATAATAAATGTACCATTTAGGACTAATCCATTGTTTGGAGCGATCCACGTGAGGCCAAGGGTAAGCTGTAGAAACTGAGTGGGCATTTTTATATGCATATTCTTTGTGCGGTGGTGAGGATGATGTTTTGGAGACCCGGCTGACAATGTGGTGAGCAACAGTGATCTGTTTGGTGCCTTGTGCTGTCCGCTTAGGTCTCTTTTCATCTCGGTGAAGGTTGAAGCCGGGAAGTGTGACGTGGTCTTTCAGGCAAGAGAGGCCCGCCAGACGCGATAAGGATCTCTATTTCGTCGCCTAACATCCGAGGATTCTGTGCTTCTGCAGTGGAAAGCTGCGAGTTTAGGGCACACTTCTACCTGTGCACTGTGCTCATGCTCGTAGGACACAGTCACACAGACGAAAAAGCCGTGGCCGCGCTCTCGTTCTTTCTTTTCCAGAGAGACAGGTTGTTGCCTCTGGATACAGTTTAGTCAGTGTATAGCTCACTCGTTTGCTGGGGAGTAGGACGTTGTAGGAGTGGATTCGATTGTTGCCGCCGGAAAAGCGTTCCCTTTATCTTTTCTTTCTTACGCCATAATATTCTGTTTGGAATATGGCGATTTAGAGGAAATGTTAAGGTACCAGGCACACAACAAACTGTCGCTTAAAAATACTTTCGAGGACTATCACACACCGGAAGCGACATTTCTGCGAAAGCAGTAAGATTCCTAGAAATTTATGCTCCGAATATTGGTGCTTTTCTGTGTCTGTTGTGGGTTTGCCGCTGCTCTGTAGTTGAACTCGCGACAATTTTTATTCAGCTTATTGAGCGTTGTGCATTGGCTTTTGTGGGATGCTTGGTTGGTTACCTTGTGCATCCTTGATGGGCCTTCTTGTCTCGTGGGAAGTGGCTGGACAGCCGCCTAGTTAGAGGGGGTAGAATGAGGGGTTGGCTGACGGGTGGTAGGTCTGTTGTTCTGTGGGCATCTGGCTTTTTCACTGCGTCTTCGAATTCAATTTCACCATCCTTTTTTTTGATCCTGAGGTGCGTAGGCCTGTGCACGGATATGTTGTGGAGCAATGTTGTGCGTGTTGGACGGCGCTTCTATAGGTGGAATTGAGTACGCGAATCGCGAATGGCGCGCCTGAAGAACGAAGGTGGGTGGAGGTGTGGTTGACAGGTGGATCGAATCTGTCGATAAGTGGGTGGACACCCCTCTAGTTAATGGGGTGCGGTGGGGACGTGTGTGGTGGGCGGCTGTTCTGCGGACTTCGGCCGAACGCCTGCCACTAGCTTAACGCAACGGCTATAGAGGCACGGACCGACATACGCTGGATTTTCCGCACTGACGCATGGGAAATGACATGCACAGTATAAGGGAGCAGGCGTGGTCGTCGCGTTTTCATTAACGTTTGAATCTGGTATTGGTACCAGGTTGTGGTTTTGCTGCCCTTAATCTTGGGCAATATTGAAGGTCGTTTCTTTAAGCTCTGTCTCCCCATGAAAAATAGCCTTTTTTTGTGTCACATCCACCAATATTTTATGCCATTTAGCGGTGGACTGCGATTGTATTCTCTGCCAAGGGCCAATATTTTTCGTAAACAAAATAAATAAGGGCTGGGGTTTTGGCTCCACTAGCCCCCCTTAAAGCTGTTCCGACGATCACAACCTGCATTTATCGGCCCAGCTCATGGATGGTTGGCGCTGTATACTACGCCTTCGAACTTGACGCAGAATTTCGCTTTTCTGCCATCTTTCCAAACAATGAACGTGTTTTCTTGTCGATCACCTTTTGTCTACGGGGGAAAAAACAATAACAAACGCATCTCCTATTCAGGCACGAACCCAAGCCCCGAGACAGGGTCGGCGTTAATGGACAGGTTTAGGGGGCGAACGACCATTACCGCGCATTGTGAGTGTTAACCCTACGGCAAACGCTCGCTTCGCCGTGCTCTTACCGCCTATCGACCCGCCACCGTAGTATTCAGTCATCGCTGCCACCTCTCTCTTCCTCTTACCAGGAATCCTCTCCTATAATTCTTTCCCTTCCGAGCCACTCTCCTTCTTTCCGTCCTCCTGCCCCCCCTGAGCGACGTCGTAATTTGTCGGCGTCTCCCGTGGCAGCTGCTGACTCCGGCGAGCGCCATCCATAATCCGCGAACACGTGTAAGCTCGGCCGCGAAACCGGAGACAAAATCCCTGAGCACCGCTCCGTGGCCAACGCTACTTCTTCTGCTGCTTGCGGAGGGCGAGCTCATATAGGCGGCCGCAAATGACTGGCCTCTCTAACGTGCGCCCTGGAAGGAAGTGACAAATGACATTTGCCTATACAGGCCGGAGTCGGCCTTTTGTGAGGCTGGGCTCTGCTGCGAAAAGCTTGTACATAGTTCTCAACTGTGAGGTTGATATTTTGAAGGCACTTGTATTTTTAACATTTCTTTGGAATATTTTCAATGTCCCGCTTTTGTTGTATGTTTCCTGGAACGTAGTAAAGGGACCTGACGTTCTTTATTACTATACCGGAAGCAGGTGTGGTTTACGTGGTGGAGGTAATACTGAGAGACCTTGCAGCCAGTGGTAGTGGGTGGGGTCGCCTTTGTTCTAGGCGCATTTCCTCGAAGCCGGTAGGGTGGGTATATTTCGAAACGACTCGTTGGCTTCGCAGGACTTTACTTAACACGCTTAGGCTGTTAACCGAACACGCCCCGGTCTCTCCCTTTCCGTGTACCTTCTTTTCTTTCGCCTGATCTGGTACGTCGCGGTGCAAAGCGTTTCGGGTGCATGTGATAAAGCAGCGCCCGA
The DNA here is from genome assembly GCF_055824585.1 of Amblyomma mixtum. Classification (NCBI taxonomy): domain Eukaryota; kingdom Metazoa; phylum Arthropoda; class Arachnida; order Ixodida; family Ixodidae; genus Amblyomma; species Amblyomma mixtum. The sequence continues at coordinate 226,331,384 of NC_143013.1, forward strand.
GAACCGGCTGCTCCAAGAGCCATTTCGGAGAAGCGATGTCCCTGTAATGAAAAGCCTATTACAAAGACTACGAAGCCTGCACTGCACTAGTTGCACAACATCGCCCGTTTTGTCTATCAGCTGTTAATTCATTGAAACATAACAGGCCTAAAGAGTTCAGTAAAACACTAACGAGAAAGTATTCCGGAGTGATTATTAGATCCTTTTTAAAAATGCCGGCTCTATGGTTATTTTTTTTGCCTTTTCTTTTTTAACTTTTTTTTGGTAAGTTTTACTTTAATTATATATTTGGGTGTAGTATATATTATATTAGGGGATTAACATCCCAAGAGCAATGGACTATGGGGATGGGGATGCCATTGAGGAGGGTTCCGGATTAATTTCGACCACTTGAGGTTCTTTAACGTGCACTGACATCGCACAGCTCACAAGTGCGTAGCGAACGCTGTGGCCGCGAACGAACCAATGTCCACTGGCTCAGCAGTGGTGCGCCCTAACGGACAACCATAAGTGGCATGGCTATTACTGTCATTCGTGAATTTTCACATTGTGGTAGTGCGACGGAAGCGCTGCTATTGCCGGCCTTGTCCGCTTTGTCTTCCTTAGCGTCTACTGGGGCCGAGAGAGTAGTCAGGCTCTGGGGACACTAGCGATGTTTGTGCAATGCTGCCATGGCTCCACTTCAGCAGTAAGCACTGCGTACATCGCTCCAGCCACTTATACCTATAGTTCTGATTGTTGCAATGGGCGCGCCGCTGGATGGTTTAACACAAAGCCGCGTTTCTTACGTGCATACAGGGTCCATGCATTGTTTTCCATCTCATGTGATGTTTTCCCGGAATGAGCTGGTGCTACGAGTGCACAGGTTTCAACAACCTACAATAATAGCAAACAAAAATGTATTACACTTTGTGGTAGGCCTGTGTCAACCTGCCGCATGAAATTCACTACTGTAAGGTTCCCCAGTCCTGTTTGTTTGCTTATTTTTTTGTTGGGGTTTAACGTCTCACTACAACTCAGGCTATGAGGGACGCCGTAGTGAAGTGCTCTGGAAATTTCGACCACCTGGGGTTCTTTAACGTGCACTGACATCGCACAGCCCACGGGCCTCTAGAATTTCGCGGCCATCGAAATTCGGCCGCCGCGGCCGGGATCAAACCCGCGTCTTTCGGGTCAGCAGCCGAGCGCCGTAACCACATAGCCACCGCGGCAGGGCGCTTCCCCAATCCGCGTATTACAGGCATACCTGAGTGATGGGCTTTCACGATTACCTGATCCCTTTAGCAGATATACTGACTTGTGAGGTTTGCATAGAGAAGCGCGCGGACACCAAGGAACCAGGCACTAGAAAGTGAATACCAAACAGTACAATGCATTTAATGATTACACAAAGTAAAATAGCAAGAAAGGGGAACTATTATTTTGGGACACGATTGGATAAACTGTGAAAAGTATGTATCCTTCCAGTTACTATATATTGAAATTTTCAGATAATATGCACATTTTTGAAGAAAAGGACCAGCGCACAAAGCATTAGATTTTTGCCTGAGATCATTACAGCGCCTACCTTCCCATAGCAATGCTTGCGAAAGAAGCTATTTGCCTGGAAAGTGAGCTAGGGTACGTCCCCTACTGTGCCTTAGAAGCCATGGCTTTCGGCTGCTGAGATTCAGTACCTGCCACATAAAATGCATTTTTTTCGAATATACAGCCAGGGTGGCATTGAGGAAGCCGTTAACGTTGTTCACAAGCAATGCAGAAAGTTGGCCGAGTTGGTAATACATGTTGAACTTAACAAAGCGCAATAAAAAGACAGGGACAAGAAGAAGAAGAAGCACGCAGGACAAACGCTTGACAAGCGTTTGTCCTGCGTGCTTATTCTTCTTCTTCTTGTCCCTGTTTTTATTGCGCTTTGTTAAGTTCAACAAGTTGTTCACAATTTATGGTCGTAATATAGCTTATATGACAAAAACGGCACACTGTTTACCGGGCGGTCGTCTTGCTGTTCGCGCCAAAAATTAGTTCCTCTTTCTGCAGAGAAATATCATTGTGTGGTGCCGGGAACCAAGACACGCGAGCAGCCGTTGCACTGCAGCTCACAATGCTTCAAAGGTAAGAAAGTCTGTTTTGTTGCGACTTCGGCTAGGTTGAAAAATGAAAAATGCATTTCCATCTTACTGAACATTTAGGCATTAAGCACAGCAACAACAATGCTGTCGCTTGCTGCGGACTGCTGGTTGAATGGCTTGAAATTGATGAGCAGAACTTATATTGTAATCCACCGTGTATTTGACTCGCAGTCGTTGGCAGCTCTCTGGAAGTAATCAAATTGCATTTCGCACTGCCAGAGTTCGTGTTGCTGGTTTGAGTTAGTGCGGATGTGTCTCCAGTCATTGCTTTAAAACAAGCAAGATTTGATTTCTAGAAGAAATTTTCGCAAAATATGTCGCAGCACTCATAATCCGAACGTTTACTTACGTGAACTCCACTGTTGTAATAAATGAAGGCGAGGGCTACAGATAAAAAAAAAATGCTATTTTAATCGTGTGTTGAAATTTCGGAAAATCATGCAATAAGAAGGTCCGAACCGGAGTGCCGCCCCATCATCTTTGCAGTGTAATTTTATAGCACCTGGTCTAAACTAAGCGCATCAAAAATGAAAATCACAAGCCATAAGCCGCTAACTGAAGATTATTTATGCGCAGTGATATCAGCAGCTTGTATGCAATTACAAAGAAATAATTGACCAAAATACTTGCTGCATTGTGTTGTAAATATGTTTCCGTGCTTTTACAATTTTCTAATGTAAATGTCGCTTGTGTGACATGACGCTCACCCATGAATTTCGGAATAGCTTAGAAAGAGCTGAAACCTTACGAAGCACTGCATATCTTTTAAGGCAGGACAAGGGATGCAGTGTGAAAGTACATTTGTATTTTTTCTCTTTTATACAGCATAAGATTTTAAATCCAGGATTGCATAGGGAAGCGTGTTTTGCTTTAGAGCATCTTTCCTATTTTTCCAGAGTAGTGCTTGTTTGTTTCGTTTCTAGCCTGCGTCAGCCACAGTCTACCTTCATAACATAGTAGTTGAGCATCATTCAAACACGCGCACGGTGTCAACTCTTTCTGTACTAAATGCTCCATGGCTCCATGCATCAACTATAGCTACTAAAAAATTTATCGTTGGTTTCTTCAGTTGCTGTGCAGCGTATCATGTGCTTTACAACAAAATTTTTCCATATGACCCCGTTGGCTCTCTTCCTCAAATGCTCCCGCATTGCAGTAAGTGGAAGAAAGGCTCGTATGGGAGCAGAGGACGGTATAAAATACCTCTCTGAGTAACCGAATTCCACAGTTCCTACAGAAAAATAATCCATAAATGTATATGAATTAAATTCCATAGATTGCCATAAGAGCCTCCGAGCATCCATGCAAAAAAAAAATACCGTTCGTAAGATCTACTTGAAGCAATTATAATATTCCCCATAACAGCGGTCAAAAAGGAGAGTGAGAATTGGGATACAATATTTATTTTTCACCCACTTAGGTGATTCTTCAAAAAAAACCGCGGGAGTTTTTTGGACTTATTCAGGGCGGTATTTTCCATCGTCCTCTTTCGGGTCTTTCGGCTCAGACGCCGAGCACCATAACAACTGAGCCAGAGCAGCGCATTCACAAAAGAGAAGACAGTTGTGCAATCTAAGCATTAAAATATAATGCAGTAGGCGCAGCGAAAAAATGTGCACATTGCATCAGATGCCAGCTGCCTTAAAGCAACTGTACAAATTTATTCTTTCCTACCGCCCCCGCCTTGTGCGTGAGAGGGAATAAATTATTAGCGCGAAATCACTATTCCGATGCGTAAACCCCGAGTAAGTTTCTGCGATGTTTGCGGGTGTGTGCCAAGTGAAAGTAAATAAAAATAAATCAACTAAATATCTGGGACTAGGAGTAGAACCCACGGCGGCACTAACAGTACGGTTTCGCTGGCCACTGTGCGAGAGCACCAGACAATCGCCGCATTTTTTTTCTTCTAACATGATATTTACTACACGAGCTCATGTATGAACAAAAAGGAGACATATACAGTTTAATAGCGCAGCTATGGGCTGAACCACGAGCTTAACAGAAAACAACACAGCTAAAAGAGCGGCAAAGACAGGCACCGCTTCGAGTTAAACTCAAAACACTGTCACGCTGTGAATTGCACATCGTCTTCTTCGTCATCTAATACTATTATCAAAGTAATATTCGCGCTTTGGACTCCGTGGCCGTAGTGACAGAGATGTGCGCCGCATGCAATGGCGTGGACAAGGTTATGGCAGCATCATGGCGATAGGGCAATACTCGTTGGGTCACAACACTGCTGCAGAAAAGCGGCACTGAAGTTTAGGTCGCCGGCGTACAATGGGCAAATAGGTACTCACGATGAAAAAGTTCAAGACGCGCATGACTGGCTCATTGGGTCCTGATCCTATTAAACCCTTAAAGCGCAGCTTAACTTTTGCCTGTGTTTTCTTTTCCTTGCAAAGAACTTTAGTGATTTTAATTATGTTCTTTAATAGAGTTTATTTGCGTTGCAATGGTCGTCCACTGCGCCTTGTGGCGTTCTGTAAGCGGAGAAGGACTTCAAAGAATTCAGAAACAACCTTCTCGTCATAACGCAATTTACGCAGGGATTCTGTATCCAACGGTAGTAATTTAATACGGCTCGTCAGTGGTAGCGCTATTGTTTGTTTTCTTGAGATTCAATCAAAGAGGAGTCAGAGAAAGCAGAAGGTATATAATATAAAATGGCCGATTGCCGAATATTGAAATTATGACGTCGTCAGAGACTGCAAGGTTCTTATCAAGTTTATACATGTATTTCAACTTCCTTTCGGTTCTGTCATGTAAAAATTTAATGTGGTAACAGTATTGTTCATGCCAGACAATCGAGGACAATAGTTTCGGAAATTGAAAAACCTGTAATACACGAGTGCAGAAATATTGAAGGTAACCGTCCATTTTTCCGACGTGCAGCAAAAACTTCTTTTATGTCACCATCACTTGCGTCAAGCAGTTAAGACGGCCATGGAAAACTAATGGGGAACGCTTTTGACGACAGAAAAAAGGGAAATGTAAAAAAAATCAAGCTGCCCACGGCAAATCTGCGGTCAATATGTCCGCAGATTTGATTTGATATTTTTCCATTCGTAAATGCTTTAGTTCATACTTGTTGGGCTTTAAGTTAACAAGTGATTCACTATTTGTTGGCGTTTCCGGATGGCATTTCCTTGGCATTGACTTTCGCGAACCCCGTACAGCGGCCCCGTACCTGTCGTGGCTTGACTGAGTCACTCATCCCCTGATATTAATTGATATAGATTTTAATTTACAAATTGTGTCGGAGATCATCCATAGCACAGTTTTCTGTTCTGCTCTAATTTCTAGCAGGTAAAGGTTTTCTTAAGCTGCCCCGAAATATCGGTGCATCCACACTGTTTGCATTTAACCTGCATCTAAATGCGTGCATGTATTACATGCCTCACAGATACCGGAGCAAGCGCCTCCGCAGCGGTTGGGTGATACTAGTTTTACTTTTGCTGAGATCGGTATTTGCGGATCTTAAGGAAGACTTGATCAAGTTGGAGCTGGTGTGCTTTCATCGATTACCGCGTTTTAATGACAGGTACAGCTACTGAGAACGGAGGTTTTATAAGGTAGAAAACACCAAAAAATCAAGTCCATTTATTCCTACTGGAGTCTTTTATTTCACAACCGAACTGCGGGAACATGAAGGAGGATTTGGGCGTGAACCTTTGGGGCTACTCGGTACTGTCAGTCACTTTAAAGCAGAAAGCACGGAGATTGCTCAGGTTTTAAAGTCACGCAGTGACATTACATGGTGTAACCGACAGTTTCTGTGACTAAAGTTGAAAGTATATGGTAGAGAGAGGGTGTGGTAGATGGTCCTTGGCGATCACAAAATGAACAAGGGAGGGGAAAACCTCAGGTTGCTTGAGCCAACGTTTCGACAAGGGGACTTGTCTTCGTCTGGGCAAAGCGTTCATCATTGGCAGGGATTAAATAGGGCCTTCGCTCCGAGGAGGAAGGCCCCGGGTGGGGGAAGGAAAGTGGTGTGAGAAGGGATGCGTGTCAAGAAAGGGAGGGAGGTGAATCTTGATTCGTTAAGCTGCTATAGTGGAACAACTTATATCCGGGGGGGGGGTGTGCAATGAGAGGCTTTAAAGGGGCTGCGACGGGGGGGGGGAGGCGCTGGGTGGAGGTGTAAAACTAAGATCAGAGGATTAGTCAGCGTGGCACAGGGAAAAGAGAACAAGGCAAACAAAATAGGCTGGCACTGGAAGGAGAAAGAAAGGGGGAAATTTCTAAGGAAGGACAAGGCAGGGGCGGGGGGGGGGGGGGGGAATGGCTCGAGTTCAGAGAAAGCCAAAAGGTGGGGGCGGAGGGGGTAACAGGAATGTCATGGTTTCCGAGAACTGATAAAAGTGGAAAGAAAAAAAAGCGAACAAAGGGAGAGGGTAAAAAGGCCGGAAATGTGGTGGAAGATAGGACGTGGGAAGGGTGCAAATAGTTATTTCTGGCCCTTTTTTCCTCCTGATATCTGGAAACTCTGTACGTTTGCGTAATATTGCAAACATTGGTTTTTGAATTTTCTTTAAAAATCACTAAAATTTCTTCCCGACAAATATTAGTAAAACATTCTCTGAATAGAACCTTAATGATGTCACAAGTTTGATTAGAGGGGCGAGAAAAATAACTTTCTAAAGCCCATTCCTTCAGTAAAAATGCGCATTTTCCTGCCGAATTAATGTAATCGTAGTCACACGGAGCTAAACGATTAATTTTTGCTGACAGCAAATATTGCATGTAGTTGCGCCCCATGTTGCTTTAAGAAATCAGGTGAGAACTGCAAGCCCTGCAGTCCAGAACTTGTGACCAAAAGTCTCATAATCTAGTTGCGAGAGTTGATGCAATCATAGTTTTCAGGTCACCGTGATCGTTTATTTGCGTACCGCGTTATCAGCGGAAGCTGTTGTTGCCTATGAAATCGTCTTTCAAGTAGCCACAGAGTGATTCGCGATGGCTCCTCGCAAGATGGCTAGGCTAGCCCGAAGCAAGACCATACGCCAGGCAGCAAAGCAAAATGATAAATGCATGCCATTCGTGAAATTCACTAAACAATGGGGAAAAAGTTAATCCCCAGTTTGGATTTCTTGATATTGAAGAAGCTTCCCACGTATCCCAGCAGGACGCTCCTGCAATCTGGGTTTTTTGCGCAAAAGACACGACACAAAAGAAACGAGGTAGACAGGACAAGCGCTTCAGAAGGCTTCAGAAGCGATCGCTACAAATTTCAAAGAGTGTAAAAAGCTTTCACTCGCGAAACTTAAGACAAAAAAAAAGCGCTTGTCCTGTCTACCTCGTTTCTTTTGTGACGCGTCTTTTGCGCAAAAAACCCAGAATGCTTAGGCACCAAAAAGCCTGCAAAAGCGTATTCGCACGCCCCTGCAAGTTTCACTAAGAACAGGTGAGCAGTGTCGAAGGAAGGCTCACCTAAAACTAATAAAAGAGACGAACAAAAGATCGACAGACTTGCCTTACTGTGACTCCTTATATTGCTCTCCTGTCACGCGCGCAAAACACACACCTGTCAACGCCGCAGACATCAAGTGGATCAGCCTAAATGACACCCACGTAGTCTTTGTGTTCGATGTCGCCTTTATATCGACGCATCCTTTTATTTGTGTACTTTTCTTGCGTCCGCAAGAGCATACCATCGCCGTCAAGACTGGCTTGCAGCAACGATGTGCCTATATTGCTGTGCTATTTTCAGCAAAGCAGGAAAAAAAAACTTATTTCGACAGAAAGCGCTTGTCTTTGAGCATCTCATGGAGTGAGGCAGTAACACATTTTTCATGGTGAGTATATAGTGGAGCTGCCAATCAGAGGTTCCCTTGTGACTTGGAAGCACACATCTGATGGCCAAAAGTTTGTTTCCATAAAGTTTTTCTGAAGGTTACAAATACCCTGCAAGCACCGTTCGGGCCCCTGTAGGCTTTGAGAACTGTTGGAGGAAAGTGACTTGTCAGGGTGTTAGCTAATGAAGAAACTGCGCAGTAGGATTCATCAGGTGGACAACCTTAATCCAGAAACTAGGAGCTTCACAATTTCGAACTAAAGTTTGTTGAGCCCCGTCTTTTTATGCTATATGCTTTATTATAATGATGGATGTGACCTTGTTTATTATAGTATGTTTCTATACGTGCTCCAAACATCAAGCATGTCTTGCTGCTGGGAGTGTTAATCACATGATAGGAAGCTTTTTTGAAGGCAATGCGGCATCTATAGGCATATTTTCTGCATGTAAATCACGGCAAATACTCTGGTGATCCTACATTACTCCCTTGTAGAGGTCGCCTCGCGCATTTCAGATCATCCACTAAATTACTTGTTCAAGCGGCAAATCAGATTCCTGTTTACTGTGAGGCTCTAGCAATCACTGATCCAGTCTCGGTTTTCAGCGCAGAACGCCGAAACGCATTCCACGCATATAAGAATGCACCAACCTATCACTCGGGCCTTCATTTGCTGGCTCCTGCTTCCTTAAAATGATGCCAGGCCACGTGTGGGATGAATGCAAAAAAAAAATATATTTTTCCAGAGATTCTTCGACAGATCAGGCTCAACGCTGATCAAAGGACCTTTTAAATATGCTAGTAGAGGGCCCAAATGCTAAAATGATCGCGAGTAGCGTCTGGAGTACTTTCTCTTGATTGTGATGCGACAACATATTTCCCTAACCAACATAAGTTGAGGATTGACGAGCGCTAAACACTTAAGGGTACCAGTTCGCTTGATATCCATTTTTGTCCCTCAGATGAAAACCTTTCTTCAAAGGTCTCTTAAGTTTTCACTGGTACTGATTATTTTCAATAACATGCTTCAGAAGGTTGAGCGCTGCTTTTGCAAAAGGGGAACCGACCTCTTTTACGACTTCGGTATAAATTGTCCAACTTTATTTTTTTTGACGCTGTAGCCCCGAAATGTTCTTTTACCACAGTGGAACACTTTAATCTCTAAATATCGTCCACTTACGCTCTGTGGAGCTCTAGCAGCGAATTCCCATTAAGTGCGCAAGTTGAACTATGCGCAGCAAGTGCGTCCCCTGAATATCTTTTCAGCTTTATTCACAACAGAGTAGTGACAATGGTCTTGCTTCCTCGCATTCTAGATGCGGGCTATAAATCATTACATAAATACGCTGCTATGCTTGGACGAGAACTGATTACTTGGAGCATTAACTATGCGCTGACTTTCCACGAGTTGTGAAGCGCCTGCGACATCGGAGTCGTAACTTGTCATTGTGGATAAATCTGATCATTCCTGGCCTTATTTGCGAATTATTTTAATGACAGCAAACAGCCGTATCCGCTTTGCATTTGGTTAATCAAATATGTGCTTACCGTGTCTGTAGAAGTTATCCATACAATGCTCAGTAGGAGACAAATTCGCACTCCTGGAAAAGGGTATTGCTGGAAATAATGCGCTTTCCCTTCCCCCCTGTCCTCCTCCTTCTCGCAAAGTTGACAACTTCTGAGAAAAAAGAGGTGAATTTCATCGCCGCTCTCCAACTTTTTGTTATTCAGCTAAAAAGCGTCTTTATTTGGCAATTAATTATAACTAAGCTCCTGCCCCCGTGCTACTGCATCATTCCTCTGTTCACAACCTTCGCGAAGTTAGCGCGCTCTTAGTCTGCTTGGGCAATCACTTGATGCTCCAGGGAATCAGGCTTGTACCGGTTCTTCACTGAAAACTGAGATTTCTCTAAGTATCTTCGATCCGTAAACCTTCCAGAGTCTGTTGGGCGAGCTGGGGCATGATGCACAAACCCGTTGTTGAGTCACAATCTGTTGCAGAGTGTTACAGGATTGAATATGCGAGCGGGTGAGTGGATGCTTTCAGTCAAGCACCATTAATACATCACATTTGAGATAAATAACTCAATTAAATACCAAACCGGTAAATTAGATTACTGTTGCCTGTCTCAGTCTTATACGCAATCACAAGGACGCCTCTGTCCTGAGCGCTGAACCCGTAAACGCAAGCGATGCACGTAATAGCGTAGCTAATTGTCTCCAGGGCCCATACCTCATGCAGGCTCCCGACATCATAAAACTTATAAGAGTTCATGCGTGCCAAGGATGAGGCGGGAATTGTTCTGAGGTCTGTCTGATTCACTGATGAAAGGTCCTCTGAAGTATGTTTGCAGGTTAGTATTGAAGAAGCTTCCTCTTAAACTATTTACTTTCAAGAAGCGAATCAGAGTACATAATTGCACAGGTTACATAAGCTTTTGGTTGTTTGTCTTCTGATTCTGATGCTAGGAGATAGTGGTCACGTTTCACTTGAAGTAAAGCCGTGCGTAGCGCTGCACCATGGTAACCGTATTGCTTCCTTTGGAATCCACCCTGTTTTTAACGTGCAAGCGTTTTTTTTTTTTCGAGTGACTCTTATCTTTCCGCTTAGCATGCTTAGCACTGCTGTCTGAAAATGGCAGAAGGTCTATTCTAGCGTTTTAAGGAATAGCCATCCTGCTATGCCATTGTTTTGCATTATACCGGGCCAATCTGCAGATAATCCAGTCGCAAGAGCATAGCATTGTACGTGAGCTTATACGTGTGCTGCGTAGTGGTACAGTTTTAGATGACCACTCGTGTTCAAGTTTCGCTTCAAGAAGGGTGCATGAATCGGCCTTGAACTGTACCGAAAATGAGGAGGAGACAGTACCTGCTTCATTGCATTCTAAACACAGGCGATGAAGCGTACACCTAAGCACATCTTTGTGGGAAGACGAGAACTCATTTTCGGTTGAAGACTAGAATTGATAATTTAATGCCGAAACTATGCACGAGAGTTTGCCAGGGTGGGAAGCCCAGGCGACGTCGGCATCGTGACATGTCAGTGCGGCAAAGTCTGATCATTACTTGTCTTTACTAGCAAACGAATGAACCGGCGGCCACCAGGCATGCACGTTTATATTGTCAATCAGAGGGTAGTCATTATGTGCGTGCGGTGTGAATGCAAATGTAAGGGCAAATTTTGCACTGCTGGACGATACTATTGCAGGAATGCATGCTTATTCCTCCCCCATGTAACAATCCTCTCTTGTTTAGGCTTAGCGACCTTGATGAATCTTAGTAATTGTGTTTTAGAGCCCCACTCCTACGTAATGCCCTTTGGGTCCTTATTGGGGCAATAAATGACAATATATTCAATTCAATTCAATTTTTATTTTCCAGAAAGTACCTGGAGGGCCTTCTTGGCTAAAAGACGCTCATGCAGCTTGACTAAGGCCAAGAAGACCGTTACATAGGAGTATCAGTAACATCATAAAATATTTAAAACACACATGTTACCTATAATTTGCAACAATAATAAAGATTTCATATAAGATCCCTAGCACTAAAATTAGTGTAGGTAAATTTACATAAGTGAAACAACATATGTCAGAAAACACATTTCCAACATTAATTTGCAACAATAATAAAGACTTCATACAAGATCCTTCGCACTGAAATTATAGCAGGTAAACAACATAAGGGAAACAACATATGTCAGAAAACACTTACACATACACATGAGGATGGTGATCCCGAACACGTAATAGCTTTGAAGCGACGAGGCCCGGTATGGTTAGCCTCAATTACCGTCTTTTATTCCGCTCAGAACCATCGTTTCGTCGCAGCGCTACCGTACTCCGGCACTGAGAGTTTCATCGCGTCTTTTATTCGTAAACTGCTGGTGGTCTGCGATCATTTCTTCGTCGTTTGAGGGGTCACGCAACATTCTAGGGGTTCACTTGGAGATCGGCTTTTCGGTTGAAGCTAAACTTTTCGTTAGCAGCTGTGGCATGTGAAACTACCAGCTTTACCAGTTTACCAGGTCGTGGGTGCTTTTAGAAAAATGCCATCGGTTGTCGCTTGATCAAATGTGGAAGGGTAGGAGCACTGCGCTAAAGTGCTAGCCGTGTCGCTGTAAAGCTGTTTTGGGGGTTAAGGTAATAGAATGGCAGAGTACTCAGTTCGAAAACTGATCCTCTTGCATCGCAGTTTATGTTGTGTAAGCATTCAAAGCGCCATTTTCCTAAAAAAGTATAGTTTTGCTTCCTTTAGATAGGGTAATAATTTTGAAAGGCACAAAACAGAAAACATTGATTACCTAAAATATTACCCTACTTGAAATGTGGGAAGTTTTGAGAAAAGAAACCACACAAGACAAGTTCAACAGACTGCGAGACTGGCTCACTATATTCACTGCTGCTTGCCTCTGGAGCTCTTTGTTTATTCCCCAGCCGTTTTTGCACTACGTGCTCCCCGAACGTCTGAGAGCAAAGAAATTATTATCACAGTTTCACGTCCCTGTAAGTAGTATCCTTTCTAATGCATTGCAAATTAGGCAGTTTGGCAGGGCTCTCTCAATGTTCTAACTCCGAACAAATTTGGTATGTCTCTTAATAATGTTGGGCCGCCGCGGTGGCTCAGTGGTTATGGTGCTCGGCTGCTGACCCAAAAGACGCGGGTTCGATCACAGCCGCGGCGGCTGGAATTTCGATGGAGGAGAAATTCTAGAGGCCCGTGTACTGTGCGATGTCAGTGCACGTTAAAGATCCCCAGGTGGTCGAAATTTCCGGAGCCCTCCACTACGGCGTCTCTCATAGCCTGAGTCGCTTTGGGACGTTAAACCCCATAAACCAAACCAAACCTTAATAATGTTGGCACGTGCCGGGCAGCTGCACCTTACGCAAGTTGCGGACTGCAAGGCTAAACGGGTTGCAGAGAAGCACCTGTTATGAAAGGGGCAGCGATATCGACAAACGATGCCGTTAGAGGTTCGGGAAAGCAATGGCTCCTCCTCACTATGGGTAACGAAGTATCGTAAACGTAAACAATTCAGATAAGTCCACTCAGAAGCAGTTCGAACGCACAAGAAGGCGGGGGACTCTAAATTGTGCCGAGCAGTCGTAGGAGCCGATAAAGATGTATCAAGCAAGAATGATCGCTGTCAAACCCAGCAATTCTGGACAAAAGCAGTTTTCAACGGAAGGCTGTTTATGGACTCAATTTTTTCAGATAATGCAAGATTTCTCTGTAACAGTGAATTTACCCGGCGCTCACGCGACTGCAGTCTTGTATTTCTTTTTTTACTAACGGATTTCCTACTGCGAGAAGCGTTCCACACTGATATTCTATAGCAGTCTTAATTGTTCGATGCGGTCGTTGGAAACACTTTATGATAATTATTTCGCTGCATATCAGAAAAATGGACCATTGCCTCAAATATTTCTGTAGTCATTACTTAAAATGAAACAATGTTCAGGGGTTTTGTTTAATAATCTTTAGCGAGTGCTGAACAAGTTCACATTTCTGCCCTATAATAGAGTTCTTCATTACAGCAAGAAGCTGAGGATTACGACTTATCATAGCTATAAATGGCTGAATGACCGCTTCTTCGCAGGTGAGGAGAAGTTGGATATCGAAACGAACAAGATTATTTGAGATATGCAAAGGAGTTGAGCGGGGTTTTGCCTCAAAATTTCTTGAGAGACACGATTTCTTTTGATATTGCTTTTATCGCCAGCTTTTGTTCTGATCTGTTTCACGACTCTATTCGCAAGTTTTGTCGAAGTTTCTGAAGGAGCAGAAAAATCTCAGCTATCAAGAAGACCAAAATTCTCATCTCAGCACTGTCTAAGCGTTTCCGCCAAAAAATTTTATCCTTCGCTGATAGGGCGCCCAAAGACAATATCGAGACATGCGAAGTGTCGTATGGCCGACCACAGTGATCAGAAGAGAGAGCCTGCTTTTGTTAAGTTTCACATATCATTGTATAAAGCGTTCTTGCTTATTAGGTTGACAGAAGGCGCAAGTTACTAACAAGTGAAATGCGAGAGGAGCTAAGCACGAGATCACTTGTCTTGTTTCTTTTTTATGACTAACGACAACATTTCTCCCATGTTCCCATGATACACTACTGCTTGCTGTGAGCGGTAATAAAAAATTGACGCGTCTAAAAAACTACGTCATCGAATATGGTTTGAAATATTCTGATTACCCAGTGCTGTCGTTATATGCTTTTGCGAATTGTGTTATGAGGATGTCATTCACCCGAATAATCAATGCCAGCTGGTTCTGAGCTGGTTCAGAGGAAGGCAAGCATGCTATAAAGGGGGGGGGGGGGGGGGGGTAGGCTTAAGAGGTGGCCTGAAGAGCAACATGGCAAGAAGAAGGGAATGGTTCACGTCACACACGGTTCGGTGCGATGGCGGGAACGAAGAAGAGACCAGCTTCAAAGAAAAGTTGGTATTCAGTATTCAGGTATTCAGTAAGTTTTTCTTTCCTCTCAATTAACAACATGCTCTTATCTTTCAGCAATGTCTGAAATAGGACAGCGAAACATTATTTGCAGCTTATGGTGATTGCATCCGATTAACACTGGTTGCAATGTAACACTGGAAGCAGTATGCTTTCTTAGGTCATTATTCAAAGGAAGATAGATTTTCTTGTTGGTTGCTTTCTGTAATCACAAAAGAAAATTATGAACTGATCCCCCTCAATAATGTAAAACTCAGATGAAATTCAACTTTTATTATTTGATCAAGGTGGTGCTATTCAATACGAAATTAGTTGAGAACAGAAGAGAACCAAGAAACCAACCACATGTAGGAGCGCACTGCGAAACAGACGGGCTTGTGTAATGAACGTTCAACTGATATAAGGAGAAATGTTCTTAAATTGTAGCAGCCGACAGAGTGAACATTTCTCTTGTCGCCGTATAGAGAGACTTAATTCCTCGAAAATGTATTCAACGTGGAATGTAAATTTATTGCGACAAGTAAACAGAAGTTAGGATACATTCGGAAGCGTTTCAATCTTTTTTTTTTTCAGAAGACACGGAGTCACGTATAAATATAAAAGTGCTTTGAAAACCGGCATATGCCCGCCGCTTACGAAAGAGATATAATTATTAAAAACGGTAGTAACACCATGCCCTCAGGTCAGTGAAGATCAAAGGGAATGTCGCTGGGTAATTGATTAGAGCCAATCGACCTATTAAACATTTGATTTCTTTTTTTCCTAAAAACGAAACGTAGGCCTCGGCAAGCGCCTTTCTCGTCAAAGATTAATGCGTTATGCGCTGTGTGCGTATATTGAAATAATGAGAGAAAAGCCGCTTACATAAAAAGCGGCTCACCGTTGAAACTGCAACTTCTCTCCGCGCAAGGTGAGTACGGAAAGAAGAGAAGTATCGCGTGAGTTCAGATTAATTAATTCCGCGCACGGGTCAGCAGAGACGTTACTGTGTAAACAACTCAGGAAACAGTTACAGCTTCGATTTTGTGAACAATTTTTTTCATTTCATCATATTTTTTTATCATAAAGCATCAAGGCAAGGTTTACAAGGCATGCTTGTAAACAAGCATGATGCCATAGTTTATTGTGCCAGGTGTTTGAGCGTACTCATTAAAAGAGCTCTGAAACTCCCCCTGAGGAGTCTACATAAACTCTTCTAATTACTGCATTCTGTTGTCATGAACACCTCACACAAATAATACAATTCTACACGCAGCATAGAACCGAAAAATGCGCGCGAACTTTTGCTAGCCGTTTCCGGCTACTTTTTTATAATAGTGCCCTCTTCCGTCTCATGCGTCGGCGTACTTTGGTCAAGAGATAGCAATTGGTTCAATTTTTTCTCACGGCATGAAACTAGCGTGGCCGCGGCCAGTCAGCTGCACTGTTGAGCGGGTCAGGATGCTCCGCCCAAGGGGAATTCCCGCGCGCGTCGGCAGCCGGCAGTGGTGCCGAGTCGGTGGGGCTGGCGCCGCCCTTTCAGCGTCCAAGAAGGAAAGAGAGGAGAGAGGAAGACGCGAAATCGGTTAAATTAAAATTCTTCAGGTGCTGAAAAGCTACGCAGCTGCTACAAAGCGCTTTAAAAAAATTCTTGCTGGAGGATATTCGTTAAGCGGCGTTCTTTAACATCACACACCGCACCCTTATTGAGAGCCTCTATTCAGAGCCCCCATAAGAATCGCCTTAATATACGATGCATAAATCAGGAAGAAAGTCTTCACAGCAGCGTACTTTCAAATTTTCCACCTTATTATAAACATGTAGTAATAACTTTTAAATTAACACATACTGGCGCTTAGTGCCAATGCCGGGCTCGTTGCCACTGTCAAAATGCTGTGAAATGAGTTCTTGAATCCAGGAAGAAGTCATTCTTTGAGCGCGATGAATACGGCTGCTTTTCTGAACACAAAATCGAAACTGTGCACTTGAAGAGCGTAAGAGGCTCATTGCCAACGCAACGTACACTAGTGATGTGTTGTAATGAACATGGCGCCAAATTTAAAAAGATAATGTGCTTTAATTCATTTTGGCGGTGGAGTGGGCTGACAAAGTCGTCGAGGGCTATGTACTCTCGACCACTTAACGCGACCTCTTGCCAAGCTCTTCCCGGCGAATAAAATGTTTTACAATCAATTGGGGAATGCAATTTCTTGCGCTTCATCGCTGTTTGTAATAATTACGACTAAGTTTGATTGCCGTTGTCTTCCACCAAGTGGCGAATGAAATATCTGCGGTGGTTCAGCTGCATTCTATTGACAAAGACCGTTGGCCGCGTTACGACAAGCGGTAACCTCGCATACATTTACGTCAGTTTCCTTAATGCCTACTGCTAAGCCCCGCAGCGGCTGCGTAAAAAGCTGAAGGCCTGTCGACCTCCGGGCTTACATGGAGGCCCAGGGAGGACGCCTAATGGGCTTTTCTCTGCCAGTAGAGCAGTATCGAACGCCCCATGGAACTCGTTATTGCGAATGAATGTCACGACAATTTCGCAATTTAAAATGTACGCCATTCTGACTACGCTTGATAGCCCGGAGTTGCCAGAGTTTGGTGCAAGTTGCAAAGGGCGGTTACCAACGAGCGCTGTTCAAGCACCCCAAAAGAGAACGCACGCGAAGGACACCAAGAGGCCGGCTGTACGGCGCGCCATGGTCGTTACGTGGGCAACGATATTGCCACGTATCTTTCTAGCGTCCGTTCGTTCGCGCAAGGCCGCAGAAAAGGTGTGTTATCATTGTTGTTCGTGACGCGAGAAGCGACCGGACTAATCTCGATTGTTCACAGCCATTAACAGCTGCATTTACTTGTTTCTAGATTACTCTAGATGATCTCGACCTGTTATCTCGAAGTTTCCTTGCCGGCTTTAAATTGAACGATGCCGCGAGCAGCGGGCATTCGTAGATCGACGATTGACGAGCACGCTTGTTGCTTAAGCCGCCACCGAGTGATTCAGTTATTTTGCGGGCGCAAGTCAGCCCTAATAAAGAGCTTCGTTTGCAAGTATTTCTGGTGTCTTCCTGACCGCTGGACTGCCGTCACTACAACGTGACATCTGGTGGAGGTGCTGGGTAGCCTTCCAGGTACCGGACCACCCCTGGAAGCCGTGACGCCAGCCCTTTGAGTTATTCGCCGGAAGACCTGACTCAAGTCTACCACGCAGCCTCTGGAGCCTCCAGCCATGACTTACGCCGCGGCAGTGCGCCGTCCTGTACCTCGACGACGGGACCCAAGCCTCTATCGCCCTCAGCCAGCTGCGTTGGACCGCCGCCCACTCGCCCCAACCCGCCCGTCCTACGAGCGACGCGCGCAGCCGAGGAAATGCGACGAGTGGAGAACTCCCGACCAGCGCCGCCGACTATGCTTCCACTGTGGCGAAGCCGGTCACGTCCTCCGACACTGCCCATACAGAATACTGGGCATCCGAGGGTTCTCTTACGACGCTCCACGACCCCGACCCGGCCAGCGACCAGCCGAAATCGAGGATTTTTTGCGTCGGGAAGGATACTCATCGCCCAGCCGCCTATCGCGTTCTTCGTCGCCATCGTCACCGCGCTAACTATCTCCTAGCCGAGGCTGCGCAGTGCGTGGACACTTCCCCAGCCCCCGAGGGTTAAACTGAATAAAGCAGCCTCTGGAAGTGAGGTTGCTTCTGAGCGCAAGAACTAAGATCCTCCATCGACGAAAACAGAAGACCATGCCCCCTACGACGACGACGAACCCTACGACAACGACGAACCCTACGACGACGACGACCCCTACGAAGACGACGACCCCTACGAAGACGACGACCCCTACGAAGACGACGACCCCTACGAAGACGACGACCCCTACGAAGACGACGATCCCTACGACGACGACGATCCCTACGACGACGACTACGACGACGACGACTACGACGACGACGACGACTACTACGACGACGACGACTACTACGACGACGACGACTACTACGACGACTACTACGACGACTACTACGACGACAAAAACTACGACAACACCGACGATGACACGGCCAGACTTGAAGCTTTTACCGCTGCCCTTACACCTTATTAGGAAAAAGGACTCTAAGTTCTCGAAGCATTCTCCGTGTTTAATTTCAATTTAAAGCATCGAGACGATGCTTCTTTGGAAGGGGGGTAATGCCACGTATCTTTCTAGCGTCCGTTCGTTCGCGCAAGGCCGCAGAAAAGGTGTGTTATCATTGTTGTTCGTGACGCGAGAAGCGACCGGACTAATCTCGATTGTTCACAGCCATTAACAGCTGCATTTACTTGTTTCTAGATTACTCTAGATGATCTCGACCTGTTATCTCGAAGTTTCCTTGCCGGCTTTAAATTGAACGATGCCGCGAGCAGCGGGCATTCGTAGATCGACGATTGACGAGCACGCTTGTTGCTTAAGCCGCCACCGAGTGATTCAGTTCTTTTGCGGGCGCAAGTCAGCCCTAATAAAGAGCTTCGTTTGCAAGTATTTCTGGTGTCTTCCTGACCGCTGGACTGCCGTCACTACAACGTGACAATATGAGGGAATGAAAGAAACGCGAAAGCGCGGGTCTTGATGATGGTCACTGTCGTGCGCGTCAGTCGAAGCAGTCCGGTTACGGACGGAGTGCCACTTGTTTGTGCGTCTGTGTGTGTCTTTTTTGCTCTGTGGCCGGACTGTCAAATCTCAAAGCAAAACAAAAAGGCGTGTCGCAGCTGCTACTGAGGCCGATGTTGGTCAGCGCCTTTGGCGGTGTAGGAGACGGCTTCGAGCCGCGGAGTATTCCACGACCGAAATCTATCATGGACCCCTCATATCTCATACATGAAAAAGAGACTGACAGCGATTTCTCACGTTCTCGCCTTTCTTGGGGGAAAGTCGTGGGGAGCGTCGGTGCGGTCGATGATGCAGCTCTACAACGCCTTATTCATGGGATTTCTTCGCTGCAGCCTCCCTGTACTTGGAAATATTCGAAAAACAAACATACGAAGTCTGCAAAGCGCTCAAGCTCAAGCTCTCCGGACTTGCCTAGGATTGCCGAAATGTGCCTCTACGGCCGGATCTGTACTCATCGCCCAGGAGCATCCAGTCTTTACCTACTTAACAGTTTACGCACTGAGGGTTCATTTCCGGCACATCTCCCGGGCTCCCTCTCACCATCTTGCCAGTCTTCCTATTACAAGGCCGCGCACATCGCTTACAGACATCATTGACGCACAACGCGCCATTCTGCCGTCCCAGTTTGCACCCGCCTCTAGACCGTCTTCGACACTTTGGAGCCTGCACAATCCCTGTGTGCTTCTTTCGATACCTGGCATCAGGAAGAAGATAGACTTATCGCCCACAGAGTTACAACAAGTCACTCTTGAATATTTTCATGAGCACCATGCAAACAGGGTGCACGTTTACACCGACGGCTCAGTGAACCCTATCACTTCTTCTGGCTCCGTGCTCATACCCGCAAGCACTACAGAAATCAGAGTTAGGACAGGTCACCGCACTTCTTCGACAGGTGAAGAACTTACCGCTCTTCGTGTCGCCATTGAACACATCAGTCAGCAGCGCCCTCAGCGGTGGTCTATTTTCACCGATTCTAAAGCTGCCCTCCAAGGCTTACAAGCTGCTCTTCGCCGTGGAGCCGATGATGAACTGGTCGCAGAAATTCGACAACTACATCACTCTGCCATCAACAAAGGACATGAGATTATCTACCAATGGCTAGCGGGACACAGCGGCATAGCAGGCAATCACCGCGCGGATGAGGTCGCGCGAACTGCTCACGACGACGGCGATTTTGTGTCGATCCCCGTTTCGAGATCGGACGCAGCGAGCAGGCTTCGCGCACTTGCGCGGGACATCACGCTTGCCGCGTGGAATTCCGGCCAATTTTGCAATTCCCGTTTAAAATCCTTGGACCCAGATCTGAAGCTCCGACTATCATCAGGCCTACCACGACGAGAAGAAACTTTGCTGTGTCGCCTCTGGCTTGGTGTAGCTTTCACCAACCACTACTCATTCTTAATCGGTATGGCTGATAGCCCTGCATGTGCCATCTTCGGGCATGACGAGACTATAACCCACATTCTTTGTGACTGTCCTACCTACACCACCGCAAGGTAGTCTCTCAGCCGTGCGCTGGAGCGCCTAGACCCCCGCCCACTCACGGAAATGAAGATTCTCTTCAACTGGCCGCGGCGGTCGTCGGCGGAGAAGGCCTGCAAGGCACTGCTCCGCTTCTTGTGAACTTCTGGCCTGCACGAGAGGCTGTGACTACAACGAACACTGAGGTTTTAGTATGTCTTCAATTTTCTGTTACGCCCCTTTCTCTTTCTTTTTTTATCCCTTCAGCCCCTTCCCCCCGTGTGGGGTAACAAACCGTTTATTCTTCTGGTTAACCTCCCTGCCTTTCCTCTTCTACATCCTCCTCCTCCTCCCGAGAGGGGGCAAACTTCGTCCATGTCTCTACTCTAAGTGCGGCCGACCCGCGGTACTTATGGGGAGCGGGGAGCTCTCTCTAAAGGACTCACCTACTATCTGTAAGTGCGGCCGCACGTTCAAAGCAAGGAGTCGTCCGGATTGCACCCTTTTGTCCCGACTCCACGACACCTCCGCCGGATGCGGATGTTGTCTTTCGCGGCGTTTCTTAATAGCTCGCCGTCAGGACGTGGGTTCCCGTGACAGCTTCCAGAACACAATGAACGCTCGTTAACGCATGTCATTCTAAAGTGAGGCGCACAGGCAGTGGAGACACGCTGTCCGCGCTTTGTCAGACAGGTTGTGTTTGTTCGTCCGCCGACTGTCCATGCGAGGGCCCCTGAGGTTTTGAGTGATGACATAGGTCTGCCTCGAAAACGTGTTTTCGACGAACTTGTGCATTTGCTATCTTTGTCTTTTATTAGTTTTTAAATATCCCGAAGCATGGGCAAGCAAGAATGTTTGCTAAGCTAGTGGAAACTAAATTTACTTTTGTAGTATTGGATGAGGAAGACGTCTTCGTTCCCGAAGCTTTGATTTAACGAGCGTCGGAGAAATTACCGAATTGGTTGTTGTCTCCACCAAGGGCGGGGATATAGGGATTAAAAGGGGCTGTTTCTGGGAACGGGGGGCTGGCTTCGCCTGGTGTTACTGCGATGTAGTCATCTGTAAATAGTTTTATTTTTGTTTTTCTTGCGTTGTGTGTGTGTGTGTTTGTGTGTGTGTGTGTGTGTGTGTGTGTATTCAAGCGTAACTAAGCAGTTAGCCTCTCCTGAAGGTGTACTCGAGTAATGATGAGTGCTTTTTTTTAAAGTGTAAATAAGCACTTAACCACCCCTGAAGTTCTACTCAAGTAATGATATTGGGCAAGTTCGAACCTGCAAGGCGTTTTTCACCCCTTTATGATCATTAATATTTTCTTTTACTCTCAACAACATAAAGAGAGAGAGAGAGAGAGAAATTGCAATTGTCCCGTTAGCGGCCAGCGAAAAACTGAACTGCGCAGACTTCAACATCGCGCTTGAGGTATGACGTCCTCATTCTGTTCCCGTGAGGACACGCCGTTTTGGTAAAAAAAAAGGCCCAACACTCGGACAGTGTCCAAAAGACAGTGGCGCACGAGCCAAGGGAATGCAAGGGCAGAGAACAGAGGCCAGCATTGCCTACCAAATTCAACGTGACGCCATTGTGGCTATGTATCTGAGGAGGAGACGTCCATGGCACCGTCACTGTCGTTCTTAGTCTTTGACTTCATCATCGGAACCACCTGGGTGAACGAAACGTGGCCGCTCAATAAGGACGAATGCGGCTTTTCTGTTTCATCAGCATCGTCCAGATGCAGAGCCTTGCGCACTCCTGCTCGCAGCGACATCGTGGGGCTTGTCCGCCGCAAGGGGTGCCAGGTTACCAGGAGCAAGGCACGTCGCGTCCACTTAGTCGCTGCCCTTACTGGTGTCCTTCAATACGTGTGCAGACTAGTGAGGACAAGGATGACGCAGGAGGTGAGATCGTAGGCGTGCATTGCGCGGCAGTGGACAACGCCTCGAAGAAGAAGGCTCTAAGCTCGTGGGCTTCGGCAGGTTAGCCACGAGGAGCGGTCCGCCCAAGTCTGCCGCTGATATTGAAGGGCGGGACTCGTCGTCGTCAGACCTGGATCCCGAAATCATCGTTTTCCCGTCGCTGTCAGCCTCATAGTTGGTGCCTTGTACTCGTCATCTTCCTGATCGGAGCTCGGGTCTCGCTGAGGAGAGGAGAGGGCCGACGGTGTAGCTCATCTGACGTGACGACGGAGCACCCACATATGAACGCAGCAGCACGCAATTCAAGGTCGCGTGGCCACC
Source organism: Amblyomma mixtum (assembly GCF_055824585.1). Classification (NCBI taxonomy): domain Eukaryota; kingdom Metazoa; phylum Arthropoda; class Arachnida; order Ixodida; family Ixodidae; genus Amblyomma; species Amblyomma mixtum. The sequence continues at coordinate 226,354,097 of NC_143013.1, forward strand.
GCCGTACTTCTTGTACGCCGCCTGACGCGCCTCCGCGCCGTGGCTCAGCGGCTGCAACGTACTGCTAAACAGGGAGCGCAGAAGTGGCCCTTCGCACCACACTGGGCGCACATCCTCTTCATCTATGGTGCTCTAGCATCGCACCCTGCCCCGCGACGGTTATGAAGTTGGGTGGTGCCCCTACGTATCTAGCTTCGCCAGTCTGGCTCTGATGCGCACGTGGTTCTTTCCTTTGAAGATAGGCTCGATGATGTTCCTGGCCATGTCATGGCTGCTCAGCGCGGCGGCGAGGACGCTGTCACTGAAGGATCGTGGCAGAAGGCAAACCGCCAAAAAACACCATTAAGACAGCTATTAGCACCAATGGCACTTGCTTACCAGGAGCGAGGATGGTACTCGCCGCAGTCATTTTTTTTTTTTTTGACAAGGATGTTGCGAGGAACTTAGTATCGCCTAGATGATGCAGGTGCTACAGCCCCCCGACAACAACGACATCTCGACGGAATCTATCAAGTTCAACGCCCGACCAGGCTAGGCAAGGTAAACTGAAAGCTTTGAGCTTTCATTGGTTGCTGAACAGAAGGCGAAGGATCAACGGTCCGGTTGTCCTGGACACCACACCCGGAGGCGCAGCGCTGCGCCTAAGGAAAAGCAACAGGACCCCCGAGGGGTGCTGAATGAGAGGGCCCGTCAGGATGGGGCATCACTGAAGATTTCTTGCTGGCGACAAGCATAGGGACGGAAAGTGTGCGCCATCAGTGTCCGCAAATTTCCCCGTCCTGTTTCTCTGAGTCGAAAGCCGCACTTAGACCTGAATACGCGAACAAGGTGGTGCTTCAAGAAAGTTAAAAAACTTCTCCTCCCCTGCTTTTTCTAGCAGTTTGTTCACAATATTGTTGATTTAGGCTGGGCAACCTGCGCAGGGTAATAAATTATCACTTACAATAAGGACTTGCGAAAGCACACACTCAAGGGAATCCCGAAGGATATTTTTGTAACACCAGACAACTGCAGTCCGGAGGATCTTTCAGAGCGTGCGCACAGGCAGCGGGCGTATGCTACCGCGTACACAAAAATCGCCATGTCGGCGAGATGGCTGCACCCCAACTGCGCCGGGACCAATCAGCGGGTGCGTACTGGCGGCGCGAAAGTAACTGTCACCCCGCGCTTCAGATAGAACGAGAATATTCACTGGCCTCCGACACTTTGGTTTGGTTTGGTTTATGGGGTTTAACGTCCCAAAGCGACTGAGGCTATGAGAGGCGCCGTAGTGGAGGGCTCCGGAAATTTGGACCACCTGGGGTTCTTTAACGTACACTGACATCGCACATTACACGGGCCTCTAGAATTTCTCCTCCAAAGAAATTCTAGCCGCCGCGGCCGGGATCGAACCCGCGTCTTTTGGGTCAGCAGCCGAGCACCATAACCGCTGAGCCACCGCGGCGGCCCTCCGACACTTTCACACGCTGTGTTACTACTACATAACACAATGGCATCCACATCGGCGGAACCTTCAACAAGCCCGAATACCAACCGCAGGGAAGGTGATCACCTTTTTAACCTGGCGCGGTGGCTTGGTGGTTAAGGTGCTCGTCTACTGAGCCGGAGTATCCGGGTTCGAACCCGAACGCGGGGGCTACGTTTCGATGGAGGCGAAACACAAAAAGGTGCCCATAGGCTGTGTGATGTCAGTGCACGTTAAAGGTCACCAAGAGGTGGAAATTATTCCGGAGACCTCCACTGCGGCACCTCTTCCTCTATTTCTTCTTTCAGTCTCATCTTCCTCCCTTCTCTTACGGCGTGGTTCTGGTGTCCACTGAGATAAGCGAGACAGATACTGCGCCATTTCCTTTTATCAGAAACCAAAAACCAAAACCTAGGGAAGTGTCAGGTGAGATGTTTGACCACGAAAGAGGAGGGAGCGCGAAAATTCCTCGGAAGCGGAATCAGGTGTCAGTACGCATCCAGTCCTGCAGTGGTGTAGTCTAGGCGTAGCACAGATTACACCGCTACTTCGATCAATCTTTTTCTGATGCTTCGAAAACGCGTTCTTTGAAACTCAGCGAAAAAAAGAAGAAAAATGTTGTGACAGAATCAAAGCATAGAAGAAATGTGATGGAAATAGTGGAGAAGTGCGGCACCAGTAGACCGTTTTCTTCCTTTTGGCTTACAGCCGACGCTGTTTGCCGGTTATACTAAAAAATGAATTTTTTAATGCGCCCTTTCTGAGCGCCTATTTCGATACCTATGCTAAAGCGCAAAACGTCACAAAAACATCCTTTATCTAGAAGTTTCTGTGAAATGAAAGCGCCGAAGCATTGAAAGCTCGCCAGGTTGAAGTGGGCAAACAGTGCGAGTAACCGCAAGAGGATGAGGCTCAGGCATCGTGTATTCACAGTTTCCAAATGGCATCAGCGCATAAATATACAAAATTACTGATTAGTTGCTTACCTTCCTGCCTGCTCTTTCCTGAAAATAATTACTGCGGTTTTTGACACTCGCAGCGATTCAAGTATTTAATTACGCTCTTCTACTATCTCTCTCTCTCTAAAACTCTGTGAAGGTCGCCGAGCACCTGTAAAAGATAAATGCTCGTTATTCAAAAACTAGCTGTTTTTTAAATCTCATATTGTGCAAATCTTTTTCGGTTGTTTAACGCCATGCATATTCTAATACTCAGTACTCGAGCGCCTTTCATAATATGACAGATCCTCACATGGGTGTTTTATATCAGAAAGCAATCGATACCATTGACAAACTGAAGTAGGGTAGACCTTTTTTCTGCGAAATCCCGCCTGCACCAGGAAAGAAAACCTGACACCAGTGGTTCTGGTTCATGTCGTTTGCTCTTCTCTGCAGTCCGCTTCACTCGCGGTTTTACACTTCCGGACAGAACGGAAAGAATATATTCTTTTCAGGACGCTCCGGAAGCCCCATAATATAATATCTATGTGGCCTGATCCGATTACGGAACTTTCCCCTAGCTCTAGCGTAGGCTAACCAAAAAAGATCTAAATGCAGTCTAGTGCCCTGCGTTATTTTCGTGTAAATAAAATAAAATTGTTGTCCTCAGAAACCCTCCCCAAGCTCTCGGTATGAATCGAAGTTTACATCGTTAAATGGTGACCGTTGATTTAATCTTTAAATGGTTACAGTCCCTTAAATCACTTGCACAATTCTCTGAAACTCCTAACGAACGATCAATTAATAGAAAACAACGACGTATTATGTCGAATATGGCTCCAAATTTTATATTTCATTTCTAGCTTTCCAAACGGATGAGCTAAGCGGGAGAGTGAAGAGAGGCAGCTAAGATTTATGACTGCAATGTAATTTATGGGGACGGAAAATTTGCTACAGGCTGGCGTGTAGTGCGATGCTTGTGTCAGGATATTCCCCGCAATTCCTTATTAGTACTGCATAAAGAATACCGGCTAAGATTGCACCACGCATAAATAATGAAGATAGCTTATTCGTATCAAGAAGTGTTTTAGTAGTCCATTGTATGTATTATATACGCCGAATACCTGAAACGACACATATTCCATACAAAGTACTAGCACAATTTACTTTATTCATTGAGGGGCCACGAACCGCACAAATAGATATTTCAAAACCTGCTCCTTTTTTATATTGCACGCGCCTAGAAGAGACTAATGGACACGAAACTACAAAACTGCAAAATGTAAGTGCAGGCGAACTGAATTTTTTGTGGTTGCGAAATGCTTTGGTTTCAGAATGGCGGTTTTGCAAAAAAAAAAAAGATAATATAGATCATTCGGGTACCCACTGCAGGAGATAATAGCAAATGATTAAACGATTTAGAAGTGAAATATCGATGCTGCGTGCTCAGGGAGACGGAAAGCCCATGCAATGTGTGTGCCAAAATGCATGAGCACAACGGATTTGAGTTACTAGCGGAAGATAAAGCATAGATAGAAAAGTATCCATGTTAATTCAATTTTTCGACACTTTAACAGCCAAGAAGTGCTTATCTTAAAAGTGAAACAATTTCAAACCAACTTACCGGCGCAGCCGAATATTTACTATCTTGTACGGCATATTTCCAGATGCATGTCCTGATACGTCTCCTGGTTGCAAACGGCTGAACCCACGAAAACATGGGTTGAAACTCGTCTAGTCATTGCTGGATTACGAATTTCGAAAAAGTGGCCAAGTTATGTTTATACCTAGAAAGGTGAAACATATTTAAAGTTTTTTAAATAAGCGTAAGTCACAATTTGCTAGCGATTGTCTTTCACAAAAGCGAAATTAAAATTTATGCCAAGATGTGTGTGTTATAGCAATTTTACGAATTTATTTTCTAGAAGACGAATATTATGAGCGGTGAAGTGGTGACTTATGAAATGAGAATCTGAGAAATCGCGTCAAAACTGTGCTACTCAACTGGCGAACGAACAAAAGAAGCCAAAAGGCTTAGACGAGCAAAACAGCTTTTTCGTGCGCTATAAACGAGATCGTGGTTTTAGTTTCTGGACTCACACGTAATCCTAGAAGAAACATAGTATTTAATTACATGCCCCAATCAAGGACACATTCATTGTAGGAACGAGGCAAGTATTATTAAAGCAACACAAGTTAAAGCTTTCTTTTTGATGCATAAAGATTGCGGCTGCGTACAGCCGCCCGCAGACTTAACACGAATGACGGAAAGCGTGGCCTGGATAGAGATGTAAAATTTCAAATTTTGAATGACATGACAAAACCGTTTTTCTCAGGGTTTTTTTTCATGAAAAATTGGAAATTTTGCAAAACATGACCAAGACAGATTTATTTGCAACAGCACAACGATCAATAATAATGCTCCGAAGTTAAGTCGAATATGCAGTTATAGATGTCATATTGTGAAAAGAACTTCTTGTTCTATTGCACCGAGAAGATAAATAATGATTTTTACTTCAGGCGATTATGGAGATATAAATATCATATTTGAGGAACGAACTTCTTGTTCTACTGCACCGAGAAAGGTAACATGAAAACTGATCTATAAGTCACTCCATATCGGACTCAGAGTCACTGTCGCTGGATGCGGCACTACGCGCAGCAGCATGGATTGAAGCTGTGTCCACAGCTGGGTGCGACTGCACATACACAAGCTTTCGAACGCGTTCCCCTGAAAGCCTGTTGCGAATCCTTGTATGGACTTGCGAGTATGTTTTTGCAGGCTAGTTGGTGCCTAAGCATTGTGGGTTTTTTGCGCAAAAGACACGACACAAAGGAACGAGGTAGACAGGACAAGCGCTTGTCCTGTCTACCTCGTTCCTTTGTGTCGTGTCTTTTGCGCAAAAAACCCACAATGCAATCCTTGTATGAACGTTTCCGAAAGGTGACCAGTTTCGTTCGCAGCTGGCGGATGATGGTGGTATCCGCAGCAGTCGGCAAGCCAGACGAGTTAGCGGCTGGTTGGTGCAGAGGCCTTGCCACCAGGTGGATGGGGCCACGTGCTATGCTTAAGACCCCTGTCCTGTACCAAATGTCCTGTACCAAATGCCATTTTGTTCTACTTCAGCCGTAAGTTCAAGTATTAGTGTGTTTTTAAGTCAAGCCTGGATCTTATATGTGACCTGGCTTTCAACGCGCGTACTCGCAGCACGAACGTTTTAAAAGCACCACCTGGCACCTGCGATGACGACTGCTTTACAATCGTTTAACGATGCGCGCTGTAATGGTTTTCAAAGCAAAAACAAAAAGCTAAACCAAAAGCAAGCAGTCATGAAACCTTGAAATTGCATTATGAAATTTTCGATGCTTCTTTCCATTTTTCTCTTCTAAAAAAAAACGAAAAAAAAAATCGTTTTTTTTCCAGAATTGCAATGTTTTTTTTCAGGCCGTCACATCTCTAGGCCTGGACTGCCGTCAGTGCCACGAAGCGATAGTGATTGGTGCGATACAATGCTATCGGTATGTTTGCGGTGGCTGATGATAGCTGGTGCGCAGCTCAGTTTTACTGCTTTTACGCTTGTGCCTGATCGCCGCGTGGACAGCGCGAACGTCACGGGGGCGTTTCAGAACATTTTGCTCGCCGATTCGGCCTCCATGGCCCCAGCAACGCTCTTTGCAGTTTTCTTATCGCGGCAGCCCTGAACTGTCCGCTAAGCTGCCGCGGTTCGCACCTTCTATCGTCAGACACCGCAAACACTCCGAGAGCATTATCTCGCACCCGGTGACTATCACTTCATGGCGCTGACGGCACTCCAGGCCACGCTTTCCGTCATTCGTGTTAAGTCTGTGGGAGGCTGTACATGGCATTCCTCTGAATGACGTGTTGTTTTTTGCAAGCTTTATACGCTCGAAAACTGCGAATTGTTGGCACTTCTTCAACAGTTCTAAATGGCGCGCCGAACAGATGCGCAGAGATGGTCGACAACAATGTTTAGGTGCACTCTGTGAGTGGGAACAAATCAGTTCATCCACAATTTAAAAAATGGTCCAGGAGTTCAACAAAGGCGCTTCTAGTTCCCTTGGCTGCCGCAATACGTGACGCTTGTCTATGAACAGTCAAAAATACCGCGTTAACATCATCCGTGGAGTAAGAACGACAGAGAATGATGGAGTGGCTGCAGAACAGGTAGATGCCGCTACGCCCAGTGGCACTGGCTGGGTGCAGTCCCGAAATCCTGGCAACGTTTCCGCACGTTTTTGTTTACCCAATAAACACCTAAATCACCTCGGTGGCCAGCGGTTTTTCGACTAGAATGAGGTGACAGAAATGATGACTTATGAGATAGCACCGGAGGTGCTAACGTGGACAAAAGTGACTCAACCTTGTTATAAGTTCGAACAGCGCAACCAGCGCACTGTTGCGGTTTCGACACCAGAAGTGAATATTTAAGTAATGCCCGAATTCAGAGCGACACATTTTGGAACTTGGAGGTGGGGGCTGGGGGGGCAGAGAGGAAGGGGCCGTTACTTTGTTCCCATAGTACCTTTCACAACAAGGTGTACGCAAGCTGGCGCAAATAAATGAAAATAGTTTGGAAATTAGCGGCAGAAGTATCAATATTGTATAACAACTTAGGAATTTTGATTCAATATCTGCAATTCACTCAAGGAATATTCGTTTCTGTAGTTCACTTTCAAGCCACCCCGTCTTCTTCCCAACCTAAATCATGTGGAGAGACCCCTCGAAACTGCTTTCTCTAAATACAACCCTGTTGGCACCAATAAACTTTTTAACTAATTCAAATCTGTGGAATACCCATTTCCATTCGTTCGTTCGGCGAAGCTGATAATTATTAGACTGTTCTGAAAATAAGCCGCACCCGTATAAAAGGCAAAATCGTAGCATGGAGACCACCAGGAAGACTATCATAAAATGGAGATTTCAGTGAAACTATAGGTGCAACAAATCCGTGCGTATTAAACAGTGAAAATGCTAGAAATGCCACACTTCGAAATGTACCAACCCAAACTGCTCGTCGATTGTTATGCAACAGTTTAAACGATGTCATGCCGAGAAATCGGAAGGAAGTACATTTTTCGATGAAATATGGAAAAAAAAGGCGCTGAATGTCGGCGCATCGCAGTCGTTACCCAGTGAAGATTGTTTTTGTACTGCGGAAAATTAGTTTTTTTGTCATATTATTCAGACACCTCACATAAGATAGGTTTCTGCGGGCACGTTAAACTACGCCTCGATACGCTTGGTTGGAGTTAGATGACCGCCGCTTTTACGCTATTACTCAGTTTTGCGCCAGGTTTCGAAAACGGCATCGGCGATGAAGCGTGCCACTGCCGCATGGAAAGATATAGTAGAGTAGAAGTTTTTTTTATTACATCAGCCGAAAACGCTGATGTAATATTATGCACACAAAAGGCACATAGCGGAACTAACACTGCTCGGCGCAGACTGCGAATTTTTCAGCGCTACACCAACGCACGTCATCGCGATGAAACTGACTGTGTAGAGACGAAAGGAGAGCTGTCACTGCCACCAACAGGCGGACGCAAAACATAAAATATTATCCAAGCTTAGCACTGAATTCGTCGCCACAGCCGGGGACCATTGACGCCTGGCAAGTGCACGTGAGTGAACGCTGCTGCAGGCGGCACGACGCTGGCTTCCAAGACATGATGTGTTCGGTACTGCCATTTTGCGCTTCACTGCCCCCGACTGGCAAGCAGATCCTTTAGGGCGCGCCCACCGTCGTCGCTTCAATTTTGTCGGAAGGTATGCCAGATGGCACCCGCTGTTGGGATACAACGCGACCACGCACCGGCTGCTTGCATGCAGCAGCATCGGATGTGAAGTATGTTTACACCACACGAAAGGATACTCCCCTAGAAACTTGGAAAAACCACCTAGGCGCAAATAATTTCACAAGGACAAAAAGAGACGAGGAGACAACGGACAGGCGCCTGTCCGTTGTCTCCTCGTCTCTTTTTGTCCTTGTGAAATTATTTGCGCCTAGGTGGTTTTTCCAAGTTTCAAGATGCAATACCAACTAGCCCGTCAACATGCCTTACTGAACTATACTGCCCTACTGTACAGAGCTTAAAAAAATGGCTGAGGCTTAACTTGCTTAAGCCTGGAGAATGCGAAGCATCATCGTGTCGCGTAATTTGGAGGCGCACAACCACAGCGACGGCGCGAGGTGGGCCCCCGTTTCTCCACTGTCGTGACGTCATCGTGTCACGTGGTGTGACGTCATGTATCACGTGATTTGGAGGCGCGCAACCACAGCGACGGCGCGAGGTGGGCCCCCGTTTCTCCACTGTCGTGACGTCATCGTGTCACGTGGTGTGACGTCATGTATCACGTGATTTGGAGGCGCGCAACCACAGCGACGGCGCGAGGTGGGCCCCCGTTTCTCCACTGTCGTGACGTCATCGTGTCACGTGGTGTGACGTCATGTATCACGTGATTTGGAGGCGCACAACCACAGCGACGGCGCGAGGTGGGCCCCCGTTTCTCCACTGTCGTGACGTCATCGTGTCACGTGGTGTGACGTCATGTATCACGTGATTTAGAGGCGCACAACCACAGCGACGGCGCGAAGTGGGCCCCCGTTTCTCTACTGTCGTGACGTCACCGTGTCACGTGGTGTGACGTCATGTATCGCGTGATTTGGAGGCGCATAACCACGGTGAAGGGCTGAAGTGGTAGCTAAAGTAGTATGCTTCGCATAAAAGAGTGCTAGTATGGCCATAAACACTGGACTAAATACCAAATATAGCTGAAAAATAAAGTGAAAATTAAATTGGACAAAAGTGGACACTAAAGGCTGTTTCATACGACATCCGTTTCAGAGCTGTCAAACTGCGCTTGTCGATATTCGAGTTTACACTTAGTATCGCTGGAAGAATAACGGAAGTAGTAGAATCTACTTGTGACTTCATTTGTAATACTAATGCAAGAGAGGGAAAAAAACAAAAGCATTTGGCATCACACGAGCGGATCATCGGTGCAAGTGGTGTTGGGACGGGGAGGGAGATTGCGCCGTTGTCTTTATTAGCGATCACTTCACTGCAGATGCGTTGGCGGCTGATTACGTTCATTTTCTTTAATAAATTCTCTAATATGGTTTAAATATTGTGTCACGCAGGTTAGCTCGCACGAGCCGCTATGGTGTCATGAGGGAGATTTCTACCTTGTAAAAACAAACGGAAGCTCTGGTATCAAAGTCGGTCCATATTGTGGAGTTATAAAGAGCTTACGACAGAACGTGTAAGTATATTATCTTGTTGTTCAAAGTGAGATTTCAGGATTTTTTAAAAACAAAGGGCACTGCACAGAAGTTGTTTTTGTACATTTGAATATGCGGCTAGGCGGTCGCAAACTATGAGGATAATTGACATCATATTAATCGTAAATGACTAAATACAATAAGTAACTATCTGTTCACTGCTTTAGCATGCATGTTTCTTGAATACTTAGAGACACTCGCAACTGATGACTATGCTGTTCTGTAAAATTTTAGTAACGCGCTTGTGCCCTTATATTTGAGTGTCTTAAAATTCCAGCCCAATCCTAATTACGCATGCGAGATCACGAGAATATGCGAGAAGATGCGAGATCAAGTAGAATAGTTATCAAATGTCGCTATTCCTTAGTCTTCAATATAAAGAAGCGTGCTGACTGTTGTCAATAAAAAACTCAATTATTGCTTTAGTTCGTTGCTTTATTACGTTGCAATTATCCTCGCTGTTCTGGCCGCATATCCCATGCACAAAAATAGCTTTTCAGTTCTGCTATTTGTATTAAAATATTCTTGAAAATTCTAACTTTCAACACTCTGTATTATCCCGTTAGGTACCCTTTGGAGGGCAGAAAATGATGGCTTGTTAATCGTAATTTCCGCCCTTGCTTAAAGGGAAGGACTGATATCTATAGAAATCCCTCCGATTTCAATGTCCTGTCCGCGGTTATGCACCACCAGGTTCTGCATTTCTAGAGCCAGTATGACGTTTCCAGGTGCTAACCGATTCTTCTAAAGTACCTGCTTTTTAGGTCTACTCTTCTATCGCTGGTCTGATTCATTTTTCCGAACTGATTCAACTCAAAAACTCCCAACGGGAAGGTAGGAAACGTGCAGTACTGTGCGCACTCCGTTCCTTTCTTTTGCTCCAATTTTCATTGTGGGCTTACCTGAGATCATCCGTAGTTCGAAGCCGGTAAGCAATTGGCTGGCTGATCTCAAGTTGTCAACATGAAGTGGGCCTCGAAAACACGCAATTTCATGGTGCGCCCATGATCTATTCACGGCGCTGCTTTCTTTTTCAAGATAGTTACTTTGAGTGAAGACTCACCCGCACACCTTTATTTTTCAAAGTTAACAAAAACAAACAAAGGAAAAAAAAAGATGCCCAGGCTTAGCTTGGTTAAGCCAAGAATGCATTGCATATTGCGCGGTCTGATCTCAAGTTGTCAACATGAAGTGGACCTCGAAAACACGCAATTTTATGGTGCGCCCATGATCTTTTCACGGCGCTGCTTTTTTTTTTTCAAGATAGTTACTTTGAGTGAAGACTCACCCGCACACCTTTATTTTTCAAAGTTACCAAGCACAAACCTAGGAAAAAAAAGATGCCCAGGCTTAGCTTGGTTAAGCCAAGAATGCATTGCATATTGCGCGGTCTGATCTCAAGTTGTCAACATGAAGTGGGCCTCGAAAACACGCAATTTTATGGTGCGCCCATGATCTTTTCACGGCGCTGCTTTTTTTTTTTTTCAAGATAGTTACTTTGAGTGAAGACTCACCCGCACACCTTTATTTTTCAAAGTTACCAAGCACAAACCTAGGAAAAAAAAAGATGCCCAGGCTTAGCTTGGTTAAGCCAAGAATGCATTGCATATTGCGCGGTCTGATCTCAAGTTGTCAACATGAAGTGGACCTCGAAAACACGCAATTTTATGGTGCGCCCATGATCTTTTCACGGCGCTGCTTTTTTTTTTTTCAAGATAGTTACTTTGAGTGAAGACTCACCCGCACACCTTTATTTTTCAAAGTTACCAAGCACAAACCTAGGAAAAAAAAGATGCCCAGGCTTAGCTTGGTTAAGCCAAGAATGCATTGCATATTGCGCGGTCTTTTTGCACGAGGTATTGCTTGGCGGCACTCGATTTTCTCAGCAGCTTTCCTTCCGCGACGTATGGATGGATGGATGGATGGATGGATAGGAGTGCCCCCTTTGAAACGGGGCGGTGGCAACCGCCACCATGCTGAGCCGCCTTTTTTTTCCTTTCTTTTTTTTAATTCTCTTTTTAGTTTTTATTTTTCTTTTTTTTTCCACGAGGTTTGCCGACGTCACGTCACGTGCTGACGTGAGGTCACCAAACCACTTGACGTCACGTCACGTGGTTTGGTGGCTGCCCGGCCGCGCCCAAGGGCTGAACTGAGTGATTGCAATATGCTGCGCATAAAAGTCTTTGCGCAGAGTTTGTAACCATCACTCCAACCAGGAACAACAAAGAGGTTTTTAGATGATCGTTCCTGTTAACACTCTTAGCTACGCCTGCAGAGCTGCTCACAATGGCTAGAAGTAGTAAATTATTGAAGATGATAATTCGAAAAAAGTGCCTCTCAAATCTACGTGCCGTTCTAGGGTGCGGTCTGTTGTTTGGCCCTTCGAAATGTTCACGCGATGCGTTTGCCATTTATATGTGGGGCCAGACATTTATGCTTGAGTTGTTAACAGTGCGAAAAAACAGCAAGGATGATCAGAAGACACGACGAGCGTAGTCTCTTCGTCGTTTCTTCCCTTTCTTCGTCGTTGTTTTTTCGTGCTCGTAACCATTCAAGCGTGTCAAGCAAAAAACTATACCAGCTTGCAATTCTTGCTCAGGCTTTCATTCCATTTGACAGTAAAAGCAGGTTTGATGATCTCCTCGAGCAATTGCCGACAAAAGCAACCTGTAGAATTATCAACGTCAACCACTTGCGATTCGATGCAAGTACTCAGTTACAAAATGCACATATACGTCCGGCTAGAATTTAATGGTGCTCATGGCAAGAGACAGTTATATACTGCGAGTGATCAATTTCAGAACAAAATATAGAATTCCACTTAGACACTGGCTGCTCGAAAATCGGACAATAATTTATAGATCGTGTTACCTTACTACAACACAGAATGTTCATTGCCTAATAGACCGAACGGAATAGAGGATATAGGCAGACACATGCGCTGCAGGCTACAAAGTGTCATTTTTGGTTCAAAATTAAGATATTAAATATAAAATTTAGGGCTATCCAAAATTCGGCTCGAATTTCCAGGCTCCTTGCGAAAGAAAGCTTCTTTTGGAACACAGAAGAGAGTAGATACTAAGTCTTAAACCAACTGCAGACAGTGAGTGCAAGCATAGTGCAATGCTTTTAGCCGCTCACTGCGTATTCGCTGGATTTCTAATAAGATTCGATACCTTTAGTGAACATGCGTGTCGGCACACGGCGGTAACAAAAAGAGAATAGAAATAAAAAACAATGAGGTCTGCGTTGCTACAAAACTGATGAAAGGCTTCACAGGCTTTAAACTAATCCCTTCCCGCCTCTCATGACTGCATGTATGGTAATTTTGTTGAGGGCCTTGACTTTACGACCGCGGAAGGTGGTACCACTGTGCTTTGTGAACATGTCCGAGGGAGGAAGGGAAGTAATTACGACCTCCATAAATAATCTGTATAATTTCTTTGCGGCCGCGGTGGCAAATCTACTGTGAGGTCCCGCATTCGCGGTGCACATTTCCTGATTGGCGTAATACTGAAGCAGTGCTTACTATTTAAAATATATGGATCGTACAAGAACATTAATGGATGTCTTACTTCTGGATCGTCGCTGCTCTAGCGGTACGTACTTTTTCCGCTTGTCAGTCATTTTATATTCAATTTCACTACTTTCTGCGCTTTAGCTAATTTTGTGTTTCATATTTGTTAAGCAGTACGTCAGTCTTTAGTTCTGCAGGGTAGAAATCCCTTACTGAATAGTGGTTTGGAAATATGCGACATGCTCCTTTCCACAAAATCAGTAAAATGCTCAATACTCGGACATTAAACTTCCTTTTCTCATTTGCGCCATTTTCTTCTGTATTGGGGGCAGTTGCGCTGAGCTGAAATATGTAAAAAATGTCATAACAAGAAATTGTAATGAAGTTTACAGTTCAAAAAGTAGCTTCAGATGTGCAAAGAGCGTAGCTCTTTTATACAAACACTCGCGAATTGCTGTTAATATTATAATAAAAATAGGTCTGTTCATGCCTAAATGCTGAGTGCTGAGATATATACTTTTAGCTTCATGTTATTTGATTACATGAACCAAGTCTACTTAGAGATAACAAAAACAAAGGCTAATGTTAATACAACTTTTAGCAGTTCTTTTCAATTAAGTGATACATTTCTCAAGCTCCTCAGGGGTAATCTGCTGCCACGCAGAGCTTGTCCTTTTCTGGTCTCTGTTTAGCGCATTGGCACATAAATACATATAAGAATAAATTACGCGCAACATTTCTGAAAAGCCTAAAACGCACGATATCTTATTCTGGGTCATGCAGTGTTGGTGTCTGCCCATAGCCAACATTTCAAATTTCTCGATTTTGAGAACTATAGCCTTCAAATCGCACAAAGTGAGGATTTCTGTGCACGTAAAATGAGCCACATTTCTTGGCTTAGAAGCCAACTCCGTGCACTCTATACTTTTCACAAAGGCTCTTCATGCCTACAAAAGAGCAATAAAGTTGAGAAGTTTTCCTACAAAATTAACAGAATCCAGAAACGGAAGGTAAGCCGAATTTCGCTCTGATGGAAAACTTATCTACAAATCTACACTTTTGCAAAAGCTATAAGAACGAAAGGTGCCCAGTAATGCCTGGAAAACCTGTGCCCAGATCATATGTCAAATCAAGAATGACGCAGATCCTTCAGATGTACGGATCAAAATTAGCCATAGCCACTCGTGAGAGCATTCCTTGTCTGTTGGAGCCCCCTACGTCCCACTGTTTGTAGCGTGATTTCGTTTATTCCGTCCCCGGCGCTAGTTCCTCATAAGTGTGAAGGATATGAAGTGATTGGCGCTACATTTGAATACATATGACAATCATATCAATGAGATCATTAACGCCATTACCGATGAAGAAAGGATGAGCCTCTACTTCAATGAACGTTGAAATGTTTCGTTGGGCTTGCTGACAGTGGCTTTCTCAGCACATTATTACAAGCAAAACTGCAAAGGCAGTCAGGAAACGACCATACTAGAAGTAGCCCTGCCGTTTTGCGCCCTGTACGCGTCTACCATTTTGCTACCACTCGTGAAGAATGCTGCACTGAAGTAAAATGTACACTACACCTCGTACATTCTACTTAGCTCACTTTTCCGCTCCCGGAGTGTGAAGACTAAAAAGAAGGCTGTGACGTCAATGCGGGTTTCCTAAGCCTGTGATTGCCGCCGCGGTGGCTCAGTGGCTATGCTGCTCGGCTGCTAACCCAAAAGACGCGGGTTCGATCCCGGCCGCGGCGGCTGGAATTTCTTTGGAGGAGAAATTCTAGAGGCCCGTGTACTGTGCGATGTCAGTGCACGTTAAAGAACCCCAGGTGGTCGAAATTTCCGGAGCCCTCCACTACGGCGTCTCTCATAGCCTTAGTCGCTTTGGGACGTTAAACCCCATAAACCAAACCAACCAAGCCTGTGATTCGCATTGAATAGCTTCTTTTGACGTGGAGTAGTGCGCTTGGTTGCACGCTAAATGCTGGAGTAGGTTTTCAGGTGTAGAGAAAGGGTAATATTTTAAGTAATATTTACAACACAGAGCTTCACAATAAGCGCAGAAAAATTGTTCTGACCAAAACTTAAACAATTAAAGGGTTTCTTATTCAAAGGTCCACCGCTTAAAGTTTACATGCTGATGCTCACTTAACTATTTGCATATTTTTGTGACATCATGGTACAGAGTCGCTGTAACTGATAATTAAAGCATAGAATATAACAACGTAGGTAGCGCTGCGGTTCGTGCCAATTACAAATTTTCGTGTTTTTCTCGGTTTGCGTACACGTTTATTCTGCTCATTAAAAAAAAAATTTGTCAGCTCAGCTCAGCTGTACAAATTGATATCCCGTCCAGTTTTACGCTCTCGTGAACCATTACGCTTCTGTTCTATGCACCAAGATCCACTGGACCAGGACACCGTTAATACATTTCAGCAGAAATGAAATAAACCCGCTGGAAAGGTTCAAAGTTAGAACCGCAAGAAATGTAAAATAATGCAAAAAAACTCACATTCCTTTCTTTCCAAATGCTATGTAGCTTTGAGGAGCTCTTGAATATTCCACGAGAAAATAAGCAAGAGCAGTACAGACATAACTTTGAAATCTTTCATACCCGTGAACACTGGCGTATATGACAACTGCAAAACAACCAAGGCAATTATTTTTGTGAAAGATAAGGGTGTGAGTATTTGCTTTTGTAGTTGTTACTCGTATCAGCAATTGATCTCTTAAGGACGGCAGCGACGAGAAAATGACGTTGTGTTAGTGAGCTCACCACTGAAGACATTCATTTCGACAACGACTCAGAGTGACATGTTGATAACATAAAAGCACGAAAGCTGACATCACTTTTACTTGACATTTACTATGGTATCATCTTCAAGTAATAACTTTTCTTCTACATGTAGCTGTTTGCCTCTGGTCAAGGCTACCATGGCTTTAGATTAATTGCAGATAATACTTGAGTGCTATTTAAAACGCCAGTTCGAACTATTTAAAGCTAGTTCTTTTCTGTTGCACAAGTTTTTCGAGGTATTTGCGAGAGAGGAATATCATTGTGTTATGTCCATAGAGGATAAGCCTTACAGGTTTTCTATTGAACTCAATAATGTTACCCAATATAAGGAAAAGAAAGGGAGCAAATTAATCCACTTTTCAGCCATACTAGTTCCCGGCAGTGAAGATTTTTGTGACTGTTCTTTTCGCGTTCGCTCTCCCTGCCAATAGAAATATTTTGGGAAGGTTTAGCGAAACCTGGCATAGAATGCGAGGGGGTATATGAAAACTTTCACTGACTGCTTTGAGCTCTCCGGTAGTTTGTACATTCGCATCAGCCAAACAGTGCTTTGGAACAATTGGATCTCACATGTTGCTGAGGGCGAGGGAAATAAACCACGTTCACTCTATTGCTTGCCTTGCTCTGTATACTCTCGTAAACGTTGAAATATTTTTCTCCTGCTAGTTCCACACGTTTTTAATTTAGCGCCCTATCTTTTCTAACTGGGAACCTTTCTTTTCTATTTGGAAACCTTTCTTGTGGAAAACAAAGAACCTCATCATATATTCAACTTTTCGGTCCTGCATCTCAAAGTCAGGGCTTCTGTGCAAGATTCATTGCGTACCGTGGAGTACATTCTGTGAATTCGTTGTATTTTGAGCGCGCTTGGATCGAGTGCTGTTGAAACTCATTAATTAATTTAAAATTTTAATAATGGAATTAAAGCTGATGTTTCCGATGATAGCGACTTTCACGTTGCCTCTGCCTTCAATCGCTTAGGACTTGAATCGCTGACAAAGCCAATGTGCTCACTATCGCAAGCATGATCCTACCGGAACGCACAAATATTTTTGCGGCAATGGTCGCATTTTGTTCCACAAAGTTAACTGCAGCTCAAGGGTTATATGATAAACTCGGTTATACCTAGCTTCTCCAGCAATTTAGAGGTATTGCCAAACTCACTTTCCTGTTCCTCTCAGGGTTAGGTTGCCGACGCGACACCAGATGGGCAATGCCACGCTTCAGGCAAGAAAAAGCAGGAGTATATAGGTTGATTTCGAACTGTGTGGTTTCCAAAATATGCCACAAAACCTCAGATTACAGGCATTTTCGCTTTCGCCTCCACTACCCTCTTTATGTGGCGCCACCGCTGTCGGGATCGAAGCAAGCAACCGTGTCTGGTATGAGAAGGTCATAGCATCTGATTTATGCTGCGTGTGGGTGCTTTGATAAGAGCAGTGATGTAGGACAAAAATTATCATGGCTCTGACGTACAGGTATGAGCTTTGCCAGTTGAGTAAGGTTCTAAGATGAGGCCAATAAAAACACGAAAAGACAACACCTGCGTTTGCAACTCGAGAAGAAATTAGACTTCCATGTATGCCCACGTGAATGGAGCTAAATCTATAAAAAGGCTGGACAAAACGCATTGAGTCACGATTCAAAATTATTTTTTACCCAATAAAGTCACGTAGCACTCACTACCGACAAACGCACAAGTGAACACTCTCAAGCCGCACCGAGATATTCCAAATGCTTACCAAACAGATGCATTGCAGTCGTGGTACTGCACTTGAAAGGAGCATATTTGAGTATCATTGATGCTTAAAGAATTTCTCGTGCTAATCTGTCTTCATCATGCGCAGTAATTTTTTACTGCGGATATCTGGCGTGCAGTCAAATTTTTCTGCGCTGCTTGGATTGCGTCGGAGCAAAACAATTCTAGAAGTATAGAAAATAGTGACATTGGTCATTGCAGGTTTGGTGTCGTTGCTTCAGTTCATACATTCAATAAAGATTTGGAATTTCTCGCATCGGCTCTAGTGACTTCTTTAGTGTCAGCAGTTTTAGTGTCAGCAGTTTGCTTTGTGCAGGGACATTCTTCGCCATCACAGGAAGGTGACGTTAGCTTTTTTCGATAAAGTTGACTTGGAAATATGCACTACTTCTATAAGCTATTCTATGTGTCACATATCATGGCGCAGTTCTTGTTCAAAGTCGTGTTCTACCAGCTGACCTGTTGTTTAACTTTGTGCTGTACCAGATGACCTCTCATTGCATGCTCTCTATATGATGGTGATGAAGAATCATTCTTTCGCTTTATGTCAGACTTGTGGGGTGCATCATCAGTGTTCTGAAGCAGAACCTACGAACGCAGTTCAACTGGCGGCACCTGATCCAAGCACACCGATTGGAGTTGCTGGCATCTGACATTGTCTGTATATCTTTTATGTCAAATGGAAACGCGCAGAGTCAAGCTGGTGATGCTGAGTAGGACAGAACTGCCAAGAAAAGTTCCTTTAATGCGCCGGAACTTGTTCAAATTCCGCTTGTCTACTAGTTAAGGTTTTACTGCACGATTTAGGCGAACAATTTCATGTTGAAGACTTGGTGTCAGAGCCAAGTTGTCTGCTATTTCAGAATAATCTCCGCCCTAGTTTGTCGAGAATGAGCAGCAAACTGATAATGAGCGTAAAAGGGTAAAGACAACCTGGACCCTTTTGGAGTAACCGGAAAACGACATCACCTGTGTCGGAATTGCTTTTTTTCACTGCCTTGATTGGCTCACTATCAGAACACATCCAGCCGCTTTGTTTAATTTGAAGTTGGTTAGTATTAGACATGAGAGAAGGTGTGACCAGAATAGAAATAACCTACAGCCGCTAGAAAGACGATTCATGGTCTCACAAGTATTTCAGAAAGGAGCAACTAACTTGTTCGTGGATGCCATTTTGACAGGGATCAAAAACGTAACAGGAGACTTGAAAATATGTAACATGGATGATGTCCTCACTGAAAATATTCTGGTGTTTAGCTCAGACGTCGGTACTTTATATGCTGACATGTGTTTTCTTGACTATCTTTTTTTTGTTAATCTAGCAAACCCACAACTTCGTTAGACATCGCGGTGCCCCTAGAAACGTTCCAACAAGATTTTTTTGCGGGAAAGGTCAGCCACCTTCAAACATGTCAGGCCACATATAGCTGTGCACTTTGAGAAAAAAAAACTCGCTGAAAACAAAGATACGAAAAGTAAAGATACAGCCCTAGCGGTTTTAGAGTTTCACGAGTTCACACTAATGCTCTGGGAGGCGGTCGGTGACATTGTTTGACAGTGAGCTGGCCAACTCCTTGACAACATTGCTGTCCTGCTTTTTATTAGTTTTCTTCGTTTTCTGCGTTGATTTCATCCAACGTTCGTTCTGAATTCTTTCGAAGCTGGATAAAAGTTTGTCAGCCCTTGCGCCGCCATTTCTTGAACCCATCCTGTCACTCTTTCTGCTTTTCAAGAAAGTTTTCCCTTGTTAGGAGCCACAAGTTTGCATGGCCTTTCTGGCTTTCTGGGGGGAATAACCGAAACGTGACATTTGATTCTTATGCCCGTTGTTGGTGGGTGGCATCGCGCGGTACCCTCCCTTGAATTCGTTCTGGAAAACGGACGCCGAGGACGGGAAGACTCACTCCTACCGAAAAAGTGAACATTGTACACTTTATTGTCGCTGCGCTCCAAATTGGAACGAATGTTTTGTGGGCCTTTTAATGTATGTTAACGAGCCTCGTTTTCCCACCAAATAACCGCTGTAAGCCGCAACAACAATTCTTTGGACGCCGAAAATGGCAATCTCTCTATGTACAGCATAAGCGGCTTTGTAATTCCGGTACGCAGCGTTCAGAAAATACGGAATTACTGCCGGTGTACCGCAGTCGTTCTCTACATTTTACGGCCTAGTTAAGGCGGATATCCTTCCATTCCTGCAAAAAGCTCTTAGATGCCACTTAAACAGTATGATAGGGGCAGCAAAAGCAGCTCGACTAGCTTCCTACGAAATGTGCCCCTAATTTTTTTTTACATGATTTTAAAGGAGTCATCCGAAGGTAATGTGGTGCGGCCCTATCTTTAAAGCTTTTGCAAATGCGTGCTCGAAATGCTCGAAAACTTAAGTATTGATCTAAACCCAACATTTTTTCTTGATTGAAGGCTTACACAAAAATTAAACAACGCTCGAAAGAAATTAACGCTTAATTTTTATTCTCCGACGATTAAGTTGCAATTTGCACAGCTGTTTAAGCCGGAGCAACCTCAAATAAGAACAGACTTGTAGAGCACAAATTAAGCTAGTTGCTCGCTGCTGCGTTCATGTTCGTGACAGGCTTCATTGCGTTAACTCAAGGTCCTTAGCACAGCTAAAAATACTGGTGGTCTTTGCTAATGGGAGGTATTTTAATGCAGGAATGCATTTAGCGGCTCCATTTTCACTTGTCGTTGCCCTCAGTTTTTGTCGGTCCGCCCATATACACCATCTTGAAAGGTATAGATTTGAGTGGGATGCGAATTTAGCCATTTTAGCCGCCTGTAAGGGTAGCTGCAACGAGTTGTATTTGGCCGTTTGAACTAACCCGATGAGACGGCGCTGCTGAGAACGAGGTAAGGGGAAAGTTCATGGCCCTGTAGCCTGGCTCTATCTGAGGATGTAAATCTGCCGCGTACAGTGATGGTACGAAACAAGAGCGTATAGAGTTTGCTTAGTGAGAAGCATGCTTGTGTTGTAAGCAAGAGATCCAAAGATTGAACAACACGCATGTATTCTGGGAGTGGGGTAAGATAAGCGTAGGTTAATCGAACCACAAGGTTGTTTGCGGGACTGGAATTTATGCAACCACAAGATGTCTTTACACCAGTTATTATTGATTTTAAGTGCTTCCGCTACTCATACAAGAATAAGCGAGACAGTTACTAATACACCGGTGGAAGATATAGGCGGTTTTAGCGTTATCAAAGATGAGGTAACATATTCGCAACACCTGGACGCAGCGGTTATACAGAAAAACTCAGGCCTAAGTGTTTTTTTCTTATGATATAAAGGCTTATTTCCAAAACAAAAGAGGCCAAAATGATGTGCCTGATATTGAGATACTTCGCCTAGGAACAAGAGGCAATTGGTGACGTGCATGCTATGAGTATTCTGAGCAAGTTCGTCACGCGCGTCATACGTCAATATTCAAACAATCTTGTTAGCTTTATTGATTAAGTAAACGAATTTTTTATGCTCTCTTCCAAAGCAGTTTTGTAATCCTTTCTTTGATGGGTTCGAATTAAATTAGCAGCTTCTCCACGCGTGCGCATTGATAGATAATACCTTGAGCACGTAATTGGTTACAGAGATCTCCTGAAAATGGCTAATATGAAGCCCTGCTGGCATAATAGGATTTCGTTTAGAGGTTCCGATCCATTGAGAACTGTTCGCAAAAGAAAAATTTTGGCTGCCGTGAAAATTACGACTGAAAACGCGTATTTTTCCTCACGTGCGCCGATTTGGGTATAAGGTGTAAATGAAGAGATGTATCGATTTACTAAACACATAGTTAAATGCGAAAGCAGTTACGGTACAGCCATTTAGGCATAGTTACCCATGCGTGTCTGCAGGGGATTCGTTTCGTAACACTCCTTTCTTTTCTTAATTCAGAACATTTAAATTATATTATCTTCCAATGGCGATGAATTGCTAAAATGAATTTATGTAATTTTCCTTGCTTTCTGTTTATTCTACGGCGCTACGGTTGTGAGAGGTCTTTTCTCTTCAAGGAGGTTTTCATTGAGCATTTGCGATTAGTTTGCAAACGACATTTGCGAAAAGGCCTTATTTTTGCAGCCCTAAGGACGTCCTCTTCATTTCAGCGCTTCTTTATGTCTCAATATCATAGCTGCATACCTTTGCCTCCGGCTGTGCACTAATCTGCTTTCAAGGTTCACACTAAGAGGTACGAGCATTGGTCTCTATATCGCTATCAAAAGAGACAAAAATGGTAATAGGCTACAGCTTTGGCATGAGAGTTCGCCATGATGGAGTGCAAGCTGTCAGCGAAGCTTGCGCAAACCAATGACGCACACAAGCCATTTTGAAAGCGCTCAATGTAAAATACTTTATCAGTCCGAAACTGTTGCTATGAAATGCTTGGTATTGTTCAATTCAATTAATTTCAATTTATTTCGCATTTTGTTACAACAGTACAAAAATGCGAGGGCAAGCAACAAAAAGCTGCTGATTAGCAGTTTGACGAAGGTTGCTGTCCCTATATTTGGCAGGTTGAAGGGCGTTGACATAAAGCTTTTCACTGAAACAATTGTAGATGTCTGGATTAAAAGCAGAGAAGAGCACTTATACATATCTTGTAGACGTTTTAATTGGACACAATCAAGCTTACTATTCATAGGCGTACATGGAGAAATATTACAAGCAATAAGACACAACTAATAAGACTACTGGACATACATTAGTGCATATGTTACGCACTGCAATGCTACCCAAGCATTTGGCATGTCATGTAACACATAATACACACACTAACAAACGCACCATGTTCATTTTGTTGTAATCTCACAGCAGGAAAAAATAAAGTTACGTGAGACTTGATACGACGAAATATAAAGGAAACCATATAAAGCCACCATTAGATGAAGGACACAAAAATTATCGATGCAATCGCAACAAATTTTCATTTAGGACCGGAAGTTAATTACATTTCTTGGCTAAGTTGCAAGATCTGTGCTAGAAATTAGATATTTTTTCCAATCTTTTCTTGAGATATTCTTTATATCTAGATTTACATCCTCCAAGTTATTTAACAGTTTTGGAAGAAAATTTGCTATCCTCTTGCACCCTTTGTTTGTTCTAGAAAATGGCAGTGTCCAATTCTTTCTGTGTCTGATGTCGTAGGAAAGTTGCGAAGTTTTTGTCAGGTCGCACAGTTTGAGAAAGTAGTTGAGAGGAGTTTCCAAGCTGTGTTGGTATTTTAGCAAAAGGTTGAATTCGTATATATGCTTGACAGGAAGAATATCAAGAAGTGGAAATAATTCGCTTGTGTGAGCATCGTACGAAACGTTTGCGATGTGCCGGATAGCTCTTTTTTGTATAAGAAATAGTTTATGAAAGTTCTTTTGGGATGTTGTGTCCCATACAAGGCTGCAATAATTTAGAGGGGGAGAGAATAGGGCGTTATACAGTAAAACCTTAATCCTTGGAGGAATAGTGTAGCGAAATCGAGATATTATACCGCACGTCTTCGCGAGGCTTTTACTTATCCGGTCTACATGAGTATCCAAGATTAAGTGTTCATTAAAGGTTACTCACAAGGTTGTTATCTTTTTCACAAGCTCTAACCTATCATTTCCAAGGTATAAGTTTATGTCAAAGTTTACAGGCTTTTTGATGATGCAAATAAACGGCCTTTGTTTTTGATGTATTAATTTTAGCGAGTTAGTTGCACTCCAAACAGACAAGAAAGCGAGCGTAGTATTGGCTAAACGCCCAAGTTCTATGACGTTATCTGACTGTAGAAAGATACTTGTATCATCTGCGTAAACTATGAAATGTGTGCTGTCACTGATGTTAATTGTATCGCTTACATATAAGTGAAACAGTACCGGCCCTAAAATACTGCCTTCCGGGACCCCCGCTGTTAAGCCTTGCAGAGATGAAACTTGTTCACCAATGGCAACACTCTGTTTACAATGCTGTAAGTATGATTTTAAAAGTGTCAGCGGAACGCCGCGAAATCCATAATGCTGCAATTTAGTAAACATTATGAAGTGGTCAATACTATCGAAAGCTTTCGAAAAGTCTACAAATAATCCTAGGGTTAATTTCTTCTCTTCGAACCCATTCAATATTAATTCCTTTTGAGTGAGCAGGACGCTGATGTTGGTGTTACGTGACGGTGGAGCTAAGCCTTACTTGAGAAACACAAACCAGTCGTCCTATCGAAGCATGCCTGGAGCTAGTTACTCCGTGATGCCAGCAGTGCTGGTAAAGCACAGGAAAAAAAAAAGGCAGATTACCATGAGTAGACTTGGCGCGCTGTAATAAAGCAGAAGTTGACAGCCTTGGTAAAAGTAAAGAACCCAAGCGGTTTGCTATCTAAGCAGCTCTATAGGACAGGAGTAACATCCGTTGACGTTAAGACTTTCGGCGGGCTCAAGAGGAGAATTCATCTCACTTTCAAGAGATCATAAGTGCTGCCGTTCATTAACCAGCCGTACATCATTGCCCAGACGCTAAGCACTAGAGCGCTAAGCTTCTGACAGAAGCTGTGCATGCCATTTGATGTACACTCTTCCAATTGTTTAACAATAACACTCGTTGCATCGCAAAATGCAACGTGTAGAATGCTTCTCTGGGCTTCATCTCTTTCTTTTGTTGCTGTGATTGAACGCATTATATGCCATGTCAGGATCCCTTTTCTCTGATAGCATCTTACTTGCCTCATTAACTCAGAAATAATTGAAATCTCCATATCTGCTCCGAAAAAAAATGCTAAACAAGCAGCACATACTGTAATAATTTTTTGAGCTGCATTGACACAAAACGAAATTCACCACCACTTCCACTTTAGAGTGGTCGGTTACCCAGAGGAAGCAAGATGGATGAAAACTGATGTTGTGTAGGCTCCTTGATTTGGGTCCTTGTGACTCCGGAGGATGCAGATTTTTAATTAATTCTGACTGAATCAAGCAAGTACTGCATCCTACCGCATTATTCGAAAATGGGGGTCAGCAACGGCCGCACCATGCATTGATTTGCTGCAGTAACAAGGAATCTGCGTAGGCGAGACATGAATTTTCCGCGGCCCATTAAGAGCTACAACACGTGCAATTATTAAAAAATTGGAAGGGTGTACCTGCCCGTCATTCAATGCCATTGCAATGCAGGTTATAAAACAGCTAAAATTGGCTAAACTTTGTTAACCCCGTCAAGCTCGAACGATGTTCGTTCGGACTAAATCGTGAAGTCACCATGGTGAAGACCGTAATATAGGTCTTTGTTATCGAAAGAAACAGCATTTCAACACGCTCTTGGAATGTGCAGCTGAAATCTGGCTCTGGTTACGTGTGGAGCACGCGCACGAGCAATTTGCTCTCGGTAGGCGTGACGACGGTCATTTAAAGTGCTTTATGCAAAGAAGAATTTAGAGCGCCACAGTCTGTCCATGTTATTCTCTTACATGAAGCAGTCGCCACCAGGGAACGAGGTACACCAGCCATGTTCTCGTCCGACAAGTAATACACCGACCGCCAGCATAAAGTATATCGGTTCATTTCGTGCCAAACCAACGCTTTCAAAGGGGCACAACAGGGAACGAAGCGGTGAAGGAGACCATACTGTATAGGCAGTCTAGAGCGCGTAAACCGCATTACAACAGACCGAGGGCTACCGCAAGGTGTGCGCTAACACCTTGGCGCGGCCAAACATACCGAGGCCGAATGAGACGAAGCGGCTCATATAAAGGTGGGCTCGGAGCTGCGCAAGTTATTAGGCTGCTCAGGTAGCAGCCACTCACGTCAAAGAGCTCTTAATCTTCGAAGATGCCGCTTCCGTCTTCCTGGTTATGTGCCACCCTGTAGTCCGCGTACGTCCCCATGGCTCGTGCTGGCCGGCGTCAGCGTGACCGTGCCCCGGCAATGCTATCGACGGATCCCCCCCCCTTCCACTGATTTCGCCGCCCTTATCATGCCATCGCCCAAACGATCATATGCCCCATCTCGCGAGCAAAATTTCGATCATGAGCTCTTGCTCTGCACTTGTAGGCAGACAGATGACTGGGAGACAGCGTGCGCAGTTTAAATGTATAAAAAGGGGCCGTGCAGCCCTAACGATCCCACGACATCTGGTTCTATCTCAGTAGCAGACAGTGTTGCACGATCTTGTGTGGATTGCCCCTACTCACCCTCATGCAGCTTGTAGGCGCAGAAAAACTATTTCTTCCATCGATGTTTGCGGCACATTCGCATTATTTTCAGCTCCCCACTTGTGTCTCAAAAGCAGGAGTGACTTATGACGTTATCTCGTATGTTGCATTTTACTTACCCAAGTTATCTAAATTCGCAGCAACATTTGAACCATAAAATGCACAATCAGCATAGAGCACTGGAACTGCCCATTGTATCATGATGTAAGTTCGCTTCGAAAGCTCTCAATAGAAGAGAGAAATCGCATCAGTATGTCCAGAGAACAGAGCACGGTGAGTGCACTCAAAATGCTGAGGTGCTATATGTTATCAGCTCCCTTACATGCCCGAATGTCTTGTGCTGAGAGCTACAGAAGCTGGGATTACATTGCTACAATGCCATTCCTCTCATTTAAGAGACTAAACAAAGTAGCCTGTGGAGGATCAATATCTCGTGCGACTTATCTTCTTGTGCGATCGTCTGCTGTTGCTTGAGTCTGTTTACGTGCATCATAATAAATGCATTTGCGAATACAGAGCAAGTGTACCATCCACTAACAATGGGTATGTCTCGCCGGATTCCTCGCAGATAAAATGCAAGTTTTCCTGCTTTGAGAGTGTTCGCTGGTGTTATTGACCTGTTTATCACTTCTATAACAGCGAAGAATATTTCAAAGTCAGTTCACGGGAATTTTCGCCTGGGTGGCCGTCGAAGTGTTGCCGATGTGCCCGCGGATTGAAACCATGAGTACGTGCTAGAGTGAAAAGTGCTCTAGCCGCTTAACCATACTATCTACCGCTCTTTCCTGCCCTCCTTCGTTTCACCTTCGGGCTTCTTCTTTCGCGCTGCTTCACTTACGTCAGAACCATACCTCCTAACTCTGCATTCTAATCATAGCTTCATAGCTTACACACTCTGACGTTTGTTGCCAGACTCAACGCAAAACCACAGTGCCTCATAAAGTCGCGGCGCAAAACGGCAAAGGAAGCTTTTCTACACTTCTAGAAAGGAGCTTTGGGTGCCTGTTTACCACCACACATTATAGCGGTTTCAGCGTAAAATATAAATAAGAAGGAATAGCGATAGCACGCTTAGGGTACAGTGCCGGAGCGCGCAGTGGCAGTAAGAATGCCGGGAATCCTCAGCAGCGGGCCGAGCTAGAATGCTCCTGCCGCTTCCCTATGGAAAAATAAAAGGACGACGTCGTTAAATGTGCAGCACAAAAATTTTGTGTGTTTTGAGCAGAATCAAAAATCACACCCATGCACACTACGCAGCCTCCTTCTGTGACGCCTCAAGGCATCGGACCATCATCGTTAGGCTGCTTAAGGTACATCTTATTGGTATTTGCGTACTTGACCAGCGTCAGTATTCATGGCGGCAGTAGTGCTGTGGACGGAGCGTTTAGCGCTATTGTGTACAAGAGCCATGAATATGATTTCAAGAGCAGTGGTGTTACAGCCACGTGGTGAGGCTGAGTCATATGAGAATTAGCAAGCGTCCTCAGTACCTGCAATGCAAATGCAAAGCGAGTTTAACGGCCGACAGAAAAACCACAATCACCTTAGCGGCGCAACGTTAATGCAGCCGCTCATGATGAAAGCGCAAAACACGTATTTAAGATTGAAGACGAAAATGAAGAGATTGATGCCCTAAACATCGGCGTGAGGGCTATCAAAACCGTATCAACCATAATAAAAGTTCCAGGCAGCCTTTATCAAAACGAGTTCTTTTATACTAATGCTGAGCAATGTTCGTATGCCGTAGAGGGTCGGAAATTTGATCTCGCTTTGTTGTATGAAAATATTTGAAGAGTTATTACATAATCGTTCAGTTTAAGCTGCGTAAAATTTTGCGCTTAACAAAATGTTTTATATTAAGTTTTTAAACAAAGTAGAGAAGCTCTGAAGACGTAGAACTGCAGGAGAGTGGAGGAATAAGGGCGGAGAACGAGCGGTCGTGACGTGCATTTGAAAGAACTCCTCCCCCCCAAGTTTCATTATCTAAATTCTTCGCCCTCCCACTTTTCAACCTCAGTTCGAGTGCAGTGTTCCCAAATGTTCATAATCAGTGAACCGAAAAGCTGTTCACTTTCAGTTAATATGGGCGCGTGTGTACAATATCACACCAGACCTTAGACATTGAGTGAATAACGTGACGAGATTGCGAAACTCTTCTGCAAACTACATAATTCCCTGCCTTTTGTGAAGGAGATCAGAAAACAACATAAAGCAAAATTACATAAATTTACCAAATTGTGTTTCAAAAGGTTGAACCAGCTACCAGAATGGCACAATGTTGCAAGAGGCACGCAAGTTTACGGGTTCTTTTTTATTGCGTTCATATGTGGTAAATTTTCTAACAGATCTTTACTGTTCGTACTGGACATTCATGACCAAGTTCACATTGCGAAAGAAACATGTAACAGTCCGCTTTACCATTCTGTGCTATCTGAGAAAGCCGTTACTACCGTTTCCATGATACCTAGCATTTCAGCAGAATCTGCCACACCTTTGGCAAGTACTTTTATAAAACAGTAATTTCGATTTACTGTCTTAGCTGTCTCTTCAGCGGCTCCCAAAGCAAACTCTGAAAGTTTTTCCGCGTTCACGTTAAAACCCCCTGCAAATGCCTCACGCTACTTTTGTTCTCTTTGGGTGAGGTACACTCACACACTTCATCTGACCAGGAGTGTCCCTTGACCTGCAATCCGGAAATCATCCCCTGCACGCAGCCCTTGGCCACCTGCAACCTTTATTTACACAGCGTGTGATGCGTGTTCTTGAGACGCCATCAAACGAACATTTCGAAAGTCCTCTCAAACGACCTCTGCGCGTCTATGGAGAGATTATAACCATGGCATGAGCTCTCTGGCAAACCATGTTTGACATTAAGTGCTCATAAAGACACCGACTAGTCAAGACAACCTTTCGAATAAATTTGAGCTGTAAGCATGTACTTGTGTATTGTCGTCACTCGTGGGAGCCATTCCGAGCGCTTTATGTGAAACATGGTTGCAAGTAGTTTTAATAAAATCCGTGGTTGCACCTTTACTCTAGTGGGACACTTTGACTGCAGCAGGAAGAACTGGTCAATGCGAAGGTTTAAAGTGGAAGAGATATAAAAAATGTCTTTTATTCATATTTAGCAGCGCAAAAAAGACGAAGAACAAACGAACGAGGAGACACAACACAAGCGCAGCGTTTTTTGCGCTGCTAAGTATGAATCCACACTAGCTATCCCAACTTTGTGTGCTTATATCTTTCATGTTTGCTCCCGCTGAGTTCCACTACTTAAGGTGCACATTACAAGCTTGGCAAGTTTTCCTACCCGGAACATCCTCTGCCATTTGTCGCTGATGCGGTGACGGAGTCCGCAAGGGATGACATGCTGTAATTGAGTCTGAAACACGCCCTTAATGCCATTTATATTCTACCACGCGGCCGATGGCAAAATGCGCTGCTCTATCAACGCGGAGTAGTGAGGCAGGACGACAATGCACTTGACGAGCCGTAGCGGGGTTAATCCGGTTTAGACAAAAAATAGCTGTGGTTTAACTACTGTAGAACCTGGTTAGAGAGCGGAAGCTCTGGTGTATCGGGCAACTAGGCGCGGCTTGTTGTGTGTAAAGTTCAGTGCGTTCAGGACAGCTGCCAGCACCGGAGCTCATCGAAGCACCTGCGTCATGATTCCTGTCCGTGTCGCCGTCTGTGACGAGAGCAGCCACGGTAGGCGCCTTTTCAACGCGCCGATTGTGTCATGCTGAGCCACTGGACATACATTGCATACACCCTATATGACGGATCATCCGTTGACCAATTCTTATTCTTTTTTTTCTAAATGATTTTTCAAGCTGAAAGTCCCGTAGCAAGTTTAGCCCTTGAAGTTGTCCGTTGCTAAAGCAGCATACACGTAAACTAATTAATTACGGTAAGTGTTCTGTAAAATTAGTGTTGCGTATAGTTATAGCGCGACACTTACTGCTAATTATGCTAATTATTATACTATGACGTCACCATGGCTGACCACACTAACTGGTACACGCCTATATATTATCTCAGTCTAGCGATACCGCGGAGCTACGCCGCGGCGAAGCGCAGGGCTCAGCGCAGCGACCACCTGTTTCTAGACGCAGATTCTGTTGCTAGGGGCGGCGTTGCTAACCACCGGCAACATGCAGTGCAACTTTGGTTCGCCTAGAGTAGTACAGCTTTAGCTCCAAAGCAGCTATGGGCAGGCTGTCTGACAAACGGGCGAACATTGTTCCCGTGACTACATGCGGCGGCAGTAGGGTAGGCAAAAACGGTGCCGCGACCTTCCCCCCCCCCCTCTCCCCCAGCTGCTGATTTCGTAACGAAATAAAGCGCATTAAAATGCGGCTGCTGGAAATATTTGTGACTGTTAAGGGAATCATACTCTAAGCATCCGCATTTGGCACATCACAAAGACGGTTGGTGATGATTATGAGCATTCATCAAACCTTGAATAACTTGAATTTGATGTCAGAGTGCATACCTTACAACTGGAAAGAGTATTTATGATATTCTCTTTTATGGTTAATTTGTGTGTGCTGGAATTCAGGCGTGTGTTAAAAGCTCACTGACCTCCAAATTTGTTTGCAGCACTCCTACAATGCCCTCCTCAGCAATTCTTGTCATATGCTGGCTCGCAGAAAACCACAAATATTTCCAAAGAGCATTGGTAGCAAGGGTTAAAACAGAGTCTCAGGTGACAGAAAAAGCACTAAAAACCAATAGATTCAACTGAGAATACATTTGGAGAGCAACTGAAAATTAAATTGATTGTGACAGAAGATTTGCTACATCCGTAGCAGACACTAGGATGCAGATATTGCGGCGGACGTGAACACTATGTAAGTACACATACGCAAGAGTGCATTCCCTTCAAGCGGTTCTCTTGAACAGAGAAATTCTGAGACTAATCTGTTTTGACTCTGGAAAGCATATTATCCTGTGAAAAACACTATACACGTAACTCCAGTGTATATTAAATCAAGAAGCAGAAGGAATGGGATTACCTCAGGGACAAAGCTGCTCTCTGATTTTCTGTGTGCCATTATGACTGAATTGTCGCAGCAGTGAATATTTCAAACGTTGCTTTAGAGAAGCTAGTCAGGATGTATCTTTACGTTTTGGAATTGAACCCTCTGAATGCAATTATCTTTCTTATACAGTCACAGCTGTTTCGCCGATATATCTAGCTGATTGAAGCGATACTAATTTCCGCATTGTTCTGCATTCTCCTTCATTATATTACACAATGTATCATGCACAAACTTCAGCCCCGTGACATGGATGGGAGGATAACTCGTTCGGTTAGACGAAGGCCTTTCTGGTAAGGTAACTTATTTCCCGATATCTTTCAAGGCATGCTGCATTGTGTTCTTAGAGCTTTTTTACTTCGAGTTTCCAGGTATTGATCTACCAATTAAAATGAAATAAAACAGAAGGATATTGTGATATATCACTGAACCGTATGCAAGGAAGGAATTTTCACGGCTTTTTGCAGCAGCCGAGAGCAACCATTCGACACAATTCAGCTATCCAGAAGAAGGAGCATTTGAAAAAAAAAAGAAGCAAAAATATTTAGTTGGTTTACTGGGGGTTTAAGTCCCAATGCGACTCATGCAGTGAGGGACGTCATAGTGAAGGTCTCCGGAAATTTCAACCGTCTGGGGATCTTTAACGTGCACTGATCTCGCGCAATACACGGGCCTCTAGAATTTAGACTCCATCGAAATTCGACTGAAAAAGGAACTGCCCTTAGTTTCGTTACTTCGCTTTTGGTTTCCCGACGAAGAAGCGGACCTAAAAAGCCTATACGAGGCAGAAATTGATAAGCTGGTAAGCATAAACTTAGTTTCTCTCTAAGCGTCTTTCATACGCTATATGTGCTGTACTGCAGCATGAATGAAGTTATCTGTTCTGACATTTACCTCACTAGCTCTAGCAAGAGCCGAGTTACCTACACCAAATGACGAAAGCGGGTTTCTGTAACGGTCCGTTCTTCTTCGTCGAGTTCCCTTTCTGCCACTGTCCAGCCGAGATATTAGTCGTACAATGCTAGAACCATTTCCAGTTATATTTAAAAAAAA
The DNA here is from genome assembly GCF_055824585.1 of Amblyomma mixtum. Classification (NCBI taxonomy): domain Eukaryota; kingdom Metazoa; phylum Arthropoda; class Arachnida; order Ixodida; family Ixodidae; genus Amblyomma; species Amblyomma mixtum. The sequence continues at coordinate 226,386,148 of NC_143013.1, forward strand.
CTCGATTTACAAGAGGTGCAACTTCTGTCATTCTCCAAGCGTCTTAAGGTCTATAATTAGGCCATATTTAGGCCATATTTAGGTCCATATTTAGGCATAAGCTTTTTGTTCCTACGCCATCCGCAAATGCAATAAATTCCGCTTGTGCTTTCATGTATCCTGCACTATGCTGAAGTGAATTTTCCCGCCGAACTTTCTTATCTAGAAGTTGCTCTCTTGTATATGTCGCAGGAAAAGAAACCACAGCTCCCAGAAAAAAAAAATTCAGGGGCACTTTGGCTTTCCAAAGTGCTGCAAGGCGATAACCTTTCTTTACGCACTGGTTTGCATTGATTTCTGTATTTTTAAATTTTTTAATTTTATTTTTTAACGTTTCTTTTTATTATTATGTTTTCATTTCTTGATTTTTTATTTTTGCTGGTTTTTTCATCTTTCCGTCAGGGAAGGAAAGATGATGGGAGTTGAAAAAGATAGTGAAACGCGCCTTTGTTCACTTCAAATTATCGAGCTGGCATGGCGGTGTGGTTAGCTTGCTCGTCTCGCACTCCGGAGACCCTGGTTCGATTCTGTAACTTGGCCAATTTCATGCTCTTTTTATTTATTTATTTTACTTGGAGCATCACTATACCATCCCTTTAATTGGTTGCATAGTTACTGGTCAAAGTACAATTGTTCCCGTTTGAAATTCGTGCACTGGGAGGTCACGACCTTTTCGAACAATTGAAAAGCGTGACATTTCTGTCGACAACTTCTGCTTACAACGACGAGGTATTAAAGGCTTCCGCTTTAATATTGCGATCACACTACTCCTTTCTATGCCTAATTAATTTCTATGCCTAATTAACTGGCACATAATTGGTTGACAAAAGGCTAAGCGAAGTTTAGAAGTTTGTCGAGAAATGTGGGCTAGCCAACGACGGGAATTTCCACCTCTTTAAAGATCTGCTTTACACGGGAGAACACGAACATTGTAGCAAATCGAGTAAAAGTTCACGAACTGCTGAGTGCTATAGAAACCACACCACTTGTCGTTATCATTTTGGCAAAAAGATGGAAACTTCAGACTCGTAAACAGTAAGATAGAGCTTCTAATGACGAAATCGCAACGGTCTGAACGTTTGCTTCGCTTTTTTTTTTTGAAGCTCGAAAGAAAGGAGTTGATAAGAAATGCATTTACTGTTTTTGTGGGCGGTTTTCACAAGAAATAAAGATAAGCTTGAAGGAGAACACATAATTGGCTTTCATAGATCCTAGGAATGGGCGAGGTAGCTATTGGCTGCTGGAAGGAATAGGTGGAAGAATATTCAAGAAGGTGTGGGTTTTGGCTAGTTGGTAATCGGTTCTTGACAACAAAGGGCACAGAAAGGACGAGAAAATATCTTGAATATATAAAAAAATTGGTAGGGTTTTAACGCAATTAAACCGGGTACGTTCTAAAGCATATGTTTGACCTGTTTGGATCATTGTTTTGCTTTGCTGGGTCACCGGCACGTCAGGCGACGATGTTAGGCTCATGTTATGCTCTGGTAGAGGTTTTTTTATTTTTTATTTATTTGAAAACACAAATGAGTACAGCAAACTATGTACAATGGTACTGGACCCATAGCCAAGGCTAGTGTCGGGTCCAACACAATGATAAATTGCAAAAATGCGGTAGGTGGAGGCACTTCTCACATAAATAATTTCAAAATATTAAAATCACAACATACATAGCTAATATATACACTTGTTATGATGCATACATTCTTTGTACGCAGTAACCTTAAATATTAACAATTTTACAGTCATTTGGGCACATAATTTACACCTCAACCAGCGGAAACTTACAGATTCAGTAAATATATTTTAAGAGATTGTGAAAAATTAATTTTTTTTTAACATCATTAGGGATGCCATTCCATATTTGTGCACTGTTGAATTCAATCAACCTTTTCCCGTAAGTATTGCGGCATATTGGTAGGTTAAAATCATTTGCACTTGCAGCTCTAGTGTCCCTTTTAAGAGTTATAAAGATACTGTGATGAAACGGGTCAGTGAATTGCAATATTTTATGAATTGTCTGTGCTCTTTTTAACGTGTAGATAGAATGTAAAGATAACATATGTACCGACTGAAATAGTGAAGCTGATCTGATCTTATCGCGCCGCAGATCGAAGTTGATGAAGACGACAATGTGAAATGCACAGCACGAGAGAGTGTTGCAGCTCAGCAGAGGCATTGTTTCAAGGCACTTTGCTGTTTCCATGACGCCGCTGCGCAGCCGGGTCCCTCCTCTCAATCTTTATTTATGCCATTCTGGGTTCACTTAATCGAATCTTCGTGCGTCATGCGGAGACTCTGAATCCTTATCTGATTTTAGCCTCCCCTGCCGGTGGCTTGCAAAGCAGAAGATTATTTGCAAATTCCCCTCGCTCGATTAAGGTTGACGTTCACTAAACCCGACCTCCTCTCCTCTGGTGCAACCGTCAAATATTATGCCCTTAAGCAGGTGTGTGAGCTTCTTCACAGGTATATTGTCAAGACTGGGAGATTTTCCTTTACATTTCTCTCAAAGTTACTTTTTAACTCATTTATTTCAACCCTAACCTCTTTGCTTTCTCGATTTTCATTCGAATCTCTTTAAAATCTCTCGATATTCTCCATTCTTTTCCCAAGATTCCTCATCTTTTATTTATAAACCACTTGAGATGTCTGGATGAATTTTTCTCCTGTTTGGATTTGACTAAACTGCGGCCTATCCCCCACCGTGAGTATGTTCCATCGCTTCTCAGGCAACAACAACAAAGGCGTGACCGGCTGTGGCAATAGCTTAGTGCTCTACTGCTGGAGCCAGCGCAGCTGATCAATTCGCGCTGCCGCGGGTTCCGAACCCAGTCGCGGCATTATTACTTTATTTCTGAAGAGTTTGTACCTAGGATCGGTTTGACAAGGTCACCCTCCGATTAGCTAAAGCTGTCTGAACGCTCATCCGAGCTAACCCGAGCTTAGCCGAGTTTCTCCAAGGCTTCACACAAGCCTCGGATCAACTTGCTTCTACACACACGTGCGCCTGTGTACTTAGGAATCAACGGTGAAGTGAGAGGCCAACGAATGCATTTTCCAGCGCTTATTTAAACAGTATTTGCAAAAGAAACACAGGCAGTGGAAACGTTTTACCGTTTGTCCAGCGTGTGTCTCTTTTTACATCCTAACTTTGCGATGATTCAAATTACCAAGACCGCCTAGGCCATTTTTCAACTCTAAGTCGCCCTTTGTATACTGTGTGGGGACGCATTCGTCCCCTGCGTTCGCTTTCCCTCAACTCACTAGTTCCTTGTGGTTAGCTTCCCCGCAACGCACTCCCTTTAGTTGGGTTACTTTAACAAACAGGGGAGGGCGCTCGCGTCGCAGAGACATCAGCGCCACGGATCGCGTGTTTTGCCGCTCGCGCGCGGGGAAGACTGGCTCTCTTCTGCTCGGCACCGGTATAGCTCGCGGACGTTTCGCGAGCCGCTCCGCTCTTCGCCGCGGGGCGACCTCGTGTGGAAACGTGTTCCCCTCAGCTCGTCATGTCTGGCCTCGGAGTTTCTCCCCCTGCCCTACCGTGGGCGAACGTTCGCTCGTAACCGTGCTGGTGAGTCGGACATCCTAGATTCCTCACTTTATTTTGTTGCTAGCTGGCGTTATTGTTGTTATAGCAATAAATGCCTTGTTTTTGTCAGCCAGTGTGTCGTTCCTTTGTTCCCGTAGAGCACGGCCCGCCGTGGCCTGCGTGCGCTCGGGGCGTACGCGATCACGGGGTGGGGTTCGCGCGGTTTTGAACTGTGTCAGCCGCGGTTAAACGGGGCGAACGGATTTATCTCCCCCAATTTCAACCCCATCTCTGGCAAGCCAACGTGGGGCCTGCTCTTGGAACATTGGACGACTGTCTGTTCGGTTCGAGGAACGCTCTTTGTCCGTACTTGACAAGTGGTAGGCCTAGTGTGATTTTTGATCGCTAGGACCTGCGGCATGCTTTCTTGAGTGCGAGGTGTATTGCGCTGCAGCATGTTTGAACTTTTCGACATGCTCAGCATGTGTTTTTTTGTCAACTTTTTTTTTGGAGTACCTTCAGCCCGTGAACCACTTGGTCCGCATCGAGGAAGCGCGAGGAGTTGCCGAGCCCGAAGCGAGTGAGTACGGAAGCCGCGTGGGTGGTCCGAGTTTTCTGTATATATTTCTGTACATAGTGGTCTATATATTTTCTGTGTATATTTTCTGTATATAGTGGTCTGGGCATCCGCCTCGGCTGCGGGAGGTGGTTGGTTCGAAACCCACCGCCGGACCCTCACCGGAAAAAATGGGTACAAGCCACCCCCGGCCCGGCGCCCGGCCTCTTCAGGGGTGTGCTCTTGGAGGAAGCTCCGTAAACCCCGGTGCGCCCCTTCGGGGGCAACCTAGTTTCGAGCACTCAGCCTGCAAAGGTGGTTCGTTTTTCACTGCAAAGTGAGGAGTTCCGACTCAAAACTCGTACGCTCTAACCAGCGTGTCTCAAGACATACACTTTAAGCGATCCTTAGTTTCGAAGAGAAAACTTCAGAGTATCACAGCTGACTAGACATGGCGGTTTTTCCGGCTGTCTGACTCAGAAGCTGCTTCGTGCAGTGAGTGGGGTAGGACCATCCCACAAAGCTGATGTCTCCTCGCGGCTGCGCGCACGAAACCCGTTTCGGGTCTTTCTTTTGTTGGGGGTCGTCGACGGTCACTATGGTAGCGAGGCCTAAACCTATTCATAGCTGCCTGGACCTTGTCAAAAGTGACACGACCACCGGACCGTGGTGTTACAGGCGGCGCACTTTGCTGCCCCACCCGTTTTTTTAACCTCGCATGAACCGAGAATTCTTGTTCAACTCAAGAAACGGCTTTGCTCACTCGAACTTTGCGTTGCACAGCCGCCCGACACGTTTTGCTAGCGAGTTGAGCATTGAGCCACGAGGCCCTTGTGCACGCCGTTTCCCTCCCGTGACTGACGTTAAAGGCATGCGAAGTGTGTTTCGGAAATTTTGCAGATCCAGTGGAGCCACTCCGGCTTGCTCTCCTGTGCACATCGTCTCGCTGTCGCCTGCTGCGACGGAGCGGCCTCTATCCTGTTCGCCGCATCCATCCGGGGCAGCCGTGGCGAGGCCGGACAGCAGCCACCTCCGGCTGCTGTTACCACGGCGACTACTGCAGGATCCTGGCCTGTAGTTTCCAACCGGCCCTCCTCTTCGCGGGCCTGCGGACACGTAGTCCGCGGGCCATGCGAGACGTCCCGGCGGAGACCTTCACGCCGCCTTCGGAATACCGCGGAAGACTGCGTGCACGCTGTCGGCGTGACCTCCGCTGCAAGACCTGCCTCAAGTGTATGATGACTAGGAGACTCCTCCATAGCATGTAACTTGCAGGCGCGGGGGTCTAAGGTTTGGGGGATGTGGGGACGCATTCGTCCCCTGCTTTCGCTTTCTCTCAACTCACTAGTTCCCTGTGCTTAGCTTCCCCGCAACGCATTCCCTTTAGTTGGGTTACTTTAACAAATAGGGGAGGGCGCTCGCGTCGCAGAGACACCAGCGCCACGGATGGCGTGTTTTGCCGCTCGCACGCGGGGAAGACTTGCTCTCTTCTGCTCGGCACCGGGATAGCTCGCGGACGTTTCGTGAGCCGCTCCGCTCTTCGCCGCGGGGCGATCTCGTGTGGAAACGTGTTCCCCTCAGCTCGTCCCGTCTGGCCTCGGAGTTTTTCTCCCTGCCCTACCGTGGGCGAACGTTCGCTCGTAACCGTGCTGGTGAGTCGGACATCCTAGATTCCTCAGTGTATTTTGTTGCTAGCTGGCGTTATTGGTATAGCAATAAATGCCTTGTTTTTGTCAGCCAGTGTATCGTTCGTTTGTTCCCGAAGAGCACGGCCCGCCGTGCCCGGCGTGCGCTCGGGGCGGACGCGATCACGGGGTGGGGTTCGCGCGGTTTTGAACTGTGTCAGCCGCGGTTAAACGAGGAGAATGGATTTATCTCCCCCAATTTCAACCCCATAAATGTTAAGACTGATCGAGGAATCTTCCCCTGCAGGTGGCGAAAACTTGCCCTTTGTGGTCGTACTGCGCCGTCAAGGCCGGCAAATTGGCTTCTCTCAACTGGGTTTCATTTCTTAAGGCGTGTGTGCCTTCAAAGCAAGGGAGCAGAAAGCTATGTCATTTGAAGGTGCGATTGGTGCGCTAGAAACACACTACAAGAGACGCATATGCGAACGCGTAGCGCTTGATTTGCACTGATAGAGTCACTCAAGATGGATTTGGAACTGTCAATTATATGACCGTGCTGCCATGGTATAGATTAAAAACCACAGCGATCAACACGTTCCCCGTGAAAACTGTTTTTCCGAGTTGTAGTGCGCCCTTGGAAACTAACGACGCCAGTGCTGACGTTGGCGTAGTGAACTCGGATGTCATATGGTCAGGAGCTGTACTCTATTAGCGGTCAGTTTCCTGTTGTACAATTCGCGTCCATTCGGGCCTCTGCCAGTGGTCACTCTGATATACCCGCGGCTTTCAACCTTCTGTGGCATGTGACCCGGCCGCTGTGCGATTGACGACCGGACCTTGCCATTAGCTGAAACTGTGTGCAATATGCAGCCAATCGTGAGGTGCATCGCAGCGCTCTGTCAATAGCTGGTGACCGGACCTGGCCACTGGCTGCCATTGGCTGCGTTAAATTGTCAGTTGTGACGTCTGGTCACCAACCACCCAATGGCCGAGTCGTTTGCCACAGACGCCTGAAAGCCGCCTGAGCGACCACTGACAGGAGACCAAATGGAAGCGAAATGGACAACGGAAAATGTATAGCTTATAGAATACGGGTCCCGATGTTGCGAAAATCTTCGGAGATGAGAGGAAAACGCCCGCAATATTTCGTCAACCAGGAGGGCCACGGACCTCTGCTAGGAGCAGCAGCCACGTAAGAAGAAGTTGTGGCAGCAATGCGTGACAGCGATGAACTGTCGGAGGACGAGCAATAGGAATAGCAGGAGAGCCCGACGCAACTTATGTGGAGCGACGCGGTCGCCTATTTCTCTAAACTGTAAACCCACTGAGCGCACAAAAACTAGTGTCAGAAAGAGTTGTTTTAAATGGATTCTTTTGAAGCAGGAGTCGCCAGCAGTAGAGTCAAGTCGTGACACCAGACTGAAATAACAACGTTCTTTCTTTCGCTATGATGCCGATGAACAATACTTGTTGCCTGTATTTTCAGTGCCGTTATGTGTGATGCGTGACAAACGCATTAGAAAGGTATTGCTCGGCACTGTTTAATACGAAAGAGCAACAGAAGTTTCATTTTGGTTTTAGTGCAGCATTGATCAAATGCGGATCTTCCTGACTCCCGATACTTACGTGTAAGCAATCTGCGGCGTTTATGACACTCTTCCGGTCTGCACCGGGAGGGAAAAAAACCTATAGATATGTTTCTTTTATTCCTGAACCTAATCTTAATAGCGCGCGAGAATACGCGCGTTTTGATCACACGGAGAGTTTTTCTTTGGAATCAAGTTTAAACGGCCTCATTCCACTCTCAACGAAGGACAATGCGGAAACAGATTCGACGCCACACGGAATAAAGGGGTGGTCTTAGATGTATACATACATTCGATATGTTTGTTCCCAAAGGACCCATTCGTAATGCTGGTCGCCCGGCTACCGCTTGCTCACTCGGGACATGGTGTGATGCAAAGACTAAATGCATCCCTGCACAAGCCTCGTCCAGAACTGACCAGAAGTGGATATCGCTCCCCAGAGAAGAATTGGGGAAATACGGGAAGGGGAAGACGGAAACGCCTCACCGGCAATTCAGGTCCAGCCGGGGAAAAAGAAGTAAAGCAGGGAATACAGAAAAAGGATAGTTTTCACTTTTCGCTTACTTGCCCACTTCTCACGGAAACTTTTCTTTATGTGCAGTGCTTTACGTGTAGTGTATCGGCTTTCACGCGGCTTTCTCCGTGGTTTTTCATTTCCTCACTTCCTTTCCCTTCTGTTCCCTGGCATCCTTCGACGGCGCTGCCTTAGCGGTGAACAAGAATAAGAAATAGCGGAGGAAATATAGCTGCTCTGTGCGAGGGAGGCGATGTACAGGGCTAGTATAAGGCGCGTCAGGTTCAAAAGGAACGCGAAATGCTCGAAAACGAGAACTAAGCGACGCTTTCACCTCGAGGCCACGCAACGAGCATTCGAAATTTATTAGACAGCCACAGAAGCCCGCTCAATAGTTGGCATCTGCGTTTGTTTTATTCAGCCGTTAACTCCCGCGTGGTCCCCTTATCCTTTCTAGCCTTATTTCCCTTTTTTTGTTTTTTTTCGGAGAGAATGTTCCCACGGGAACGTTCGAAAATCGAGGATTTCCGGAGTGCGGCTTGACGCACCTTCCTTCCACATCGCCATCTTCGGCGTCCGCCCTTTTCCGCCTCATCTATACAGCTTTCAAGGGGCCTCGTAGAAAGGCCGCAAGAAGTGATAACTTCGTTTCAGGGGAGGTTTTACTTTTGTTTTTCAGCGCCCGCACCCTCCCTCGTGCACCTTGCTTCAATCCGCGCACAAAGTGGGATTGTTGATTCTTTGTTTTTAAATATATTTATCAGAAAGATCCGGGATGCAGTAGCTAGCTGGCCCTTGTCGTTCGCTACATCGATTTGTGACCTGGCCATTCCGCGCGGATCTACGCCGGTGAAGCCCGCGAGCTTCGCACCGAGGATATTGACGGCCGCTTCGATCGGGGAAAAGGCAGAGAAGGTAGCAAAAGGCGCGGGAACTCGTCGGAGCGAGAGTGCAAAGTTGACAAACACTGAACGGACGGGGCCTGATGGGCGCCAGGCGTCCCGCCGTGACGAGGAAAGGAGACTGGAAGGTGCGATGTGCACGAAACGAAAGAGTTGTGCCGGAACGACGGCTGTTTCGAGGGAAAGAGCAATATCTGAAAAGAGATGAGACTTCCCCGCCTGCCAAGAAGGACTTTTAAAAGCTCTCGCGAAATGAAACGGAAAGCGAAAGGAAAGCAATGGGGTGAAGAAGAGAATGGTCATAAAAGTGAAGCGATTATCTTCTGTCAGGACTGATAAAAACCGATGTTGCTACAGGACGATTTCCGCTTCCTTCTTTTCTTTGCAGCGGAACGAGCTCATAGGATGTTTAGGGCCCCATAAGACGGAAAATAGCGGTTGGAGACCAGCCTAAGATAGGAAGAAAGAATAGTCAAAACAAACAATAGCAAGGTTTCGAAGTATGTGCCAGAGTTCTGGCGCTTTATGGAAGTAAAATGGGCAGAGAGTCCCGTTTTCCCTAACCGGAAATATCTGGCCTAAGGAAAGACGCCTACAAAAGGCATGCGTTAATGTCAACACTTGTGGTGTGTACCGCTGAAGAATTCCAGGCGCTTGCATCGGCTGTGGATAAGCTGTGATGCTTCACTACGGGCATTATAACAACAGAGCGAAAAACTTACTGGGAGATATCATAATCATTGACATCGGAAGCATCCTTCTCTTTTCTCAAGGTCATAAGTGTCACAGTTTAAATAGCCGCAGTATGGATCAAAACAAACAAATTCTGGGCCTGACAATAGCTTGTCTCATTAAGAGTAATTTCTTCTCTCTCAAACGCACTTAATTATTGCATTTTCAAATACGAAGTTTGGCAAAGCTATCTAAAAAACAAAAGCTATGCCTGACAATTACTTCTCACAATGTGAGTATTGGTCCTCCTCCAAACGTATTTCATTATGGAATTTCAAAATGCACCGAAGACTGAGTCCTCACTGTGCCAGTAGGCCTTCAATCACTAATACGAAACTTAACGCAAACCAGATGGCATGTGTACTGTGAACAATTACGCGTTTCTGTTGGTCTGGTTTTCTGCTTTTTTCTTTATCACCTGTGGAGTTCTTATTTCGACTTGATTAGGATAACTGAACGAGACGAGTATGGAACATTACGCCGCCTTTCTTGTTACCTTTTTAAACTATGGTAAGGGATTTCCTGATTTGCGTAAGTTAATCCCGTTGCGCCAAGAACTGAGGTAGCAAAGCTGAAAACGAACGGTACAAATACGATTTATCTTGGCTATTTTTAAATCGTAACAACGCTCAAAAGACCAGAAAGACTGGAGGACAAAAAGCATCTTCAGTAGTTTTGTTGGAGAAGTTTTTCTACATGTAAATGTTGATACTGGCGGGTGTATTTAACAGCGTCCAGGCTCACGGCGTTGTGAGTGAGAATGGAATTTTTTGGTACGAATAAAATGTGTTCTTTCAAGAGATATAAAATCAGTTTTAAGAAAAACGACCGTTTGTTTCATCGCTTCTTTGATTGTAATTAGATTTTATGACTGTGTTTAGCTCGAATTCAAGGCGCAGATCGGTAGCTTTCGTCGTGTACCACAATAAAGCTCAGTGCCTGAGACCCTTTGATGAATCACTCAGCCGGTATAAGTGGTTATTATTGCCACCGCTGATGCTTAGTGGTTGTCGCACGTAGCTGCTTACCCGAAAGACGCGGGTTCGATCCCGGTCCTGGCGGTCGAATTTCAATGAAGGCTAAATTATTGATGCCCGTGTACTGTGCTATGTCAGCACACGTTAAGGAATCCCAGGAGTTCAAAATTTCCGGAGGCCTTCACTGCGGCATCCCTCATAGCCCATAAACTAAACAAAGCGGTTATTGGCTATATCCGTTTTCAGTAACATTCTATGTGTTGAAGGGCTTAAGAAGTAAAGATGCCGTACTAGATTCATTCGTTCTTGCTGACTGTCAACCAGTCATTCGTTCATGCTGAATGCTTTCTAAATAAAAGTACGCAGGGTCGGTTTCAGATAAGTTTAACTACTTCAGCTTTCATTTCCAAGTCCTAACAACTAAATACAGATCTTCCATCGGAAACAGAATACGTTATCAAATTTCGACCAAATATAACTTAAAAAATAGGGCTCAGAATCAGTGATTTGTTTTTGGCTGTGAATAGTTCTCGCTTAGAGGTATTATGCCCATGGTATATTGTCACCCTTTTTCAGAAGCAAGCAAAAAATTTGTTCCTTCTTTATATAAGAGCTCTACGCGTATCCTTGCTGCACCGACTGAAATGCGTAAGCTAGCGTCGTACAGCATGCAGTGTAATGCTTTGATTTAGTCAATAGGAATGCGTATTTCAGCCTAGCTGAATTCTAAGGCAATTCTCTTGAGAAAATAGATCTGCCTTTGGAGCTAGGTTAAAATTCTCACTTTTTTTTAAACAATCTGCTACACTAGGCGCTACGGAAACATCTAACACGTCAGTCTTAAACTCAAGCTTGTGCTTTGGTTTTACTGGGCACACAAATTGAATATTCGAATATAGTGACGGTGCTGAATTCCAAAGAACTAAAACTTAAGGTATATATTCTTGCAGCGACAAACCCTAAAAATTTCTTAGGAGCTAAACTTCAAGACGGAACCTTCCGGTCTTAAACTTTCACCTGTTTCATACCTTGCATCGAAAATCGCCGTCAATTCCTGTCAGTTGACAAGATTCGTGGTCAATGTAAACGGAAAAACATACAACTTGTAACAACAAACTTGCACTGCAACGACTACTCCACGAATCAAGATACGCTGATTGGAGGTGGTTCTGCAGTCATTCTGCAGGCGCCGCTAGCCTTACATGCAATATGTAGACGATGATGATGATGATGAAAACGTTTATTAAAGCCTTAGTTGAAGGGAAGGCTGATCGGGTCCCTAGTCCGGGACGCCGTTGGTGAAAGCCGCTGCCCGTGCTCTGGCGACGAGGGCTCGTTGTTCCTCGAGGTCCGAGCTGGACAGGGCCGCCTCCCAGCCCTCCCGCGTTGGCAGATTTATGATCTCAATGCTGTCATTTTTCTGACAAGCTCATACCATGCGGTACAAGTTTGCCTTCTGGCCACAAAATTTGCACTGTGCAATATGTAGAAAATTTCTCCGTGTGTATAGCACAGTGAAAGGGAAGAATATCTTCTACCACTGGCCCACGATGCTCGAGGCGTGCAAGTATTTGTTCAGCAGTTTTTCTACCATGCGGCAGTGAGTGGTGCTGACCCATGTAGAGGGTGTCTGACGGGCACTCTATCACATTTGTTTGAGTGTGGACAGCTCCGTGTGGCTAACTTCACGTGGATTTAGAATATCAGCCATGGTACTCAAAATACTTCTTCGCGTTTCTGTAACCATAGTTATTCAGATTTTCTCATGCTTAAATGTAGCATACCGTACAGAATAGAGCTATCAGGAACGCATTGCTATAGTTTTCCGTCTTCTCATTTTTGGTGTACTTAAAATGTCATGTCAAGTAATACAATTCTTATCAACGGCGCCCTAGCAACGGTCCATCGATGCTCTTAACATGAGTGCTGGTATTAAGAAAAAAGAATATCAAGCCTTCCTTTTTGCTCTACTGAGAAGTACTTCAGGTGCGCGTCTTAAAACAAAAAAGAGGTAAAAGGCTGTCCTTACAAATTACTGATTTGTACTTTAAGCGCTTAGAATTTAATATTTAGAAAGTGCATGTACGTGACACAGTTGCAACCGTAAGTATATATGAGGCCGGCACGAGGATGGCAATGATGGGTTTACTGGCTTGAGTGCTAAGATCTAAGATGGCGTGCAGCCGAACGGTGCCGTGAACTTTCGGCCGTGAACTTCTTGCCATGTACATGTCCGTGCCGCATTTCAAGCACCTCCTAGAAGGTCGGCAGTTCCACATCGTCACCGACCACAAACCACTAATTTTTGCCATCAAATCGGGGAGCGGTAAATTCTCACCTCGCGAAGTTTGTCACCTTTCGTACGTGGCAGAATTCACGACCGACATCGGACATGTGCAGTGTTTCGACAATGCTCCGGCGGACGCTCTGTCGCGTGTTACTGCTTCCCTTGCCTCTGCTGCTCCATCACCAAACATCTACTTTGCCGCCCTCGAAAAAACACAGCAACATGACTCGGAGGTAATGGACCTTTGCAAGGACCCTGGAGCGCTGATTCTCCGTGAAATTCTCCTCCCTTCGTTCCCCGTCCCCATCATCTGCGACACTTCGGCCGGCACTCCGCGCCCTTTGGTCCCCTCTGCCTTTCGACGTCTTGTCTTCGATGCCCTCCATGCCCTTTCCCATCCCGGAATTCGCGCCACGCAGCATCTTCTCACAAAACGTTATGTCTGGCCCCGCATCAACAAGGACGTGCGCGCCTGGGCCCGTGCCGGCCTGGCTTGCCAGCAGTCTAAAACTCAGCGACACACGACCTCTCCCTTCGGCTCGTTCCCTCCGCCGTCAGCACGTTTTGACAACGTCCACATCTATATCTTGGGTCCCTGGCCACAATCCGCTGGACACACATACCTCCTTACTTGCATCGATCGGTTTACTCGCTGGCCCGAAGCGTTTCCTCTGCCTGACGCCACCAGTGACACCATCGCCAGAGCATTTGTCGCCGGTTGGGTCTCCCGGTACGGGGTTCCCTCGACTATCACCACCGACCGTGGCGCCCAGTTTTAATCTTCTCTTTTTAATCACCTTACGAATTTACTTGGTACTTAACGAATCAGAACTACTACTTACCATCAAATTGCCAACGGCATGAGCGGACGTTTCCATCGTTCGCTAAAAACATCCCTCACAGCCCACCTCGGCACTACCCACTGGACTGCATCCCTACCACTGGTTCTGCTCAGCCTCCGTGCTACGCTAAAACAAGATCTACATTGCACTCCTGCAGAACTTGTCTTCGGTTCGCCCCTGCGTCTTCCTGGTGAATTTTTGAATACACCGATTCGTCCACAAGCCCCGAGCCTACCGATTACGTGACGCAGCTCCGCCATTTTTGAAGTCATCTCCGAGCGGCACATCTCCGACGCCAATCTCGGCCATCTTCACACGTTCCATCCGAACTGGCCACTTGCACACACGTTTTTGTTCGCCGAGACTCTGTCCACAAGCCGCTTCAGCGCCCCTACGACGGCCCATTCCGCGTACTCGAAAGAACATCGAAGTTCTTCATCGTGGACATTTATGGGCGCACTGACACCATTTCAATCGACCGCTTGAAGCCCGCCTTCCCAGAAGACGATCCGCCCACTGGCCCTACATGTGTGGTTTCTGTGCCCCCACGGGCCGCTGCCTTCCTCCGCCATCTTTCCCCGCTACCCCTAAGCATAGGAAAGTATCGCTCCGGCTTCCAGCTTCACGGGACCCCTTTACTAACGGGGGGGGCTACTGTAGCAGCAGCAGCGGCCTTACACAGCAGGAGCAGCACCAGCCGCCGAAGACGATGACGCTGAAGTTCCTCCGGATGGAGCTAGACTCTCGTGCCGGCGAGATCACGCTGGTCCTGCTGCGTAAGGCCGCTGCTGCTGCTACAACACCTCTGCTTACTTTTAGCGTACTTAGGCTACCGTGCTTAGGATTCCGGAAGGGGTGGCTGTATTTGAATAATGTTAATGCAAAAACAACCATGTGCTGTGCGATTTCTCTGGACGTTAATGAAATCCAGGTGTTGAAAATTAACCATAAGCCCTCCAGTAGGCCTCTCCAGATATGCTTTCGCTTATGCTCCGTATTGACGCATGCATATTCCGAATGAGAGTGAATACTTAAGAATTTCAGCAGATACGAAATTTAGACTTCCTCCATGGATGTGCGGTCAAGATCTATATGCAGAAACGAACTAGCCATTCGTTGGGCACAGAGCGCAGCTCTCCCCTTCTGTTTAAGCTGTTGTTCACTCCCAACTCGTTACTGTGGACGAAAGTACGTGAGGACGTGAAAGTAGGCACGCAGCCGACGTCACGGACGACGCGTCTTATGTATAACAGCCATGAAGCAGAATTACGTTACTAGTTCAGGGTTGCTTTCGGGCTGCTTATTTCGTTAGAGGGACACGTTCGATACTGCCGAGCAGATGGGTAACAAAACGCCTGGTTCACAGTTTATGTACGTGGATGGAATCCCGACGTGCAGTAGTAACGCGCTGTCATACTCCTTACTCACACTCAGTTTGCGCGCCGGTGTACTTCGGTCTAGAAATGGCAGCTTAATTTTCCTTTTCTAGTATCGATTTGAAGAATTTTGAGACCTTTTTTTTCGTCAAGCCCGAGACAATAATATTTTTATTCTCATTCGTTCCTCTAGAATACATTAACAATTTTAGGGAGGCACACAATTCCCGCTCGTGAGTTACC
Organism: Amblyomma mixtum; assembly: GCF_055824585.1. NCBI lineage: Eukaryota > Metazoa > Arthropoda > Arachnida > Ixodida > Ixodidae > Amblyomma > Amblyomma mixtum. The sequence continues at coordinate 226,401,359 of NC_143013.1, forward strand.
TCATTCCATCGACAGAAAGGCACTGCCTGGAGTTTTCGACCCTCGCTTTCTTAGCAGAAACATTCAGTCTGGCCCAAAATAGTTCTCGGAGCAATTGTAAAAAGACATTGTTAAGTGTAGAGCCATTTACGGTTCCCAGTGTTGTCCAGTCAGATTCCCTTCCATTTAGGAGAAGCACAATAAGCGTACCGCTTTCCTAATTATATGCACGCAAGAGGCGCAGCACATGTAAAAACCCGTATATACCGAAGTCCCTTTTTTCACACAGTGGTGGTTGCTCATCCCATGCTAGTCTTCGTCGATGTCCTCAAGACGCTACCATCAAAAGGAGCATGCATAAGTAATATGTCATCGTCATCTTTCCTTATAGCGCAAGAGGCGCAGAGATGAAAAAGTGGGCGGCATTAAAGAGGCGCAGAATAGAGGGTCAAGCTCCTAGACGAATAGCGTATGAATCTCTCTTTTGTAGCAGCTCAGCCACAACACCCACTCCGCTTACTTCTTCATGCGCATGCTTCTCGAATGCGTCGACCACTACAGCCGTCGTCTCTTTCTTAGGACAGCAAACAAATATCGCATTCACTGCAAAAGCGTAAACAGCCACTTATATATACCCTCTGGAATCTTCTATAGCGGGTACGTATTTCCTAACGTGCCTTGAATGCCGCCGACTGTATACGGTGACCTCATGCGCTTTCAGCTGCTTCGTCTCCCCGTCTTCTCGCATCAGCGGCGCATCTGTTCACTCATAACCCCGTGGGATGAGCCGGCCCAGAAGCTCTCTGGACGACCGGTGTGCTCAGCGGGAAAGGCGTATCCATTAGGATCTCTAATTACGTTGCAGATGACTGCATCGCAATTTGTGAGCTCCTTTTGCGCTGCAATAAGACTAAGGGCCTGTGTCGCCACGCGCAAAGGTGTGCAAAGAGTGAAGTGCAAAATTGCTCAGAAAAAGCTGGGCAGAACGCCGTCTCCGCGCAGCTGAGCAGGGGACATCTTCTGCACGTAATGTCGATCCTTGTACGTAATGCTGATGGGCTCTCGAGCAAAAAACAGAACTCACGGCTACATTTCGTTGATAGCGTTGGGAGTGTTTAGCTTGCTTTCTTAGCATCAGTTACTCGAAAACCTGGAAATGCTAAGCCTAGTAACATGGTAGGCCTAGTAAAGGCTTAGTAACATTATCTACAACGTCTTCGGACTACATTCTGTCGTTAGTACCAGCCCGATATGCTCTCGTAGCCAGAGCTATGAAAGCGGAAACAGCAAACTAAAAAGCTATTTTGCGCTGTTCCTAGTCCCTCTCATTCTGTACACTGCCTGCGGGGTGTCTACCTGACTCGGCCGCACCTTTTCCAACCGAGAAAATATTCTTCGCATTCTGTGTGCACAATGTTATGATCGTTCGTCCAGAAGCTGCAAAAAGAAAGAAATGCACTTAGATTTCAAGCCAATCAAACAAGAAAGAAAATTTGAGGGCACACAAATGGAATTCTCTTGTGTTTATTGCTTTAATCGCCCCAGACCCCCCCGTACATCATCATGCATACTTGTCTCCCGAAGATTTCTTCAAAGCCGTACGTATCTCTCGTGAAGCCTCATTTTCCAAACTGTCGTCATTTTAACAAGATAAAGAAATAATGAAAATTTTTGCCAGCCAAGAAAAAGGAATCCTTCCACAATTAAAACAAATCAAGTAACATACTAGTTTTATTAAATAAAATATTGAGCTCTACACTTCAAGACGACGACACAGAAAGAACTTGACACGACGGGCACCTTCTAGCCCCCAACTTCTTTTGTTAAACATATCACCTATACTGTAAAAAACACGCTATTGAATACACTGCCTTAACGTTGTCTTGCATCGCTCTAACTGATGAGCGTTGCCGGCTGCATAATTTTACGGCGAAAGCCTTTAATGCCTCATCGTTGTAAGCAGCAGTTGTCGACAGAAAATGTCACGCTTTTCAATTGATCGAAACGGCCGTGACGTCACAGTGCACGAATTTCAAACGGGCCAATTGTACTTTGCCTAGTAACCATGCTACCAATTGAAGGGATCGTATAGTGATGCTCCAAGTAAGTGAGACTGAGCTTAGTTAATTGCTTAATTGCCCAATTAGCCTAATTAACTGTTCTAGTCAGGCCATATAAATAAATAAAAACCAGTAAGAAATTGGTCGAGCTCGGGAATCGAACCCCGGTCTTCGGCGTGCGAGACGCGCATGCTATCCACTCCGCGATGCCAGCTCGATGGTTTGGAATGAACAAAGGCGCGTGTAGTGAATACGGTGTCTTCGCTCACTCTCATCCTCCTCCCTTCCCTTCCGGAGAGGTTTAGGTGTCCACCGAGGTATGAGAGACAGATACATTTCCTTTCCTCAAAAAACAATTTACCAATGAGCGAGGCGTAGAACCGAATGGGCAATGGCGTTCTATGGACTCCGTGGCAGCGTTGCAAGATGCTGTCGCGTTCCACTCTTAAGGCGAAGCTTAACATCTTAACCACACATCAGTGACCACACTTTAGGTAAAAAAAGTGCCCCCCCCCCACCCCCCCGGAATTTTGACGGGTGTTCACCGAGATATATGAGACAGTTACTGCGTACTTTCCTTTCCTCAAATACAATTTTCATTTCCTTCATTACGGGCCCTCTCTGTCTTCTTTCACTCCCACTTCCTCCCTTCCTCTACGGTGCGCTTCAGGTGTCCACCGAGATGACAGATGGCAGAGAATTACTGCGCCCTTTCCTTTCCTCAAAAGCGTTCAAAGGGCAAGGCATCGCGCCGAACGGGTGGTGGCGTTCCGTGGACTGCCTGGCAGCGCTACAACACGCTGTCGCGTTCCACTCCTGAAGTCGAAGCTTAAGCGGCATTAATTAGCAGTTAATTAGTATTCAGGAATTAATCAGTAATTAACCATTAATTAGTGATTTGTCGTCACTTAGTAATTAGTACTCAATTATATGTGACGCCACCAGTGCCACAGAAGCAGCGAAAGTGGTTCGGAAAACGCTTTCGCCTCTACGCACTTTAGAAAGTCAAAGTGCCCCTGAATTTTTTTTGGTATTTTGAAAGAACACTGCATTTAATAAAGGATGCGAGCAGAAAAATATTACTCGATGAGTATATACTGAATGTCCCTGATAAATGTCTGAAATACTTTATTCACCTTTGGCATGACCACATCCCTTAAAGAAAAGTGAAATATTTAGTCTCCGTAGCTTCTTACGACGTGCAACCTCGAGCAGTTTTATGCGCTTGTTTCTTCTTCACTTACGCGGCAATGAAATGTTCAGTCTAACTAAGGTGAGACCATAACACAAAACTTGCCTGATAACTTGCTGGTAACAGACTAAAAGGGACGATTTTACGTCTGGTCTTGATGCATTGGCATTTTTACAGGCGTAATCTTATTTTCTAGAGCAACCATCTATTTTTATTCATTTCTGTACATTATGTAACAATAGGCTCTACTCTAATAGAGAAACGCAATCCTATTAAAATTATGCTGTGAGGCAAACGATTCCCTTCATTTGTCCGCTACCTGCAGCTGACGTTCGTTGGTCAGTAGGCTACAAATGAATTAGTCTGTTCTTTAATATAACTCAGTTCAAATTAATCAGCTTCAAACGCATTGTAATAAGTCCAATGCTTCATTTCTACGGCTCCAGAGCAAAAAGTATCTCGGTTAGCACTGCTACTTCAAATAGTACAACGCATTGGTCCTTGGTCTGAAGACAAACACGGACAGTGGCTATTCGCAGGCACTAAGAAACTTCTGGTCAACAGGAAGTTGCCCATTGTATCACAATAGAAGTAACCCACGCTTCGCTTAAATGGTTCGTAAACCGACCAGTGCAGTCATTTCCATGACCTTTATGCTGTGGGACGCGATGATGTTCCGGTGTTCCCTGCCCACACGTATCAACATGCACGATAACTAAGACTAATGCTTTGGAAGCAACACCGTATTTCCGGAATGGTGGAGAGGATGAGACAGACCGAATGGATTTGATAGTGAACATGGCGCAGTTTACCGGAAAAAACGAAGTGGGTCAAGCCCTCTCGAACATCAAGGAGTTCATATTAGTTTCCGACCCGCGGACGGTGTATGGGTCTTAACAACCCTGCCTCTTATAACATTTCGCGCGCTTTAGGTTGTGTTGTGAAACTCAAGCAGTTACGCTAGAACTATGTATAGACACTACGCGTATCCGTTCTGTGCTCTCCTAACGATAACAGAGAGATGTTTTTCAGAGACAAGCGCTCGGCCTGGGTGCTAAAAACATAGGAGTAAGTCAGTAATTGGGAGTGGGATCACACGAAATAAGACTATAAAGTTCTTTTTTCTTCCAGAATGAGTATGAGAAGCATGTTCTAGAAGATGCATATTAATTTAGCTGTAGTGCACAGCGGTGACTGAAATCCGTCTTTATTGCGACATGCATTACCGTCCTCTGGATATACGATGTAGAAGCAGTTCGTGTGCCTAAAATTGTCCTCTATGCCAGACCTTCAAGAGGCCTGGAATTAGACTTGTGTCTACAGGTGAGACTTTTAATATAGCGTAGCGTCACCTCAGGTTTCGTTCTGCAAATAGATCATGACCTGCGGCCGCATGTTCCTTGACCGACAGCTTTAGTGCCTACCACTGCGCCCTAACTGAAATACGTATACGGACGTCGTCTGGTAAGATCAGCTCAAGTGGTGCAATAGTTCAGTGAGCAGAACCGCTGAATTTAAACACATCAACATGCAAAAAAATTACCCCGAGGCTGAGCACAACGAAACAAAGATCATTGTCTTAAGGTCTCCCATAGCGCCCACTAATTAAAATTGTCCTTGTGTACTCAGTGCCCTGCGAATTGTTCTTTAACAGGATAAGCAGAGGATAGATATATATATATATGTATATATATATATATATATATATTGTAGCGTGCCATCGTGGTCCGGCAGCAGAAGACGACGACTGTCCCAGTACGCCTGCCAAGCACGCTCCGACTGAATTTTCATGGCTGCTTAACTGCAAGGCCGGCGCAGCGCTGTTCCGTCCCAGCCTGGCTGAGCGCGTCCAGCCGAATATATTTGTGGAGACCCGACGATGACTGGTGCCCACGATTCGTCTCCACAAATTTGGTGACCCGGACGTGATGCGGTGCCGGCGGAACAAGGCCTCGATGGTGAGGAACCAAAGTTCCGAGTCCGATGACCAGAAGTCGGGGAGCTTGAGGGCGGAGACCGCGGACGCATGAAGTGGCAGCGTGCGAGGCGACGGAGACGGCACAGGAGTGGAGGGATCCATGGCCAGGGCTTACACGATGGAAGGTATGCGGGGTCTAGAGCTCCGGGCAGTGGTAGGCCTAGCGAAGCGGCTGATGCAAAGCGCAGGGCAGGAGCAGAGAACGAAGACGCGAAGTCCGGAGTCAGAAAAGCAAAGTGCATCGACACACTGCGACGCCGCTTGGCACGTTCCCTTCCCCGGACGCCCGCTTCAGCCATCTGCACGCCGACATTGTCGGACCCCTTCCTCCCTGCGGCAACCACCGCTACCTGTTAACCTGCATTGACAGGTTCACGAGATGCCCTGAAGCGATGCGCCTTCTGGACATAACGGCGGAGTCAATCGCAAGAGCACTCATCACACTGGATAAGCCGCTGCGGTGTCCCTTGAATTATTACGACTGATCGTGGTCGTCAATTTCACTCCACCTTATTTGCCAACCTATCTCGGCTCCTCGGCGTCAATCACATCAAGGCGACCTCTTGCCACCCGATTTCCAACGGTGTCATTGAGCGTTTTCACCGGCAGTTGAAAGCTTCACTTCTGGCGTACGCTTTTCCTTCGCCATGGATTGAGCGCCTACCCTTCGTCCTGCTTGGTCTCCGCACTGCACTTCGCAGTAACTCTTCTACCTGTGCAGCAGAGCTAACGTTTGGCACTAGTCTCCGTGTCCCTGGCGAATTCTTCGAGCCCTCAACACACACGCCTGCTGACGTCTCAGATTACGCCTACCACCTACGTAGCGCTATGAGCACTGTCGTTCCACCACGTCAACGCCAGTATTCCCGTCGTGTCCACGTTCCCTCCGACCTTCAGCGGTGCACTCACGTCTTTGTTCGCCACGACGCCGTACGCCCGCCATTACGGCCACCATACGATGGTCCGTACCAAGTACTCCGGCGTGCTCCTAAGCACTTTCTCCTGCTCATCAACGGCCGGCAGGACACAGTCTCAGTTGACCGCCTTAAACCTGCTCATCTTGACACCGACGTCATCGCTAACCATGGAGGTAAAAAAACTAGGAGAGAGTGCGCTCAGCCTCTGCAAGCCATCCTCCTCTGACGCCGCTGCCGAGGGCCCTTTTGCGCACTGACTCATGGGAAATAGGCCCTCCTCCTCAGTTACCAGACTGCCAGCCAGCGGTGCTTTTTAGTGAACGTCCGTTCTCCGAAGTAGCGCAGAAGCGCAGCGCCTGTGTTGCAGCTTTGGCGGAATGCGTACCGAGCTCGAGGTTGTCTGAAGGCTCCGCGTCTCAACAGTTCTGTTGATCACACTCTTGAGTTTTTGGGTGCACTGTAGAAAACTGCAGGTAAACTTTTCATCAAAGGGTGCGGCCGCGACCTCGTCACTGTTCAACTGTGGTTCATAAAGAGAATGGAGAGGAATTCCTTTTGTCGTTATACACACATACGGAGCGTTTATTTCAGCGCATTCTAGCGGAGAACTCGAGAGTAGGCGAAGAAACGAGCCTCTAAAAAAGGGCGCAGCGGCTTCCAGAGCGCTCACGGCGGACGGACGTGTTTAACGAGCGCTCCGGCGCGCTGCGCAAGATTCCATTTCTCGGGCAGGCGCACTTCGGCCCGCCCATGGGCCCGCCGTTCTCCGCTATTCTCGAGGCACAAGTCGTGCCGAATACACTCGCGCACATAGGCGGTTTTTGACGTGAAATGCAGCAGTGAAGTATTTCTCTCTCTCTCGCTGTCGAGAGAGAGTGCATGCCGGCGGCTTTACGTCTGCCCCTGCGCAGGGTCTCCCGGCCACTGCGCACAATCACTTACAAAAAGAAGTAAACTGTATGTATACATAGCCGCGCGCTCGTAGCGTCCTGTCTCGGACTAATCGCGCGCGCGGCACACTGCACTAGCGGCCGGGGTGGGGCGCCCGGCCGCGTATACCTTCCGAGGTAGCACCCACGGAGCGTTCGTGTCACGCGTGCACTACCCGGCGAAGAGCGAGCGGGAAGTCAAGCCCGCCTGCTCGATGAACGCACAGAGGCTCACCATTGTTCTGTCAAGGGTGCGCGCACTGCCGCCCGGCCACAGGAGCGCTTCGGACTGCTCGGGATGATTCCCAGCGCCCTGCAGGCCGCGAGAATCTCGCGACGCGGCACTGCAGAAGCGGCACAGCGAAGGAGCATGTGCTCCAATATCTCCACTGCGCCGCACTCAGCGCACACGTCGCTCGGGGATGGTGGCCTCTGCGGCGAGCGAGCAGTTAGCGCTCACCACGGAGCCGTCAGTGAACGCAAGCAGATGGTCGCGCAATTGCTCGTACAGCGAGAGAGCGAAACAAATTCAAATTCAAATTCTTTATTTCTGCCTTGTAAAGATACAGACAGCGGAGGCGCAGAAAAAGCTGTGAGAGACAGCTTGACTAAGCCGCAGCCCCCTTTCGCTTGGCAGCAGCTTGACAGCAAGGCTTTTAATACAAAAGGCAGTTGCAAAGCGTGATAACAAGTATACAATAATGAGCAGGTACAAGAGAAAGCGAAAGAACAGTGTACAATACTGACACAATATTCGCATTGGGTAGACTCAGGTAATGGCAAAAAAGAAAAAAAAAGATAAAGAAACAAAACACACAAAACAAAAATTCTACATGCTAGCATACAAAGCACGTAAAGACCTGTTTGACGAACTGAAAAGGTCAAAATTATTATATATATACGCGTTTAGCAGGGACGGAAGAGTGAACTGCAGGCGTTCTCTACCCGAGTTTAACCGTGGGGTCGGGACTATCCATGTCTCCGCATACCTTGTTGTGTAGTTCGGCAAGTTTACGTATGTGGTTTACATTTCTACGTGTTTCGAGTTTAAACCGGACACTCAAGCGATATTTATACAAGTTGTGTATTTTTAGCACACCACTTTGTAGAAAGAGATCTTTGCTTGGCGAGTCCCAGGGGACATTGTAAACATGACGAAGGAACTTGTTCTGAAAAATGTAGATACGCTGAAGACAGCTAACCGTAGCTGTGCCCCACACTAGATGGCAGTAGTTTAAATAGGAGTAGAAAGTGAATTATAGAGGAGTAACTTTACTGTTCTTGGAATGACGTATCTGAGCCGACTTATGACTCCGGTTATTTGAGCCAGTTTTGTGACAATATGGTCCGTGTGGTGTTCCCAAGACATGCTGGAAGAGAAAACTACTCCAAGGCATTTAAATTGTTCAACTATGTCTATACGTCGTGAGTTTAGTTTAATCTCGATGGGGGAAGGAAGTACTTTGTTTTTTGGACGAAATATGACAGCTTTTGTTTTCTTCTCATTTATACGCATGTATCTGGATTCGGACCACTTTTGTCATTCACTCAAGGTGTCATTGCATTCCCGAACAACGAGATCAAGATCATTTCCAGTAAAAAAGATGCTGGTGTCGTCAGCGTAGATAATAAATTTAGCGGCGGAGTTAATGTTGGAGATATCATTCAGGTACATATTAAAAAGTAATGGTCCCAATATACTACCCTGGGGAACGCCAGAAGTAACAAGTTTTAGTTCAGATGTCACATTGTCTATGCTTACAGCCTGTTTTCTATGCGAAAGATATGATTTCAGGATCATTTGAGCCAGTCCACGAATACCACAACGCTCCAAGTTTTTCAGGAGTACACTGTGGTTTACTAAATCGAATGCCTTCGAGAAGTCCACGAAGACACCAATAACAAAGGCCTTATTTTCAAACTGTGTTAGTATATATTCCTTTTGTTCGAGTAGTGCTAACTCGGCAGATTTATTTTTACAAAACCCAAATTGATTAGGTGACAAAAGGTCATGTTTATCAATAAAATCAGACAACCGTGTATACAGAACTTTTTCAAAAGCTTTCGAGAAGATTGGGAGTATCGATACTGGTCTATAATTTCCTAAATCATTGCGGTCTCCTTTCTTATACAAAACTGTTACTTTGGCTATTTGCATTTTTTTAGGAAATGTGCCCGTAGTAAAGCATAAGTTAAATATATCTGCAAGAACAGGGGCAATAACTCTTATAACATGCTTGACAGGCCTCACTTGAATGCCGTCAATGTCACAGCTATGGCTGTTATTTAGGTTTTGTACGACTGATATAACCTCCTCAGTCGTAACTGGATTCAGAAATATTGTGTCCCTATTGTAAGAGCTAAAATAGGTGTTGAAATCACTTGACGGGGTGTTATGGGCAAGGGTGGTAAAAAAGTTGTTGAAGGCATCTGCCAACTCTCTGCCGGATACATCTTCGGATACATCTCTGCCGGATACAAGAAGTGACTCACTTTCTTGTGTTACCCTTGTTGGATCGTTAATAAGATTAATAAATCCGTTCGAGGCCAAGACTGCGTTAAAGCCTCTAGTAGAGGAGTTATCCTTCAACATATCGATATTAAAATCACCTCCAGCTATTAGAGTGTATTTGTTATCTGTTATAAACGAAAGAAAACAGTCATAAAATTCCAAAAACCTAACCATATTTCCCTTAGGTGGACGATAGCAGACCGAAAACACGAACCTGCCAGTACAGACTGATAGCACTTCAAAATCTTCAGTAATAAGACTGTACGAGTCCAGCTTGTCGCATTCAATGTCATCTGACACCAGTAAAGCCACTCCACCCCCCCGGAGGCCGGAGCGGTTCAAATAATAAGTTTTGTAGTTGGGCATCCTGAAAACGTCGGAATCATCTGTGCTCCAAGTCTCACTGAGCATGATCAAAGAAAAAGCAAATGAAAATTCGCCAAAGAACTCCTCTAAACACATTATCTTGTTTTTTACAGAGCGTGCGTTCAGGTGAATAGCGTTAAGCGTTGTCAGCGCAACACACGAAGCAGTGCGGTTCAAGTCACTCGGCAGATAATACATCTGCTGCATGTCGATTATGTTTCAAGAAGAAACTCGAAAGATACCATGCAGAGTGCTATAGCCGATCCAAATCGCCCTTTCCCTTCACATGAATGGCACTCATTCCCTCACTTCGCCTAACGAAAACCTTTCCATTGACATACCAAGTGAACTTATAGCCTTTTTCTTTGGCACAGACTTTAGTTGCCTGAAGCAGTTCTCTATTTCGGCGTGTTAAATTTTCTTGCATGAAAATGGGCGGGTCGCTATCTTTTAGGTTCTTCTTATTTTTCAACCAGTTTTCTCTTGTAGCTTGCTTTGCAAAACGCACAATGATGCCTGGCGTCTTATCACGTTTAGCGGGAAGTCGATGAACAGTTGCTATCTCCGATTCCATCAAGCGAGGCACTCGAAGTTTATCAGCCACGTTATTCAATATGACTGTTAGATCCTCATCCTGCACTTCTTGTATGCCATGCAGTTCCAAGTTCAGCTGCCTGCTTCGGAATTCAAGATCGTGTATCTCCTTTTCAAACTGAGCTTGTGCTGCCTGATTTAAGTGATCCTTTTTCTCAAGCTCCGATATCCTCTTTTTTAGGTCCATGATATCAGCCTCTTGATGGCCGACCTTTTGCTCAAATTCATCAAACTTCGAAGATATGAAGCTAAGGGACTCCTCCATGCTTTCAATTTTTTCTGCCAGGGGCATCAGCCGTTCCAACTTTTGGTTAATTGAGAAGAGCGCAAGTTTGATATCTGTTTCAGAGCCACTACTCTCTTTACTACATGTGTTGCTGTTTCCTGCACTTCTGCATGATGGGCACTGCCACGCTTTCTTTGTGGCCTCATACTTCGATTTGAAGGTCTTTTCAGTAAGACCTTCGAACCGAAACCGAAACCGAAATCCGGCTAAGAGCTACCACTGCCTTGTCACGTGAGGGCCTATTTCCCATGATTCTTTCCATTATATTTTTTATGACTAGGCTTCAAGATTGTGACGTCATGGTCCCTCCTAGTTTTTCTTCCTCCATGTCGCTAACTGTGCCGCTGCATTCCCTCTCGACCGTGCCAGTCCTCGTCGCGTACGTTTTGCGCCAAGACTATCCGCTTTTCGCCATTCACACCTCGCTCATGGCTTCATCGCTAGAGGGGGGGCCCTGTAGCGTGCCATCGTGGTCCGGCAGCAGAAGACGACGACGGTCCCAGTTCGCCTGCCAAGCACGCGCAGACTGGATTTTCATGGCGGTTTAACTGCAAGGCCGGCGCAGCGCTGTTCCGTCCCAGCCTGGCGGAGCGCGTCCAGCCGAATATATTTGTGGAGACCCGACGATGACTGGTGCCCACGATTCGTCTCCACAATATGTATATTAGAGAAGCCAAAAGCCACAGAAACTATGGAACACAGGGGATTTTTTAATATTGATTTCTTGTGTGCTGTTGATCAATGAAGAATATTACTGTATATGTTATTGCTTAAAGATAATTGATTAGAAAAGCAGAAGAAGAAAGAACCACATGTCGGAACCGAACCCACGACCTCCAAATTACGCGTCTGGTGGTCTCTCTCTATCTATCTGTCTATCTATATATATATATATATATATATATTCTATATATTTCCTTTTCTAATCAATTAGCTTTATGCGATAACATATTCAGTAATATTCTAAATTAACCAACACCACAAAATAAACAAATTAAAAAAAATCCCCTGTGCCTCTTGGTTTCTGTGGCTGTTGGCTTCTTTCATATATATATATATATATATATATATATATATATATATATATATATATATGTATATGACAGAAGCCAACAGCCACAGAAACCAAGGGGCACAGGGGATTTTTTTTTAGTTTATTTATTTTGTGGTGTTGATCAATTTAGAATATTACTGAATATGTTATCGCTTAAAGATAATTGATTAGAAAAGCAGAACAAAAACAACCACATGCCGCCGGTGGGATCCGAACCCACGACCTCCGAATTACGCGTCCGGTGCTCTACCTCTGAGCTACGGCGACGGCTGTCAATTCTTCTGCTTTCGGGGGTATTTATGTTTACAAGTAACCTAACCTTGAGAGTGTTCAACAGCGCCACCCACGTTCATAAGCGGCGGACGTAGAACGTCCTGAGTTACCGCAGGTGTGACGTAGAACGTCATCGAACGGAGAGGGTGGAAGCTGCGTGAGAACCCGCTTATGCTTCCTATGGCATCAAGGCTGCCAGAATCGAGGCCCTCGCTAAGCAATTAAGCAAACAAGGGAAGGGTAATGAAGGGCTCGTTATAAATATGACAGAAGCCAACAGCCACAGAAACCAAGGGGCACAGGGGATATTTTTTTTTAGTTTATTTATTTTGTGGTGTTGACCAATTTAGAATATTACTGAATATGTTATCGCTTAAAGATAATTGATTAGAAAAGCAGAAGAAAAAACAACCACATGCCGCCGGTGGGATCCGAACCCACGATTTCCGAATTACGCGTCCGGTGCTCTACCTCTGAGCTACGGCGACGGCTGTCAATTCTTCTGCTTTCGGGGGTATTTATGTTTACAAGTAACCTAACCTTGAGAGTGTTCAACAGCGCCACCCACGTTCATAAGCGGCGGACGTAGAACGTCCTGAGTTACCGCAGGTGTGACGTAGAACGTCATCGAACGGAGAGGGTGGAAGCTGCGTGAGAACCCTCTTATGCTTCCTATGGCATCAAGGCTGCCAGAATCGAGGCCCTCGCTAAGCAATTAAGCAAACAAGGGAAGGGTAATGAGGGGCTCGTTATAAATATGACAGAAGCCAACAGCCAGAGAAACCAAGGGGCACAGGGGATATTTTTTTTTAGTTTATTTATTTTGTGGTGTTGATCAATTTAGAATATTACTGAATATGTTATCGCTTAAAGATAATTGATTAGAAAAGCAGAAGAAAAAACAACCACATGCCGCCGGTGGGATCCGTACCCACGACCTCCGAATTACGCGTCCGGTGCTCTACCTCTGAGCTACGGCGACGGCTGTCAATTCTTCTGCTTTCGGGGGCATTTATGTTTACAAGTAACCGAACCTTGAGAGTGTTCAACAGCGCCACCCACGTTCATAAGCGGCGGACGTAGAACGTCTTGAGTTACCGCAGGTGTGACGTAGAACGTCATCGAACGGAGAGGGTGGAAGCTGCGTGAGAACCCTCTTATGCTTCCTATGGCATCAAGGCTGCCAGAATCGAGGCCCTCGCTAAGCAATTAAGCAAACAAGGGAAGGGTAATGAGGGGCTCGTTATAAATATGACAGAAGCCAACAGCCACAGAAACCAAGGGGCACAGGGGATTTTTTTTAGTTTATTTATTTTGTGGTGTTGATCAATTTAGAATATTACTGAATATCGTCGCCCTATATATATATATATATATATATATATATATATATATATATATATATATATATATATATATATATATATATATATGTATGTGTGGAAGGTAGAAAAATATTTCTTCGAGAGTCACAGCTAGGGCGACGAAATGAAGCTGCACTTTTAGTTAAGATTAAAAGTTTGAAAGGAAACAATTTATCCGACGGACAACGAGTACTTATTGTTGCCTCTTGCGTCGCCGATTAAAATGCGCCAATTGGAGGGCACCGTCACTGTTCAGACACAGTATTCTTGTCGAGGGATCCACCAGCGAAGGTGCATTTTGTTCCAATTTGTCCGGCCGGGTGCCGCCGTGCTGTCATTTCTGTTTACTCAGCCAGCATACCAGCCGGACTGCAAACCCCAAAACATTTAACTTGTACGCTAGGCGCAAACTTTACGTTTTTCTAATGCACACTAAAAGCCTTAAAATTTTTGTGATTAGGCAATTTCAAAACTGCCCGGGTAAGTTTCAAAAACTCGTTTTCGAAAGTCGCAGCGAACCAGGACACCGGGAGATCAAATTTGCCGCGCATTTTGAAGGAGGTGAAATGTCTGCTCTATTACTTAAGGCTGCAAGCGTTATGCAGTTGAGGACAGTTAAAGAGAGGTTCACTTAATTAGACGTCCGGGAAAGCTGCCCTTGAACCATAAAACACCCCACGTGCTTCTACAGAACAGAACGTTTTTAGAGCTACTGGCAATGGTAGTGACCGCGCTCTAGCATGCCTTCGGTTGTCCCAGATCTCGCCAAGCTACAGCAAGACTGCATGCAATGCTTCGTTGCATATCATGCTCTTTGGCACATTTGTTACGCGCTGCGTCACCCTCAAAGTTCCTGCCGTTGCAATTGCAAGCGTATTCCGAGGTGGAAGTGCCGAATGGAGAGAACGCGGAGTGAGACAGGACATTAGTGCGGCGCATCTTCAGTCAAACGCGCCACACATTACACAGATTATAAATCCGCTGCCGCGTAGAAAATACCCTTGTCATGCGTAAATTTATACATAGGCCAGACCGGAGAATGTTTAACTATCCGTGCAAAAATACGCGAGAAGTTTTTAAAGGCGTCACACTGCTCTCGCATACCGAGCCAAGCAGGCAGTATGGTTTTACATGGCTGCGTGACAACTCTAGTTGCCATTTCTTTATAGAAACTGATAGAAAGCAGACACGGACATTAGTAACTTAAGGCCACGATTTTGGCTAGTGGGTGAAGGGTCTTGTTTAGCAAGAAAACCTGCGCAAAACACAAGGGACATAGGAAGTGCTGCGTTTGTCGCCCCTGTCCTTCGTCCCTCGTTTTGTTTTGCTGGTTTTCTTGACAAGCATGAATAGACAGAAAGACATGGAAAGGGACACCACAGGAGCAAAAACATGTCATTGGGGATCTTTGTCCTGTGTACCTGATTTCCAGAGATGATTTAATCTTAAATGGCAACATATTTACAACTAGGCCAACTTTCTGCTATAGTTATCTATGCCGCATTACCTATCGCCGTCTGGCTCCTGTTTCGCTGGACACAATATTACAAGTGCTTTAAAAAGCCTTCACTAACTTTTCTTTCTGCTCCGCCATGTTGAAGTTCTTTTGTGCAAGATATCACCCTTAGCTGTAACGCGAGCTGCACTTGTTTTTTCTCAGTTTCTGGCTTTGTAAGGAGCGTGAATAAGGATTACGAAAGTGCGATTCCTCTTCAGTTACTTACATTGGAAACCGTAGTATGCTATCTAGCGATAGTCCTCTTCACAGTGCAAAGTCATCCTGCCGATGTTTGACGAGTCCACTGCGAACGGAAGAGAGCCAGTGATGTGTCGAGAAAGCGAATGGGACCTAGAGGATTATGTTGACATGAGAACAGATGGGTGTTGGGAAATGTAGCTATTGGATAAAAAACTTTGGTGAGAGTTTTCGCAATGATCAGAGAGACCCACCAGCGTTAGGAGAGTTGACGAATTATCGTTAAGTAACCTACAACCTCCGTTTGACAGAAACACATCTTAGCACAGCAAAACGCTTGAAACTTTCGCACAGCCCAGCATTCTTGGGCAAAAATTTTGAATATCAGAAAACCAGCGTACTGGTTAGAGGTAGTTGAGGTAGCCGTCTATTCTTGCAATATTTAACGATATCTTCTTTTTATATTGTTTCCATCGCTCGCATCCAGCACTTAAGACTGCCATAAAAAACCAGTGTGGAACGCCTTTGACGACAGCAACATCGTGAATAGCAAAAAACAATTCAATACTATTGCCGGGGGTCTGCCGATATATTGATTCTTACAGTGAAATATTACAGTATATGAAAAAAATCGCTCATACACTGCGTCCACATTAAAATGTTTTTGTCTTAATTGTTGCGTATGACCAAGCCTGAAAAGCTGAGCCTGCGCTATACAGTCATTGTGCTTCAAGGATAATGATGCAACGTCTTTTTCCCAAATGACTGCCGCCGCATCGAGCTAGGCTGGCTCGGGGACGAGCAGACTGGGACTTTTACTCGTACTAGTGAAAATGACTCGCGCAACCATGTTTGTAACAGAGAAAAAAGTGGTAGGGTTTTAACTTAGTTAAACCTAACTGACATGCGAAAGCACGCGTTTAGCATGGTTGACTCATTGCTGGGTCGTCGACACGTCTGGCGACGATATTAGACTCAGGTGAAGCTCTAGTAGAAGTTATGCTGATCTGATTTGTTTGCGCCGCAGGTGAAAGTTGATGAAGACGACGATTTGCAATGCACAGCGAGAGAGTCTGTTGCAGTTTTGCATGAAGGATGATCGGCTGCGGGACAGCAATGTTCTCTTGTGCAGTGGCCAGAGAAGCTGATTTATTTGCGCCGCCGCGGGCTCGGAAACCACTCATTGCAATGTTTGTTTTATTTATGGGTGGGTTGTTACTATGCTAGCTTTGGCCAAAGACACGCTCAAGATCATCCTGCTGTTGGCTACAGCTGATGCGACGCTGCTCCGAACTAACCCGAAGTAAGCCCAGTTACTCCGAGGCTTCGCACAAGATGCTTGTTTGGGACCATGTTAATTAGTGCTGTCGACCTAAAAAAAAACATTTCTGTGTTCGAGACTTTTACTGCCGGGGCGACAAGAACTGCAAGGGTCTTTCTCTCTTAGGTAAATAGCGCCATAAGAAATGTTCTTTTCGATGTTGCCGGCTCGGTTAGTCAGCAACATAAAATAAAAATGATTTAATGTCGCGCAGATTGTGGCTTATAGAGATATTTTGTAACACGTATATGCATGAAGCTGCGCCTAGCAACAGTAATCTCGGTTAGTGGGAGATGTTCAGCGATCCTGGCAGTAGGAAACGAATCTTTATACCTCTTGAGTGTACACGATAGAGTTGTTACTGTGGCTTCCTGGCACTTTTTAGCTAGAAAAGGAGTTGCTTTTTTCTCTATGTGGGTGGTATACACTTCACAAAACAACAGCATGGCACGTTCGCTAATGAATTGTGCTTTCGGAGCCACATGACTGGATGAAGACTGTTTTACGTCTGGCTGCGTAGCAGGACTAAAAAGAATACAAGCATCCAACTAATAGATGCGCCATGTCAGAAAACCTGACGCCAGCTGTTGCGAAAAGTCGCCCACGTCGTTCTACTGGTCCCAAAAAGGTTCCTCGAAACAGTTCGTTCAATTTTCTGTGAAACATCCCAAAGGACCGACGTTTCATCACCGGCATTGAACGGCCGCTAACCGGCGGCCTCGCCCGTTGCATCACTTTGGAGACGATGGGACGCGATTTCCATGACTCGTTATATATATGGTTTCCCAGGGGACTGTGTTTCGCAGCTGTCGTGTCCTAATTATCCCTCTTGTTAACTTGAATTGAACAAAGCCATGCTAACATTAAAAAAATATATTCTCGGCATTTTCTTTTTCAAACGTTATCAAGGCTCCTATAGTTTCAAGATCATGAACAACGTTTTACTGCATTGAGTGTAATACTGAACGTCCTTTGGCCGCTATAAGAATCAAATAAGCCTTTTCATTTTTTTTTCTAGCTGAAAGCTGCTCTATATGCCGCCACTTTAGTTTGTAAGCCAGAAATGAGTAAACCGCATGCAGAAAAAAGCGGGGCATTCTTGTGAGTGATTAACGTGGTTATGATGACCTGAATTGTGCACAAGCACTGGAAAGCGCCTACGTAGTCTGGACCTCAGCTGTTCTGGGATTTGTGAGCTCAGTGCACCATTGCGCCATTTAAACTAGTGACAAACTATACAACCTTCTCGTAACTCCTTGCTTTGTATTCGCCATGCGCTAAAGTTTTTCTGAGCCCAACGGCAGAGCACAGATTTCTTCTTGAACTTCAAAACTTTATTACACTACCTTCAACGTGCATTCATCGCATTTCAACGAGTAGTTATTTTTCTCTCATAATTAGTTTATTCACATATTTACGGGACCTATCTCTTCCTGCCTTTCTCTCATAAAACGCCCCGCCAACACAGATTAGCATGTCAGCGCTCCAAACGTCGGCTAAGATGGCTGTTCGGTAATAAATAAGGTCCCTATGTCTTTAAACTACTCAAATGCCCAAAGTAGTGAATCAAAATCTCTATTTTGTGCTTCGGCCTGTTGCTGTAAACTCGTTTTTGCAGCTGCAGTTGCCTAAAAAACCGATTTGATCCCTTGGTCTCGGTGCTCAGGTATTAGCCCATAAGGTTCTCAGAAAAGGCTAGGCCTTACTGAACTGAAAAACCACACCACCTAATTCACATACTTTTAGACTGACCGCTCGCTCTGTACATTTCTGTTAAATCCAGCCTTCTGCACCTTCATGGGCCGAGTGATTGACTTTACGACGGGCACATTATTGAACAATCGACAGCTAGTTTTCTCAGTTTACACACCACTGTCTGCCAAGTATTGCTCCTCCACGGCCAGTTTTTTCGAGCGGTGGCTGATTTACTTCAAACTACATGATCCTCATATTCCTAATTAATGACTAAACGTCTTGCTTTCGACAGCACAGAAAAATAATAGAGTTGGTGATGGATAAGATTGTTACTTAATTCCGATATTATACAAGAAACAATGAAGCATGAATCTAAGTAAAGCTACAAATGAGCCTAGTTGGTTAATATTTAACTAGCGCCCTGACTATGTGTCTGCTTTTAGCGTTCAGTATTAGCCGTTGCCTTGAGTTGCGCACTAATGAAGTTAAAGAAGCATTATTCAGACAGTGATTAATATCTCAGAATTTGTGGGGAAAAAAGTATGTAATATGTATAATTGCAAGAATGCGCATGCACCCACACTCTTACCAAAAAATGAAGCGCGATTTGGCGTGCTTAGTCTAATCGCGAATTAGATGTGCTGGCACTTTAATTCTAGCTTCGTTTTTGTGCCCAGGCTTGGTTTTCAGGGTAAAGCAGGCTTTAGACACATATCGGCGAAATCAGTGACTGGGATCCCAAGTGCTTGCGCACTAAATTTCGACTAAAAGTGTTTTCTCGTGACCCTTTTCTCTACCATTCCTGGCGCAGTGTTGATGCGGTTAAGCGACGCACTACTGCTCCTTCAAGTAGCTGTTCCAAAAACACCCACCGGTGAGGCTTGTGACACGAAGGTTGCTCTTCTTGAGCAACCTTTCGCAGCCAATCATGTTTCACTGCCACCTGTCACGGTGGGAAGTTTCATCATAATTGGCTGTGCAGATTGTGATTCAATGTACAAGACTGATGTCTATACTGGAGGAATGTCATTTCAAGAGGAAAAAGTTTGGGAACATTCGGCACTCATGGTTTCTCTGTTGACCTCTCTTTACGCAAGAAAAGATCTTTACTTGCATCTGACACCCTGCGCGCATTCCTGTGCTGCTTAAATGTACCAAAGGTAGTAAGCACCGCTGTACAGTATCTGAAGGTAAACATAGTATGTGTTTTGAAGTTTAACGGCCTGCCAATGGAACATGGCAGCGATAAACTGGGTAGTGGAGAGATTGAGATAAATTTCAACTCGTGAGGTACTTCAAAGCTACAATGACATCGCAAAGTATACGGAAACTTTCCTGTTTCGGCACCATCAAAATGCAACCGCAGTGACTTTAATCCAATCCATGCATCCTTTCTGAAAGTAGAATGGCTATCAGCCAGCACGGGAAATTTAAAGTCGCAAACTGGCGGCTCTGAACCAACCGAGCTGTGGTTGTAAATACTTTAGCTCGTCTACACTTAAAATTAGCAGGATTCAATCACTATCATACACACCATTCGTCCCCCCCCCCCCCCCCTTTCCTTGTCCACTGCACTGTAGTGCATGAAATTTCATGAGAGACTTTTCCTATTTACCGGCATGGAGGGAAATGCGGATGTTCGAACCCGCACCTATCTGCTCGAAGCCTGCTCTTAGTTCAGCAGACTTTAAACCTATCTTCAAAACATTGTGAAGCCGGCCAGCACATTTCAGTGACCTGAACCAAACCTCCCATTTATCAACCGCTTCTGAGAGGCCTCTTTTCACACGAATTTCTCAACGCACAATTATTACGCCGCTGCAGCCGGTTGTCCCGACGCCTCTATTCATATGGCCTCAATAAGTTTTCATTCCGCTGGTGAAGCCAATGCAACGGCGTGTTTCCGCTCATTGCCCTACTAAGCGAATCCCTAATACTATGGTAAAAACCATATGTGCTTAGTGTGCTACGTATAATACGCCGAATTTTCGCGCAGTTATTCTAAAAGTTTCCTCAGCTTCCGCTCTCAACCAGAGGTTCAGGAGGCTGTAACCATTACATGTGCATGCGTTGCTTTTGTGAGCGTTGGGGACGGGCAGAAGTACGCGCCAGACGTCTTTGAAAGCGATCTTGGACTTCATATCCATGATTCA
The DNA here is from genome assembly GCF_055824585.1 of Amblyomma mixtum. Classification (NCBI taxonomy): domain Eukaryota; kingdom Metazoa; phylum Arthropoda; class Arachnida; order Ixodida; family Ixodidae; genus Amblyomma; species Amblyomma mixtum. Next base: position 226,421,728 of record NC_143013.1, read on the forward strand.
TCTCATCCGGCGAATATTACGTCAATCGCCAAATTCTGCCATCAGCTTACGCGTCTAGCCCGCCGCATTGTCACTAACCACGCAGAGCTACGCGAGGGCCAAATCATGCAGTTAATTCACGCATTAGCCGCAAGCAAAATTTTATATACAGTGTCATATCTCACTGTAACTTGTTATCAAAGATGTCAGATTAAAGGTGTGCTTCACATATTGTAAATGGCCGCCCTTCACGTTCCCGTACGTACGTCCATTGAGCGCCTGTACTCTTCAGGGCTGTTCTTGCCACTGAGAGACTTAAAACAACCACATCGTGACCGCTAAATGGCGCGTATTTCTAACATAAAACAGGGAATTCGATAATACATTGCTCTTAAACTTATTGACCTCCCTATCATTACCGCTTCTTTCCCGCTCCTAGATAACCTCCAAATCACACCCATTACGTAAAACGTTGCAGTCGATACTTTCTGCTCGCGTTACCAGTCATGCCCATCCTAATGATTCTATGACCATATACACAGACGCATCATGAACTGACGTTGGAGCTGCTTATTCAGTTGCGACTGCCAATCATGTAGCGACACACACCCTTGGTCCTTACACTGCCCCCCCCCCCCCCCCCCCCCCCCCCCCCCAAGAGACACCCTAGTGACCCTCTCGATAATCAACAGTATTTAGAAGCTCTCCCTAAAACGCCTAACCGTTCAGGATATACCACACATACCTATTCAAAGCAGGCTATACGGGCAAATAATGCGGGTCGGAATCTTGCACACCTGCGGGATGACCTGCAAACAGCTCTCACCAAACTACGTCCCAACACTTTAATCCTAAGGTGGATTTTTAGTTCAGCTTGAATCCCAGGCAATGAGGTGCATCGCCTCATGTGCGAACTTAACCACCGGGCGCGTGGAAGTACCTGGCCTTATCCACCCACGTGGTACACTACTCTTCACTGGCAACAATAAATAAATCTCCCCTATGAAAACATTAGAGAAATCCTTCATACATAGCCCGCTCCGCACAAATCTCTCATTGCCATTCAACTAGGACTTGTTCGACGCATACACCTAAATACACTCCTGACTCCAGCCCGTTCGTATCTCTATCGTATCCAACCCTGCCCCGCATGCCCTAATAGTCCTAATTCGGAACATTGCATTTATCCAACCCCGTTGCCCTTCTTTCCCTATAACCTTTGTCCCGTAGCGTGGCGGCCTTGGCTAGCCTAGGACTGGCTTACGGACCATTTGGCTTTGGTTACCATTGTTCAAGACCTCCTTGACGCTTAATACTGCGTTAAAATAAAGTTTTATCTCTCTCTCACAACCAGGTGTCGTGCTGAGAAATTCTGGTCAATCAGAGTTTTTTAACGAAAATTTTTTTATGGACGCAATTTTGCGCACGTCGTGAACAGCAGAATAATAGTCCAGATATCCGCAGATGCTCACCTCTGGACGCTAGCTGTTTTCTGGCATTTATAATCAAAAACGCACCCCAATGATTTTCAATGGCAGTTTTAATACTCTGCGCGAGCGCGGGACATAATTTTCAGGTGAGAGATAAGATAAGATTATATTCGGTAGGTAAGATTATAGTCTTCGATATGTTTATGGCAGCGTCTTACAACATTACACAAGTTCCTCACAATTACTGTCAAAAACGCACCCCATGGCTTTTATATGGCAGTCTTAACTATTTGGTGGGAGCGCATGACAAATTTCGAATGTATGATTTCTCTATGCCTTTGTAGATTAGGTCACTTTCATTAGTGTGTTCATAACAGCCTCTTGCAATGTTCCGAAATTGCCTCACGTTTATTGACAAAAACGCGCCCCATTGGTTTTCTACCGCAATCTTAACAACTCTGTGCAAGCGTTCGATAAATATTAAAAACTAAATTTTGTCTGCATGGGATGGTTAGACTACTCCCATGGGTATAATTATAACAGTATCCTACAATATTTCGCAGTTGCCTCAAAAATCAGTGACGACTACGAAAGCTGGACTTGCGGCCGCAACCACTACATTCTGGTTTCACAAGAAAAGGAAGTGATGCTCGCGTATTGTCACAAAAAAAAAACCACCATGCGTCATGAAGAACATGAAATAAGAGTAAATGTCAAATGCGCTCAAGCTATACTGCACCCAACAGGTAATGTATTTGCCTAATGTTCAATATGTAGCACGGCTCAAACGTAGGTGCTGAGTAACGTATTTCCACCAATAAAATGATGATGCTGAATTCCGAAGTGAAATAAACATTTTATATTACAATTTTTTTTCTGATGTTGAGGCACATGCGAGTTCGACTACCGGTTAGGCAAACCTGTAGACTCAAAAAAATATTTAAAAAAGCTGCCATTTCATGAAACAACGCTTGCGTAGCCTTCAGTGACCGTGCTGGGAGCTGAAGATACTAACTCATGCAAGAGACGTCTTAGTTTTTGCGCTTTTTTGTCTGCAAAGAATTGTCCATCATCGCTAAATTGCACATGATTAATAAATGCTCTAAAGTGCCTATAATAATATAATATCGGTGGAACCAGGTAGTGTATGAACCCTTCTGTTAGCCTGCCGCAGACGTGGGAGTTTTGCGTCTGAAAACGTGCGCCTGGTGGCGCTTTCATCTTGGCACCCGGTGCGCAAAAAGATTGACTAAGTACCTTGAAGCCTGAGCGTGACTTCTAGTTAGGATGTCTCAAAAGAGCGCGGGCGCTAAAGAATCGACAAGGGAAGAATACATATTGAAATATACCTGCGCTTAAAAGATACGGACTGAAAGATAGACACACACACACAGCGCTGGACTTACAACTGAATTTTTATTCAGGAAACACTGCTCTTTATACACACCAGCAGCTGATAAAAGTGGAAGATGGTAACACCCGGATGACAAAAAATCGACAAACTGTCTAGTCACATGTCCAGTCCTACCTTCCCTTTTGCAAAAATGCCCTTTCCTTTGATAGTAGTGAAAGGGACGTGCTACTCACGCATGCAACCCCACTGTCCGCTATGCTCATGGCTTCAATTATTTCACGCGCCGTTTGGTCACGGTTCCTGCTTACTATCTTCGTCTCGTTATAGGAAGGTACACATTTACACTCTTGACAATCAACAACCAAATTCCCATCGCCTTTCCGTACCATGTTCTTCCGATGTTCACGGAGCCGCTCGTTCAAACATCGCCCCGTTTGGCCTACACATGCTTTGCCACATGTCAGCGGCAACTTGTATACCACTCCTTCTGCGCATGCGACCATGGGGACTTGGTGCTTCTTTTTACACCCCTCAGCTTTTCTTAAAAGAAAAGCTAAGCTGCCATGCAAGAGCCCTGTCCTTCTGCATCCGGAAGCGTGTGATACCGCAAGCAGTTAGGGCTCTTTTCGGTGGTTTCGAGCCCTCTATGGGGCATGGCATGCGGATGTGCAGAATTTTACGATCGGAGTGGAGGTGTCAAGTCCGCACGTTCAGGGATCTCCTGCGGGTGCAGTTTCTTGGCTCAACAGGTGCTCCTCGGGGCTTCAGAGTTCTTCGTGACTATCAGCGTACCGCTGACTGCACGGCAGAATTTTTGTGGCAACAAATTCTGCCTCATCTTCGTGCCTGCGTTCCTGCAAGATCAGCGACGGAAGTGAAAGCAGTTCACACCCTAGACGACGTTCGCCTGCCTCAGGATGTGCAGCGGGTGCTCTCACTTGGCCCCAAGTTCGCCGTGGAACCACGGAAGACCGCGCCTGAGCTGCTGTCCCTCGTGCGCCAAGTTGCAAGGTTCGCCGCAACGTCCGAGAGTGAACGATGCATATCAGAGGGAGTGGACGTTCTATCAAGATGTAAGCCTGCGAAAACCAGTCTTCCAATAGGGCGGGTTATTTCAGTGCTGCGGGATGACTCTATGTTTACTTACTGCAGACAAGGACGGTGGTTTCGTTGTCTAACGAAAGAGATGTTTGGTAAAAAAGCTTTGGAGGCTGTGAATTCAGTTTTTGAGAAACTTCCCCGTAATTCCTTACGCAGCTTTAAAGCAAAGGGGAAGAAACTATGTGAAAAACTGGAATTAACTAGACTCGTTTCAAGTATCGACAAGAGTGAATGCAGTAGTCTGAAATTTATGTTTACGGCTAAGACTCACAAGCCTGGTTGTCCCCTAAGGGTTATCGTATCTGAGTCGGGAACATGGCAAAAGTCAATTGCTGAATTTCTTAAGGGCAAGCTCAACATATTGAGCATCGATGATCCGTTTTTGGTGAAGGATTCCCAACAGATTATAACTTTTCTGGACAATCAAAAAGACAGTCGCTTCATGGCGTGCTCGTTCGATATAAAGGATCTATATTATTCCTTGCCACATCAGGAGTTGCTTCAATGCGTGGGTGATTGCATTGATCAGTTTGGAAGTGTAGCTTTCCAAAATGAAACGGGAATGTGCGTGAGCAATTGTCTTTAAATGTTGTCCTTCTATTTGGCTGCCACGTGCGTCACTTGGAATGATGTGGTTTATCGGCAGAAGAAGGGAGTTTGCATCGGGTCGTGTATCGCGCTAGTTCTAAGTCACATTTTCCTTGCCCAATGTGACAGAAAGTCGGCTATCCTGTTGCGAGATCAAAACAAAGTTGATGGCGTAAAAGTGTTCCGGTTTGTGGATGACTTTTAAGTGGTCTTTAATCACCTTGACGGTATTTACGACTCTGCTGTGCAAGAGCTACTTGCTGTTTTTAATAAACCCCTTAACCCACTAATAATCACATATGAAGAAATGGACGAAGGCACGATACGGTTCCTCGATATCAAGCTTTCACTGGCGCCTGATGGGACATTTTGGATGTACCAGCCTAGAGGTAACAAAGGTTTGCTTCCGTTCAGCTCTGCACATTCGAAATTAGCGAAGAGGGCAATCGTGAGGTTATGTTTTCAAAATGCGTTGAAGAAATCTTGCCCGGAATTAGTCAAAGAAAGTTTTGAGCAGCAGGTGGTGAGGCTAAAGGAAGCAGGTTATCCGGATCAGGTTTTGGTGTCGGTGGCAAAAAGCCTGCTCAAGAAATTTGGCAAAAAGGGTACGGTGCCTAGCAAGGAGGGAGCAAAACAAAACGAGAAAACGGTGGTGATTCCGTGCATTCATGGTGTGTCCCATAATCTTAAAAGAATTGCTTCGAAAGTAAAAACTAGGGTCGTTTATTCAGCCCCGGACAAATTGGAAAACTTACGCAAAATAGTAACGTACCCAGAAAGAAAAGCTAAGGGGTGTAAAAAGAAACACCAAGTCCCCATGGTCGCATGCGCAGAAGGAGTGGTATACAGGTTGCCACTGACATGTGGCAAAGCATATTGTTACACCGCGCTGCGGCGCTGTCGCACTGCAGTGCAGTGGAAAGAAGAAGAACTCGGTGTGCGCGAGACCGTCGTGGAGCCCGCCTGACGCTGACCGTCCAGTGACGTCCGCGATCCCGAATTGTAAATAAACCTGTTCCCGTCCTCGCAACTTCGTGACACTTGGTGGAGGTGGGGTTTTGACGTCCTGGACCCTATCTCCGTTCGCAGCAGCCGACGCTTGGCCGGGCTACCACCCGCATTTCCCATTATGGCTACCCGCAACGGCACCAATCCACCACCTGCCAGCACCTCTGAGCCGGGTCTACAAACCAGCCGGGACAGCTCCGAACAGGTCAGGTTCTGGCCGCCTCAGCGCGAGACCCGCATGTTTTCTGGCGCTGCGGACGAGGACGTCAAGGAGTGGCTCAAGCACTACCAGCGTGTGAGCAAATACAACCGCTGGGACAAGTCGATGCAGCTCATGAACGTTGTTTTCTTTCTTGCGGGAACGGCACTTTTATGGTTCGAGAACCATGAGGACGCACTAGCTACATGGGACAGTTTTGTCGACGAGCTCAAGGCGTGTTTCGGTGACACGATATCGAAAAAAAAGAAAGGCGAACAAACACTTGCCCACCGAGCTCAACGACCTAACGAGACTTGTACAACGTACATTGAGGAAGTCCTAAAGCTGTGCTCCACTGTAAATCGCACCATGACTGAAGACGACAAAGTCGGCCACCTCTTAAAGGGTATTGCTGAAGACGTCTATCATTTCCTGATAACGAAGGACGACCTCGCCAATTCGTCTGACGTCATTCGTCATTGCCGAACGTTTGAGGCCCTAAAGACTCGCCGCATTTCCCCCAAGTTTGGCCGTCTTTCCAACGTGCCCATCGTCGCCAGCTTGGACTTTGCCGGCAGTAACGCCCTTGCTTCAATCGTCCGACGCATCGCCCAAGAAGAGCTGAGCCAGCAATTTCAACGCCCCGCCGCTGATCCCGTATACAACGCATGCTCGCTCCAGTCTCCACTCCCTGAACCACAAGTCAACTGGGCCAGACAGGCCTACCCTGGTTCACGCACTAATACCGACCAAGGTCGCGTCTCTGCACCTCCAGCGCACCAGTCCTACCCCCGCTCTGAGGAAGAGCACTATTCTGCGCCTCGGAAATTCTACCCCCCTCCGAGCGACTTCCCCGTACTTACGCTCCACGTGCGGCCCCAGTTTGCTACCGTTGTGGTCGTCCTGGGCATATTTCCCGTTACTGTCGGCGTCGCGACCAACCACCCCGCTTCTTCACACAATCGTCGGCCCGGCCGTCCCTGGCTTTCCGTGGCCCCCAGTCCTGGAACCCTCCTCGTGACTGGCAGCCACGCCAAGACCGACTCTTCCGCCCCAATTCTCCCGTTTCCGACCGCAGCCTCACACCACCGCCTTCGCGACGTGGCCGTTCACCATCGCCTCGTCGACGTTCTTCCCCACCACCGCCGGAAAACTAGCTCCTGCGGCCGATAGAGGTGAGGTCGCGGAACGGTCGTCATCAACAATTCCTCTGCCGGTAATCATGTTGAAGAACAAAGTGTCTGTGTCTGTTGGTGGCTTAAACACTCTTGCATTAGTGGACACCGGTGCCGCTGTGTCGGTGATGAGCTTTTCTTTCAAAAAGCGCCTTGCACGCAAAGTGATGTTTGCATGGGAACAGAGTGCCAGTTTTCGTGGTGTTGGGGGTGAAACTGCGCCCAGTTGGCATCTGCTTCTTATCAGTCACCATTGCTGGAGAGAAGTTTCGAGCAAAATTTGTCGTATTACCCCATGCCACGCATGATGTCATATTAGGTATTGATTTTTTACGTAAATGCGGGGCCACTTTGGATTTCGGAGCAGGAGAAATTTCTCTCCAGCGCAATATGCTATCTACTTTTGTGCAGGATTCATCCGACTGCAGTGATGGTGTCTTTAGTGTCACGCAAGATGTGCGTTTGCCAGCCATGGCAGCAATGTTCGTCTCTGTTCGCTCTTCGGACAACCGCAAAGGCACCTTCCATTTGCTTGTTGAGCCAGATGTGCACAACGCCGCGAAACAGAATGCTCTGGTGCCCCGGGCCATTGTTGCCGTCGTCGACGGTTGCGCACAACTATGGACAGTGAATGCTTCGTCAGAACCTGTTTTGATCCCATGGGGGCTTAAACTCGCTCGGTTTCATGCTTACGACATTCTTACTATCCAATCTGTGTCTGAGTGCGAGCCTTCCAGTCGAGCAGAAGACTTTTCCGTCAATATCATGCGCATGATCAGCAAGTCGCTTCCGTCGTCCGAACGGCTTGCTTTACAGACTGTTCTTACCCAGTATGCGTCGGTATTTGACTTCGCTCAGCCAGCCAATCCACCTTCGCTGCCAGTTTCTCGCACGCCGCATCATATCAACACCGGTACCGCTCATCCGATCAGACAGATACCTTATCGTGTGTCCCAGGCTGAACGGAAGCTAATCAACGAGCAAGTGCAGGATATGCTACAGAAAGGCGTCATCCGGGAGTCGTCAAGTCCATGGGCTGCTCCTGTTATACTGGTGCGCAAGAAGGATAACTCCTAGCGTTTTTGCGTAGACTATCGTCGGTTAAATGCTGTGACGAAGAAGGACGTCTACCCGCTCCCGCGTATTGATGATGCCATGGACAGTCTTCAATCTGCATCGTACTTCTCGTCGGTTGACCTGCGCTCTGGATATTGGCAGATCCCCATGCATCCGTCGGACAGGGAGAAGACAGCTTTTATCACGCCCGATGGACTGTATGAATTTAATGTCATGCCCTTTGGGTTATGCAATGCCCCCGCTACTTTGAGAAATTTATGGACACAATATTGCGTGGGCTTAAGTGGGAGGTCTGTATGTGCTACCTCGACGACGTGATCATTTATGGAATGACCTTTCGCGAGCATAACGAAAGACTAGGTATGGTGCTGGCTTGCTTCGCAAGAGCTGGACTGGTCTTAAACTCCAAGAAATGCCACTTTGGTGAACGGCAAACCCTTGTCCTCGGGTTTCTTGTCGACAAGGATGGTATCCGGTCAGACCCACAGAAGATCGCTGCCGTACGGGAGTTCCCACAGCCACGCTCTTTGAAACACCTTAGAAGCTTTATGGGCCGCTGCTCATATTTCCGCCGCTTCATCCAACGTTTCGCCGAGCTCACTCGTCCTTTGACTTCCCTCCTTCATAAAGACGCCCCGTTTGTGTGGTCGCCTGCCTGTGAGTCTGCCTTCCAGCAGCTGAAGTTTTTGCTCACTTCTGCGCCTGTTTTGCGCCATTTCGACCCGGCGGCGCCGACAGAGCTCCATACCGACGCCAGTGGTGTGGGCGTCGGCGCAGTGCTTATCCAACTTCACAACGGCGCCCAGCACGTGGTCGCATACGCAAGTCACACTTTGACCAAATCGGAAGGGAACTACACCGTGGCGGAAGTCGAGTGTCTCGCTGTCGTCTTTGCTGTGCAAAAGTTTCGACCATATCTACATGGACGTCACTTCAAGATTGTTACAGACCATCACTCGTTGTGTTGGCTTGTTGGCCTCCGCGATCCTTCCGGTCGACTCGCTCGCTGGGCCTTACGCCTCCAAGAATATGACTTTACAGTGGCGTATAAGAGCGGTCGCCACCATGCTGATGCCGACTGTTTGTCTCGTTTCCCTCTGCCAGACACGGCAAATTGTGAAGAGGACTTCGATGACTGTTTATCTTCTGTCTCTACCGAGTTTCCTAGCCTTGCGACTTTTAAGCAAGAACAACTCAAGGATCGTAGTCTCCAGCCGTTGTTTGATCAAGCCCGTACGTCTGCTCCACGACTTACAGGCCCAACAAGCCTTGGTCGGGCGCGCCCGGGCGGCGGCTACCGCCACTGGGGTCCCAAACTAGGGACCTCCACCTAGTGTTTGTGAGGATCGGTCCCTTACGGGCCGATCCAAACACCTCCTGTTCTGAATAAATGTTTTCACCACCACCACCACCTGTAACGCCGTTCGTCATATCAGAGGGCGTGCTCTATAAGAAGAACTATTCCGTGGAGGGTGCACGTCTGCTTTTGGTTGTCCCTGCCAGTCTTCGTGGCATTGTCCTGCATGCCAGGCATGATGATATTTCTGCTGGACATCAAGGGTTTTCTCGCACGTTACACAGGACGCGGCAACGCTTTTACTGGCCTGGCCTTTACAAGTCAACTCAGCAGTACGTTGCAGGCTGTCTGCAGTGTCAACGCTTTAAGCATCGCACTGCCTCGCCCGCCGGCTTGTTGAAACCGATCAGACCACCTTACTGCCCTTTTGAGAAGATCGGGGTCGACTTGATTGGACCGCTTCCCAAGTCTACCACGGGCCAACGCTGGATTATAGTTTGCGTCGACTACTTGACTCGCTACGTGGAGACAGCTGCTCTTGTGTCCGCCAAAGCAACAGAAGTCTCGTCCTTTTTGCTACACTCGGTGATCCTTTGCCACGGAGCTCCTCGTGTCGTAATCAGCGATCGTGGGCGCCAGTTCATTGCCGATGTCGTGGAAGAACTCCTAGGGCTCTGCAATTGTGACTATCGTCATTCGACACCCTATCATCCGCAGACGAATGGCCTGACGGAGCGCATCAACCGCACCCTCACGAACATGTTGTCCATGTATGTAGCGGCCGACCATAACAACTGGGACACCGTGCTACCGTTTGTAACATACGCTTACAACACCGGAACACACGACGTCACTGGATACTCCCCGTTCTTTCTGTTCTACGCGCGCCTACCACGCACCTTTCTGGACGCGATTCTTCCCTTTTCTGGCCATCGTGATCCGTCCATTTCGCAGACTCTGCCGTGCGGAGGAAGCGCGACGACTAGCTCGCCTCCGAACACTCAGTGCACAAGTTCGCACCAAGAGCCGTTATGACAGTGGACACATTGCGGTGACGTATGAGCCCGGTGACTACGTTTGGCTGTGGACGCCACTGCGTCGACGGGGCCTGTATCAGAAATTCCTCGCAAAGTACTGCGGCCCTTTTGTTTTTCTGGATCGCCTCAGTGACGTTAACTACACAATCGCCAAAGTCACCCCAGGTAATCGCCGCTCTCGTAAGGTCCAGGTCGTTCACGTCGCCCGTCTTAAACGCTGCAATCACAACGCTGACTAGCTCGCTCGAGGTCGAGCTTCGACTGCCCCGGGCGAAGTGTTACGCCGCGATGCGGCGCTGTCGCACTGCAGTGCAGTGGAAAGAAGAAGAACTCGGTGTGCGCGAGACCGTCGTGGAGCCCGCCTGACGCTGACCGTCCAGTGACGTCCCCGATCCCGACTTGTAAATAAACCCGTTCCCGTCCTCGCAACTTCGTGACAATATGTAGGCCAAACGGGGCGATGTTCGAACGAGCGGCTCCGTGAACATCGGAAGAACATGGTACGGAAAGGCGATGGGAATTTGGTTGTTCATTGTCAAGAGTGTAAATGTGTACCTTCCTATAACGAGACGAAGATAATAAGCAGGAACCGTGACCAAACGGCGCGTGAAATAATTGAAGCCATGAGCATAGCGGACAGTGGGGTTGCATGCGTGAGTAGCACGTCCCGTTCACTACTATCAAAGGAAAGGGCATTTTTGCCAAAGGGAAGGTAGGACTGGACATGTGACGAGACAGTTTGTCGATTTTTTGTCATCCGGGTGTTACCATCTTCCATTTTTATCAGCTGCTGGTGTGTATAAAGAGCAGTGTTTCCTGAATAAAAATTCAGTTGTAAGTCCAGCGCTGTGTGTGTGTGTCTCTATCTTTCAGTCCGTGTCTTTTAAGCGCAGGTATATTTCAATATGGTAAACCAACTCACCCAACAAACCACTCTGCTGAAGAATACATTTCCAATACCAGGGGTTACTGCCGTTGGCTCTAGAGAAGACACTTAATAGCCACGAAAAGAAAAATAAATACTCTAGAACCGATTGCAGCTACCCGGGCATTTACCACAGTACTGAAGACACTAATGTTACGAAAGTGTAAAGAAAAGAAAATTTCGGTGCGTCGGCGCAGCTCTTGCACCGAAGAAGCTTGTCGCCTGAGGCAGTCTGCTCGAGCAGACTTTATTGCAGAGGAATCATTGTCCGTCTGAGGGCAAACAACACAGGGTGCTTTGAAGTTTTGTGTTACCAGTATCTTGGGATGGCCAGTCTGGAGCATTTGTATTGTTCCTTCTGTGTGTATTAAGCGACACATGGATGTCATCTACCGCGATTATGGCAAGCGCTGGGCGACGACCGTTGCAGATCTCCGAAAATAGACCAAAGATCACCACGGGCTACACTCTTCGTCTCTCCAAACTTAATCAGGTGCGCCTCTAGCGCAGGTGGCAGTGTTGTGTACAAGAGGATGTAGATAATTATTTGCTGGAGAACATGTGTTTTTAGCGCACTGAATTGAAGTGAAGTGATGGTTTGGTTTAGTTTATGGGGTTTAACGTCCCAAAGCGACTAAGGCTATGAGAGACGCCGTAGTGAAGGGCTCCGGAAATTTCGACCACCTGGGGTTCTTTAACGTGCACTGACATCGCACAGTACACGGGCCTCTAGAATTTCTCCTCCAAAGAAATTCTAGCCGCCGCGGTCGGGATCGAACCTGCGTCTTTCGGGCCAGCAGCCGAGCACCATAACCACTCAGCCACCGCGGCGGCTGAAGTGAAGTGAAGTGAAGCTAAATGCTTCATTGAAGCATCAGAACTTTGTTTACTGAGTTGTCGGGAAAGCGGTGAAAGGTTAATGTTGCGCTCTTACATTTTTATGTCACTGCTAAAGAAGGGAAACTGGTCCTTGGCATATTGCCGACCTACGTTAACCGCCATTTCTGTGTGTGCGCAGAAATTCTAAGGAACGCCTGAAGAAGGCAAACTATTGCGCATGTAGAATGCGCTGTCGTCATGTTTCTCAGCTACTGGGACGCAAACATGCGCCTAAAGTGACCACTGCCCGCCTATATCTGAAGCTTCTTTAAACAAACGGTGAGAAAGCTTGACAGCCACTCTGCATCTCCACGGGTGGATTATTAAAGAGCAGCAGCCACCGCTGGTCGAATAAGGCAGACAATGTCACGCGGAGCGTTCCAAGGAGACGCGTCGTTGTGAGCGGCCCGCACTCATGCAGTTTTCGAATGGCCGACTAAATTAGCAAAGTTTTATGAGCTATAGCGCCAACCGAAATAGAGTTTTCGAAATTTTAAATAAATTATACGGCCCTTTCGAATGGTAAGCTATAAATATCTAACTGCTACTAGGGGCCTCATCGTACTGCTTAAAATACTAAATATCGAAATTTACTTACTAATGGCTAATTAGCATGATGATCCGTTTCCCGGTGTCCGCAAACTCTGGCGTTCACTTTTTTACCCTAGAACGCATATTTGTTAAACATAATACTGGCTTCCTTGAAACACCGGGTTTGATATGTGCTCTGAAGAAAGGGTGCGTGTGTATGTTACATTAAACGGCCCGCAGAACATAAAACGATGAAAAACCAATGACGTAAATTATTTTCACCTACTAGAGCTGCCACTCTCTGCTGTTACGAAATATTACTGCGCTGTTCGCCGAATACGCGTATATTTCACTGTATTTCATTTAAGAAATACAAAATGCGAAAGCCTGTCTACACAGACGTTTTTTTTTTTTGACATCCTGTACATGGCTCAAGTCCAGAGCGCTTGAAAATTGATCGCCAAATCTCCGTTCATTGCAACGACAATATGAAGTAACGAATGAATTGCTCAGGTAATCGCAGCAAACTATGGCGAACCCCTTTGCGGTGGCTATCGTTTTCTCCTCCTATTCCCTTTCACGTGAGATTCTGAGAGTGGTAAGTACACTAAAGAGATGTACTTCTTTTCCCGCCTTTACCCAAGAAAGAAAATGATTGCTGGCTACCATGCTCTCGGGCAAAAATTACGTCTTTCGATATTCATTCAACGTGTGTCATGCTTTAACGAGGAGTGTTGAGAGGGGATTAACGCAAGGTAAAGTAAAGCGCTTGCGATGTACTTCATATTGTTCGAAAGGAGAAAAAAAATAAAAAAAAATGTTGCCCTGAGTGCTTACAACTTCGGCAGTACCGGCATACCTGAAATGCATGTGTGATCCAGAAAGCGTCTTGCTGCAAAACGTAGAAGTCGACATGTCTTATGAAGCCAAGCCTTATTGGACAAACAGCATTCATTTCAGGAAGAGTAGGCAATACGAGGCGAGCAGACAGTCATTACAGAGCAAGTTCCAAGACGGGAACAGAGGGGGAGGACATTTGAAACACCCTCGCACACACTGACCTAACAAGGCTCCCCGCCGTTTTCCTCCCGAACATGCTCTTGAGTGAAAAGCACCGGCTTGTCGTTGTTGCGAATGCGACACAGTCGTAGGAACAGCGCAAGAAGTAATTCATTTACTGCTCAGCTGGGCTATGCGCGTTCGAGCTTTTAGACTCGCTGAGCTTTATGGAAGCGGAGAATTCGTTCTTGCAGAAAAGTGGACTTTCGCCGAAAGGAGAGAAGCAGCGTGAACTGAAGGCCTACCTGAGAGCGCTCGTCTGACAACATCAGCTTCAAAGGTGTCAGTGCGTTCCATTAACCTTTAAACATCTTACTTCTTTGCCGGTTGTCGGAGGAATCCACTTTCTTGTTACGAGACGGATCTTTACGCGCAGTTAGAGAAACGGTTCTGTAGTTATCCGTGTATATCGTTCCTGAATGGTTGTTGCGCCAGACACGGAGTCGGCCTGCTCGAGACAGCGAACTTTTATGTTGCAGTCTTGGGTTACATCGCGAAAGGACTTCTCTATTCACACACTTGATTAAACTCCGTCGACGTAGCATATGTTTGCCTTTAGTCAACTGGGACCTCTACCCAACACAATGTCGACTGTGTTTTTTTTTGTAGTTTTTCTCGCACAATTTGCCCTTTTACGTCTTAGAACCCCGCTAGTTCATGTCATGGTGCCTGAATCAGCTGCGACTCGCACGAATTTCCGAAGGATTAGAGGAGTAACAACGCTTGGAGGCTGAATTTACCTTCAGACGAAAACAGTTGAACCACCGCGTCAGCCTGCAGAGGAATAAATTCGTTGTATTATATCGTAGTCACCAATACCGTGGTCACAGATGTAATGTATCTTGGACACCACTCCAAGCTTTACGTTCCATTATTTATTTATTTATTTAACAATGCCATTAGGTGCTCCGAAGGGGCATTCATCTTAGAGGGAACAAGCCCCCACAAAGCAAGCTTACAATATATTGCAAGAAGCTCAGGACGCAATGTACAAAACTCCAAAAGAAACCATGGGTTTTGTTATGCAATTTCAGTGACCAAGCTTGCAGTTACATGCGCTACACTAAGAAAACTGAGGGGCTGCTTTGACACAAGCTGATTTCAAGCATTTAAGTCAAAGGACTCTTTACAACCTTTCTCACTGATTCAAGTTTTTAATTGGGGAGGGAGCTTGAAAATCTTGGCATTCGTTCTCCACCTGAGTCAACAATACTATTGATTCCACTAATTTCCTGGCTCCTGCCGCTTTTCCTACTACTTTATCAAGGGCATCGTCGAAAAAAATTTTCTGGGAAAAATTATGGTACATACATTTCCTTGTTCGCGCGAGCACTCAGGTAAATTCCGGTGCATCTTTACCTTACGCTTTCAAGCCAGTTCTCTAATTAGTCTACCAATAAATTTCAAAATGACCATATCAGGGCAGCTGCTTGGGAGATGTAATACAGAGCCATGTATGAAAAGGAAATGCCGAACAGAGGTTTCCGTGAATGCAGTGCCATTTCTTTTGTTTTCAGTTAATATCAAAAAAAGAACAAGGAAGCGTATTACTAGACCCACAAACGTGATTTTTCGAGGAAGAGCTCTTCTCAGAATGCCACCAGGCTCTTTATTCTCTAAAGCGATGTGTTTAGCTATCCGAGCTGCTCCTCCTTTACAATGTTTTTACTGCAGTAGTCTCTTTAGGTTAAATGTGTCGGCATCTCAGATGAAAAGCACTGAAAGTACGGTGGAGGAGAACGGAAATTACAGCAAACATTTCCTTCTACCCGCCCAGTGTTTCAATAACAATGTTTACTAGCAACAGGTAGAAGGGCCTACAGGCAATAAAAAAAATTAAAATTGACGATCGATATGCGCAGTTTGGCCGAATGCGAATAAGGTGCACGAGCACGATCGGTTCCGCTTCTCGGATCAGTTGTTCACGGATATATGTTGTTCGGATAGAGACAATGCCCTTATATGCGCAATTGCTCATTCTCTGCTTTACGTTCATAGATCCCCGGAAGTCGCCATACCAGTCCTTGCTCAGTGGTGCAGCGGTTAAGCATTGCGCCAATGCCTCGCGATGGAAGCTGCTGCAAGCGCTGCGGCTTGTCAGGGCCAGATTGTTCTTCCCGGGAAATCTGTCGCTATAAGCGATGGGTTAAACTGCCACCTGCCGCAGTGGGCAGGTCTCCACGGCATGCATATATACATACGTGCGTATTAAGTTGTTTCAAATGATTCAATAGAGATTTTTCACATAAAAGCCATGGTAGATACTTGTTTGCGGTGTCTGCAGTTTGACTTTATGCGAAGGCGGACATTATTTTTTTATCGATATCAGCGAAAATAGTAGTAATTTACTAAAGCTAACTTATTAACTTTTGATTTTTTGTTTTAGGGCACAAGGTTATATTGCGAATTCGAAGGAAATCAAAATCCAATGCGAACATAGTTGTTTCAATTTTCATAACTGGTAAAATTCTTCGAGATAACTAACGTCAGTGAATTAATGAATTTATGACTGAATGAATGAATGAATTAATGAAAACTTTATTTTGAGCAATTAGGCATAATTCATGGGTAAAAAAAACGCTTTTGAACTCTCTTCAAGTTTGCTGTCTCACTTGCATATTGATATAATGTGCGTTCCCTGAATAAAATGCAGACGTAGTTTAGGCCTTTTGGGTCATACATGAGGCTGACCTGACTGTAGTTACGATACCACGTGCAGCGACGCCATTTTATTAGCATGTAAATTGGAAAAGCCGGCTTAACGAGCTGCCAAACGCGTATTTTCTACGGTAAATACTTTGAAGCACGATGCTGTTTCACAAATTTCATAAACTGGGTCACCCTTCAGTGTCGAAAGCCTTCAATTTCTCACTATAGTCATGCTTCCTAAAACCAGAAATAGCAAGTTGCTCACTTAATTTTAGTTAATTACTCGTCTTTTGGTTGCCCTCGATTACGTAAATAATGCCTGCCATACTGTGTAATCAACCTGCACCGATCACACATAAGTATCTTTCACGGCTTTTCAAAGAAAGAATGTGTATTGAATAACTTGATTTGAATTTTTGCATTATATAAGATTTATGAAATCGGATTCAACATATTTACATTCGATGCATTTGGTTATTGCTTGCATTCTCTGCCCTCTGCCGTCCTGCAGAAAGAGCTAGTAAGCTGACTAAACTGAACGTCGAGAATGCTATATCATTTGGCTTTCTTTTGAGTACGCCTTCGAAACCGCTGTCGCCACCTATGCTCTTGTGGAGACGAATCGTGGGCACCAGTCATCGTCAGGCCTCCACAAATATATTCGGCTGGACGCGCTCGGACAGGCTGGGATGGAACAGCGCTGCGCCGGCCTTGCAGTTAAGCAGCCATGAAAATCCAGTCTGCGCGTGCTTGGCAGGCGTACTGGGACAGTCGTCGTCTTCGGCTGCCGGACCACGATGGCACGCTACACTCTCATTTCGAAAAGAGATCCAGGTGTGTAGCAAAAGTAATCTAACCTACCATCACCTTTCCAAGGACATTTCCTGTGTCTGTTGCCGGAAAGATAGGCTTTCGTATTTGGTATTCCTTGTGTTTGAGCCCGTTAAATTAATATTTGCGCTTACTCTAGGTGTGTGCACTGGCATTCGCAAATTTGCGTTTGCATATATATGGAAAATGGACATACTGTGTTGAAGCACGGTGTGGCCTGATTTCGACAGAGGCAGCAACGCATACGTTGTCTCGTCAGACATATCGTCGGAAATAATGGTGAACTTCCGCGTCCCGTTAGTTTAGGTGGAAACGTATCTGAAAAAGATAAGTTTTTTTTTTCTGCAGTGGCATGCTTTTACTGCGTTTGGAAACTCAACTGCTCATTAGTGACCAGTGCGAAAATGAAAAACAAGATATTCTTTTTATACCTCAGCCTTCCTTCATGCGTAAATCCCGCTGGAGCAGATCTTGTGTACTTTGCGGAGATTAATTGGGAAGCCTACCATAAAACTTCTTTTACAGCAATTGAGAGGTTTCTTCTCTTTAGCCATCTCATTCGGCTCGCAGGTATCCGTTAGGTTTTTGTTCTCACTACGGTATTCAATTTTTTTTCAGTGTCATTTTGGCGATGCTGCCCCGTAAAGATTGCAGAGGCGGAACTGACTTGATCAAAAATGCTCACAGTGTTCATATTTTACGGATTTTGGTGCTCTCCTGACGCATTTTAGACTAACAAAAGCACAAAGCACAATTATACCATTTCGCCCACCTTAAATTTGAGTTCTATTATAGGACCTATACTTGATCTACGTGCTGTGAAAGTTCATGGTAAGCGTTTTAGAATTCTGATTCTAAGCCGAATTTTCTTCGAATACTTTTGAAGTACGGCACAGTCATTATTTCCATTAGTCAGGCCATGCGTTGAAGCAACCGTATTCTTGTTTTGACTTATTAAAGAATATTCTAAGCAAAAATATGCTCCTAAGATATTTTCTAAGGTTTTCGGATTGTGCTAACTAAAACGCAACCACATACTCTCAATTTGAATAATAGTTCAAGACTGTTAGTCCTTTCAACTGACAGTATTCGTTATCCATACCATATCAAGATATGCTGTGCACTGAGCCTTCAATTTTAAAGTATAAAACGTGTAACGAGCCCAACAAGGCAGCAGTTCAAGCAGCGCAGCGAAGAGGTAGACGAAGTGCACTCGTGATCCTAAGTGACGCCTGCGAGTGTGTCCGTTGTGACGATCTTCGACCAACGCCCACCAAACTGCGCTTCGAGTAAACACCTTTAGACTTGGTGGACGTGTCTCGGTTCTTGTCCCAGTCCTCATCCTGAAACTTCTAAGCCAATCTCTAACCGCCCCGGTCCTTCTATTCTGCCCCCCTTCTGCTTCGACCTAACTCAGCCCTCAATCACCCGGTTCTCTTCACACCCACCGCAGCCGCCGCCGGTCATCCCCGCCTGCTGCTTCCTTTCGCCGTACTCACGACTTGCGAAGGTCGCTGCGCCATCTTTGTCACCAAACCATTTTCTTGCCCGTCGTCTGTTCTTCATGGCGAATGTCTCGGCTCTATTGAAGCACTGGATTCTGCTCTTGCTTCCGAGTTCTCGGATCTTCGTGCCTGTACCCAGGTTGCTGGCCTGGGTGCGACTGAGCCCGATCCGCTTCCCTGCGACGTTTCTAGTCGTACCATCGCTAGCGACCTTCCGCCCGCTTATCGCGGCCAGATCTTGGCACTTCTCCAATACTTCTCCACGTTTTTCGACCTTTCCCAGCCTTTCTTTGGCTGCGCGTTGATCGTCTCTCATTAAACTGACACCGGTACGCATGCTCCCTTGCGACAGCAACCGCACCGCATGTCATCAATGAGAATGACGACGATATGCTTCAGCGCCACTTTATATTGACCTCTCACAGCCCTTGGTCCTCTCCTGTCGTCCAAGTGACGAAAAAGATGGCTCCATCCGGTTCTGTGTGGACTACCGCCGTCTCAATGTTATCACTGATAAGGATGTTTATCCTCTACCCCGAATCGACGACGCGCTGGATTTCCTGCAGTTTGCGAGCAATTCATCCCTAAATTTACGCTCCGGCTACGGGCAAGTCCCGATGGCTGCCGCTGACGAGCCGAAAACCGCTTTCGTCGCCACAGACGGCTTCTATGATTCTGTGATGCCGTTCGGCCTATGCAATGCCCCAGCCCCATTCGAGAGAATGATGAATAATACTATAAGCGGGCTCGAATGAGAAACGTGGGCATGCTACCTAGATGCACCTAGATGCCATTGTCGCTTTTTCAAAAATTTCTCTTCCCACCTGCAGCGCCTTTAGCGCGTACTCATGTGCCTTACTGACGCCGGGCTACAACTCAACTTGAAAAAATCTTACTTCGGTCTTAAGAAGCTCGCAATATTAGGCCATGTCTTCTTCAAGGACGGCGTTTTTCCTGACCTTGTCAAACTTCTTGCCGTCACTGACTTCTCTAAACTGACCAATTTAAAAAAACTTCGCAGTTTTCCAGGCTAGTGCTCATATTTTCGCCGGTTCATCCTCAATTTCGCCTGCCTCATCAACCCTTTAACGCGCCTTCTTGCTGTCAGCACGGACCTCTCGTCTTGGCCGTCAGCCTGCGATACCGAGTTCAACCCTTTACGTCGCCTGCCGGTCTCTTCCTCCATAAATACTTCGTTATCCCGACTGTCAGGCCTAAAATCACTTTGACGCGAGAGGTGCGGGCTGGGACGCAGTTCTTTCGCAACAAAAGTCTGGGTATCCGGAATATGTTGTCGCTTACGCCAGCCGCCCCCCTCACCTTGGCCGAATCGAACTATTCTCTGCCGCCGCGGTGGCTCAGTGGCTATGGTGCTCGGCTGCTGTCCCGAAAGACGCGGGTTCGATCCCGGCCGCGGCGGTTGAATTTCTTTGGAGGAGAAATTCGAGGCCCGTGTACTGTGCGATGTCAGTGCACGTTAAAGAACCCCAGGTGGTCGAAATTTCCGGAGCCCTCCACTACGGCGTCTCTCATAGCCTTAGTCGCTTTGGGACGTTAAACCCCATAAACCAACCAACCAACCAACTATTCTCTCAGTGATAAAGAATGTATCGCCATCATTTGGGTGATTGCCATGTTCCATCCTTTCATCTACGGCCGGCCGTTCTATGTCGTCACCAAAAATCATGCCTTCTGCTAGTGGTCCTGCCCCAAAGATCCCTCTGGACGACTCGTCCGTTGTGCTTTACAACTGCAGGAGTTTGATATTCACGTCATTTATCGCTCTAGACGCAAGCGCTCTGACGCCTACGCTCTTTGCCGTTCACCGCTCCCACGCGATTCAGCCTGTGCCCTTGTCTGTGCCTACAATTTCTCGCTGTTCGGCCTCCCTGATATGCTCTCCAAACAACTGAAGAATCCTTGGATCAACTCGCTTATCACCTTTCTGCCTGATCCCTCGCATCATTCTTCGTCCCAGATCCTTCGCCACTAAGGCCACCATTCTGCCGCTGGTGATGGCCTCTTATACCGCCACAACTACCTCTCCGACTGGCGGAAGTGGCTGTTGGTGACCGCTCGACACCTCCGTGCTGCCATCTGCCTCTTTACCCGCCGATCCACAATGCGGCGAGGCCTGTGTGCTCAACAGGCATAGACTCCTGCGTGTGCGATATTACTGCGAGGTATGTACCACTTCATACGTCAGTAAATTAGGTCATGTAGAGCCTGTCAACGTCGCAAGAACCTTCCCGCCTCACCGCCGCTTTGTTGCAGCGGTTACCCTACCCTGGCTGTCTCTTGGACCGCATCGGCACTGATCTTTATGGCCCGCTTCCAACCACTTCGGCTAACATCCGCTGGGTCATCGTGGCCGTTCATCATCTTACGCGTTAGGTAGAGACGTCAGCACTACAATGTGCCGCCGCACACGATGCCGCTTCCTTAATCCTACACAGCCTTGTTCTTCGCCACGGCGCCCCGAAAGAACTGCTTAGTTTTCGCGGCAGTATTTTTCTCTCGGACGCCGTCGAGGCCCCGCTAAAGCAATGCCAAATGGTTCATCGCTGTACTAGCGCCTGTCACCCCCAAACCGACGGCATGACTGAGCGGTTCAACACAGTGACATGCTCGCCATATGCATTGATACCGCCCACTCCAACTGGGACCAAGTACTTCATTTCGTCAAGTACGCATATAGAACGGCTACGCAAACAACGATGGTGTTCTTTCTTTCTCTCGAACGCGGGTTCGATCCCGGCCGCAGGGGTTGAGTATAGATGGACGCGAAGTTCTACAGGTCCATATACCGTACGATATCGGTGCGCGGTAAAGTACACCAGGTGGTCAAAATTTCCGAAGCCTTTCACTACGGCGACCCTGATAGCTAGAGCCGCTTTAAAACATTAAACCTCCATAAACCGTAAACCAAACTAATGTGCAGTGAACTGGTGGGTGACGACCTTTTGTAGAGCACAGTGATTAGAAAAACAGAGTTCGAAGGCACTGCCCACCTAAGAGAAGAAAAGCTCCAAACGAAGCGCGAGATGGTCTACGTTGACATTCATTCCATGCTCCTGACAGGTGAGAGACGTGAATTGGGAAGTAAGCGCACTGTTAACAGCGCCGTAAAGTTTGGCCCTTGACGGAGGGCATGTTACGTATGCGTGGCGACGGAAATTTGGCGCCGAATCTGATTGCGCGTTCGCTGCTCCGACTTGCGCCAAATAGAAGCTGATATTTCAGTCACGATCCCAACGCAGAGTTAGGACCCAAAAGAGGTTCTTATTTTTAGAGCCCCATCTGAGCTATCTAGTGTAAGTTTTGGAAAAAAAAATTGAGTTCAGCCTTCCGGCACCCGTCACTGACGGCGTTTTCTTTGCATATCCCGGCGGCGCATACTATTTTTCATGCTTCCTATTTCTTATTGAAGAAGATATCAATACAAGCTGCGTCTAATTCCTGAAGTGACTGCGTTCCCAATGAGCCAAATTTAGAATTTTTTTGATATACGCATCGACGAATCAGGACAGTATAGAGTTTTGCTTTTCATTCGGTTGCTTTAGATTGTTGCGCTGCTTTTTCTTTCAGCACGTTTAAATATCATTCTAGTACATTCCAAATTAAAAGTGAAACAAAACTTGCCTGAAGACCTCTCAAAACTTTGCAGCGTTTCAGAATATCTTGTGCATTGCTACTCGGCGCTGGAGCGGTTGTCGTTTTTAAACAAATTGCAACCTGCAGTAAATAGCGTTCAAAAGCGTCTCCTCGAAAATTATAGCATGTACTGCGCTCACCAAGGAAAACATTAGGGCGCGAACATCATGAGGGTGTTCTCTAACTTTACGAGAATTTTAAATATTGGGTTGGGATGATGGGCCATTAACATAATCATCTAACTTAATCTGAGTGGCAATCGAGCGCCCACTTTTAGGCTGCAACGGTTTGCGGGCCTCATCTGGAAATGTTTTACGCTTCGAACAGCTACGCATATCAAACAGAACAGACAGGATGGGAATTTCTCGAGCTGCTGCCTCGTATGGGGGGTCAATTGCCCGGGTAATTATTTAGTATTCGGCACAACATTAATTAACATGCATCTTCCTGTGCCCTTGAAATCCGTATCTCTATGCCCACGCAAAGGTTCGGCCGGGATATCAATGCATTAAATGTTTTACTGGCTGCTTAACAGTTTTGTTAAAGAACAATTTTTTTTCGCCTTAGTAGTATATTCAAGTTTAAGAGAGCCAATTTTCTATGCTTGCAAAATAACACTCCTAAAGAGCAGACGCATTTGGCAAGTATGTTAAAATTCCTCTCATACCGAGACGAATAGCACGAAATAATACGACAACATTTATGCCGCGTTGCCATGACGAAGTTTCTGTAGCAAGCATCATCATTGCACTCCGTACACTTTCCCTGCAGGGACAGAGCATTACTAAACAAATGCCTTCGTTGCTACCAAAAGTTTTTGCTTAGTACAAGTTCGTGTTGCAAAATGCTGTAAAATATATCTTCTGATGATGGCAATTTTTCTGTTGCGTTTTTCAATAGAAATGAGCCACAGTGATAGGAAGCGGTATTATCAAATCTCCATTGCGTGCTCAACAAGTGCACAAAAAACACGAGGGGACGCCTAAGCTGCTCCTTAATGGTATGACGCGGGAGAGTTAATGGCTCTCTTCAGTGGCCTGGGGTACTCTTCGCTTACATCCTTTGCCTACGTACGCATCTATGGGGAATTTTTCTTTCACTTCTTTACATTGGGAAGTGCGAGGAGTCCTCTAGCACTCATACCTCATAAGCATGATGCGTCACCGCCGTGGCAGGTGACTGTCTCTTGGTGGCTTCATCCGAAAGGTCGACTCCTGCCATACCACTGTTGCAAAAATTAAAGGAGTTTTGGCTTACAAAAGTCCTGTTTTTTGTACTTTGCTTAACAGGCATAGTTCCGGGAAAGAGTCGCTGCGGTGTCATTCCCACGACTGTTGTGGCAGCAAAGGATGAGTGTTGGTGGCGTGACGGCAGAGAGACTACGTCGCAAAGGCCGTATACATACGCCGGTGGTAGGAATCCCTTAAACCGCTTTACGTTGGCGAGAGCTTGAATGGATTGGGAAGTGTGTCAATGACCTTGCCGTTCTCAAAGTAGATTCTATGCTGCTATTCCATGGAATAATCCTAATCCGCGATCGAGTCGCGCTCTTGGTTGAGGTGTCGTTCATCGCTCCTATGCAGGCGAAGCCATTGGGCAAAATGCTAACTTTCGTTGATGTAGCTAGTGGAACAGTCAGCAGAAGGGATCTTGAAGGCGATGTTGCGTGCTCGTCCTTTTGGTGCGTGATCTTTCGGGCGAGGCATGGCGCGCCAAGCGATGACGATGGTTTGCGGCGCGCTTGTGCATGTAATTCTACTGCGACGTGCGCGACACTCGCAGTGGCTCGCGTCCCCGTCAGGAAGCGGGGACAATCTGATAGTTCCGGCAGCGTTGTGCGCGCTGTCAGGAATCGAATGTAGGCATCCCTGCTGGGCGTCTATTTCGCTAAATAACATCGGGACCAATTGCCGTATGGTAGGGTGCTACCGCACTTAGAGAAATTAGCTAGGAAGCAGATGTTGCGGGTTTCTAATGCAATTACTTTATGGATATAAACGCTTCCTAAGCTCTTCAAGTTTTAAAAGCAAATTTTATTGAGCAACCATTCAGTGCACTCCAGTAAGGGGTACGAGCTTTGAGTACCTGTGTGTAGACAGCTCGCGTGCTTTATCACCCAATCACTGGACAGAGGGATGCCCTAGGGTTGCATATGCCTGTGTTTAAATTTAAATAATCAGCTTCTGTGCATTGCGAAAATTCATTTGCCCTAGCGCTGCGGCTCATGCTAGAAACAAAAATCGAGTGGAGCTCTCGAGCACCTGTTCAAAGCGTTATACCTTATACGCGCATGGCGAGCAGTGGCTTGGCACAACTACCCTTTTTCCTCTTGTCGCGACTGCAGCGGACGGCTTAATCCCTTAATTCCTTTGCAGTGACCACAACACTGGGAAGGATTGCGCAGGAAAGACAGGAAGGATAATGACGGTTTGAGAAGGCTTCCGTGCTGAAGCCGTGAATTCCGCATTTAAAAGAGGAGAAGCCGCCATGCTGAAGGAATTTTCGCTGCACGAGAAGCGTGG
Organism: Amblyomma mixtum; assembly: GCF_055824585.1. Classification (NCBI taxonomy): domain Eukaryota; kingdom Metazoa; phylum Arthropoda; class Arachnida; order Ixodida; family Ixodidae; genus Amblyomma; species Amblyomma mixtum. The sequence goes on from NC_143013.1 coordinate 226,446,528, forward strand.
ACAAAACTTCAAAGAACAGCTTGAGTACACCATTTACAGCGCCGAAACACTGAAGAGCGCGTGAAAAATGGTATGACTTGAGAGTGAACCCAATTTTCACTCTGGGCAGAATACCGACGACAGTTTTCTTATTTTCTCTTTAGATGCAAGGATTTTCTTCTGAGAGTGTCGAATAAATTGGTCTTGCTCAATCGCACAAATTCTTCCACGGGAGGGAAAGCTATACGTATACGACGCAACATGCGAGGACACGCGACGCATTTATCGCACCGTATTTCTCAAAAGGCGTCGGCTTGTGGCGGCTTGGAAAACTTTCATCTAGAGAATGAAACTGTAAATGCGAGACAATCAACAGCCTTACATTACTCAACCAGCTAGTAAAGCGAATAGTACCTCCTCAGTTGGCATCCTCCTTGTAAGATAAAAGAACTGTGCTGTACGCGGCCAGATTTTGAGATCAGATCATCCTAGAGCATACAAAGCAACTCTGCTCTCTGCTCTCTGGTCGAGGCCCCAGACATTCTGCTTCTCAGGCATCCAGCGAAAGCTGGACGAGAAAGGCATGATGACTAATCTCAGCCGCACCGGCTACAAGATTTTTCTCTAACGGGGGATCCTACGGCTTCAGAGGAAGCCGATTGGACAGGAGGCTACGCAGGTCTCCGGAAGGAACCGCATCACCATCCTGCACACGTGAAAAGCGCAAATGAAACGCTCGCCTGCATATTTCTACAGGAGAGAATGCATGTATGTTAGAAACCGCCATCAACTTTGGGCGCTTTATAAGTCCGCCATAACAGCACGCATAAAACTATCGAGCATCCGGAATTGTGTACCATATCTCCCGTGATGACTGTTCCACCAGCTACATCGGAGAAACTTTTTATCTTCTACAAAGCTTCACCAGCACCCCAGCGGTGTATTTAACATTGATCAAGAGCGCAATGTCTTTGAGGAGCATTCCGAGGATTGGTATTAACGAACCAACTTTCTGAACGCTATTGGCTAGAGCCCAACCGAGACCATAAATACTCCAGCTGTTAGAATTCTTGTACGTACAAAACACACTAGAAAACGTAAACTGCTTTCAAGGCTGCCTTGCATTGCTAGCACATGGCTTTCGCGACGCCGGAAAGTCGCTCTGCCGCCTCCCCGCGCATCCACATTGTTCAGAACCCCATTCGTATGATTCACACTGCGGCGACGGATTTCCCCGAACTGTCACAGTTGGCCAATATACTTGAAACGAGAGTTTCTTGCCTCCATCTGCTCAGCCCTGAAGATGAGGCCGAGTCGTGCCTTAAACGGCGGTTCTCTCGCCGGACTTTTGTTGGTGTGTCAGGGTCTGTTCTAATTCGCTTCCCGAATAGGTAGGTCGCTTCCAAGCAGTTTGCCTTGCAGGAAGAACTATAGGGCGAGTTGGGCTGATATGCTCCTAGACTACGCAGTGCTACACGAGAAAAAGAGATAAGAACGGAGCTGCCATAGCTGTAACTGATCGTTTTTTTAGCACTCGTATCAAAGAGACAATTTAGCTTGCAAAGCGAAAAACAAGAAAAAATGCACGGGAAGAAGCGACCACGAAGTAAAAACACGATTTTGCCATCGCGCCAATAAGCAAGGCAAGCTTTATCACTGTGTGACCTCCGTTATTTTTTTTTAGATTTTAGATTTTTATATTTTTTTAACTTTTTAAAATTAAAAGATTTCAGCGACCTAGTGCACTCAAAAATTGACTAAAATCAAATTCTGCTCAGCTTATTTCTTGACCTGAGCAGAGCATTTGATACAATCGATCGCCATATATTACAAGATAAGCTAAAAAATCTGGGTGTCCGATGGCCGTTTGCCGCATGGTTTCAAAATTACTTCACGAACCGTGAACAGACGGTGAAAATTGACAACGAATATTGATACAGATCAGAAGTGGACGAAGAAGAAGTGCTTTGGCATCTCGCTTGTGACGAGGAAGAAGTGTTTCGTCTTCTTGCTGGTTACCGCTCGGCAGACTGGAACAGTTCTTGTGTCTCTAACTGTGTGCCGTGTAATATTCGTGACAAATCTGGTGGAGGTGCTGGGTACGCTTCCAGACCCGCGTAGGCTACCGATCAATACGGATCTCACCCCAGTTCACCAGCGCCGCGGCCGCCGCCTCCGTGGAGCGTCCCCTGAATTCGGACTTCTTGCGGCTGCAACCAGGGCGCCGCACCCTCGGTCTTCGGAAGCACCAGCTGCTATGGAAACTGAGACCACGCTCCCGGCGCACATCCTGTGTCATCAGCCACGAATACCCCCGTCGTTTCAAGGCGACGTGTTCAAGGACGCCGCGGATTGTCTCGAGATCTTCGAACGTGTGGCCCGTTACAACGGCTGGAGCGACAACCGTAAGCTCCACAATGTCTATTTTGCGCTTGAAGAGTCGGCTCGGACATAGTTCGAAAACCATGAAGCTTCGTTTACGTCCTGGGAAGCTTTCTGCCGCAATCTAAAAGCCACTTTTCCGAACGCAGACCGTCGAGAGCGAGCAGAAGCTGCGTTACACTCGCGCAACCAGCGCCACAGCGAGAGTGTACGCATGTACTACGAGGACATGACCCGCCTTTTTAAGCGCGCGGATCCGAACATGACGGAAGACAAGAAGCTTCGCCATCTCATGCGGGTTGTCAAGCAAGAGCTCTTCGCAGGACTCGTGCGCAGCCCACCAAGCACTGTGGCAGAGTTCCTCACCGAGGCGGCCACTATGGAAAAGACGCTGGAACAGCGAGCCCGCCAGTGCAATCGCGACGTCAACACCTTCGGGCCTGATCCCATCTTCATGCCTGCCGGTATCGACGCGACCTTCCTACGCGAGCTGGTCCGATCTGTCGTCAGAGAGGAACTGCAGGCCTTCCGTGGCGGGCCGTCCGAGACGCCATCTTTTACGCCACTGAGCGAAGTCGTCCGGGACGAGATGCGCCTGGCAGCACAACAGCACCAACAGGACGCAGCCCACGTATGCGTCCGTCCTGCGCCAGACCCCTGGGTACGACGTCACTGCCACATCTCCAGCAGTGCTCTCGTCGAGCTCCCCTCGTGGTGACGCTCCGCCATCCTACCAGCGACCGCGAAAGAGTGAAGTGTGGCGTGCTCCGGATCGTCGGCCCCTCTGCTATCACTGTGGCGAGGCGGGTCACCACTACAGGGCGTGCCCATACCGCCGAGTGGGCCTGCGTGGTAGCAGAGGGGCCGACGAAGTAGTGGACGAAGAAGTGCTTTGCCATCTCGCTTGTGACGAGGAAGAAGAAGTGTTTCGTCTTCTTGCTGGTGACCGCTCGGCAGACTGGAACAGTTCTTGTGTCTCTAACTGTGTGCCGTGTAATATTCGTGACAATATAGTGAATTAATAGTCACTAAATTTGGTGTACCTCAAGGCTTTTGTCTAGGACCGTTATTATTCAACTTACACGTGAACGACCTCGGATTCCTAAATTTAAACTCCAAGTTGTACCAATTTGCTGACGACAGTGCACTGGTAATGGCATATTCCAGTTTGAAAGAAGCTTCATTCGCTCTTCAATCGGATGTGTATAAATTTATTAACTGGTACACGAATAATTACATTCTATCAAATAGCTAAAAAACAAAGCTCATGTATTTTCATAATCCCCACAAAAAGCTCGATGTGCTACAGCCAATATTTCTACACGCTAAGAAATGCCACAACGGTCTATATGTCATACTTGAATATAGGAAAAATGTCCGGTACTTAGGCATTGAATTTGATCCTACCTTGTCGTGAAGTAACCATGTGAATCTTATTTGTAGAAAGGTACGAACTGTTGCAGCGCAGATGTATCATATAAAAAGCTGCACGACTGTCAACCTAAGAAGAATGGTATACCAGTCCTTAGGGGAATCACAGTTAGGGTATGGCATTACACTGTAGGGGGTTTGCTCGCAAACACTAAAAAAGAAAATTACCAGCATAATTTATAAATGTGTTCAAGATGTCTTGTATGGTGTGCTATTAGAGGGTAAAGTGAAAAAAGACCTGTATAGGGCAGGAGACCTACTAGCACTTAAAGAATTCCAGAACTACACTATCTATACCAGGTTATATTACGACAATATGTTTAAGTCAGAGAAGCCTAAAAGCAAGTTCACCTTAAGAAGCATAGAATGATTCAGCGTCCCGAGAATTTATAGGAAGTATGGCAAAAGGTGCAGAGCTTACCATGTGCCTGCATTATTCAACAAACTATCCGATGTCGATATCAACCATACATCGATAAAGAAAGGTAAAACGAGTACTAAAGGTTGTTTTCCTTAAATATCTATAAAAAGGTTCGCACCTCATCATTAAATGCTGCATATGTGCTACGTTGTATATTTCCACATTCACTATTTAATTTTCTTTATTCAGGTGTGTAGAGGTGTAAATATATATATTGAGCTTTTTACTTTCTTTGCTTATGGAATTTCGCCGTGTCGTAGAAAAGATGCAGTGAATCTGTGTATGCTTGCCAGATACTTGAGTTTCTAACAAAACTCTATCTGTCCACAGACTAACGATGATGACATGTCGCGTCTGTGTTACAAAAACTGTGAATGATCTTGAGCTTTACTCATGAAATTTCCGCTGTCCACATAGCGACGACGGTAACATAGGCGCTTGTTTCTACGTTGTGCTTTGATAAGAATGTCAAGCAAGTGATTTAGTTCCACGAAAGGTACCAAGAAAAGATGTGTATTTCGCAGGCTGCCGGCACCGCAGACAAGCACCACATTGCTTAAGCGGTGCGGGAATGTACGCTCTGTAAGCAGTTGGACAGAATAAACATTTATTACTATTATTATTCCCTTCTTTGTCCGTGTGTCGGAAGCTATTTCACCAGCAATGGACGAGTAGCGCACGCTGAGAAAAAGCAGCGAGCTTCCAATATACACGGTTGCGTACATAGCGCTAGAAATGGATACGATACAGAAGGAAATGCCGGTGCAGCGTTTTATTCCATCAAGGGCACCTCCAGTATCCTATGTGTGTCATGCCCGCAGTAACCCCGAAGATCCCGTAAGAGGTACTATCGGACACACCCACGCCATGGCTGTGCGGGAGTTAGCCATGTCCGTGTAAAGGTAATCCTCCCATCTGAGCCGGCGCGAAACGTTGCCAGCGTCCTCTTCGGATCCACAGCACAGAGCCCGGACTCGGTTTTCAGCCCGCTCTACTCGTGTAGGCGTGCCCCAGACTGACCCACCCAGGGGAAATCAGGCGGCTGCCTTTTACTGAGCGCAGCTCCGCGCTTTCATATTTCTTCCATTAGTTTTCTCTCACTCTCCCTTCGCTGCCGTTCCTGTTCTGTCCCTTCCTTGTTCTTGGGACAGGACCGAGTGACACTTCGCCCCACTGTCGTGCAGCATCGCGTCATATCGTATCCGGCAACGATGTTTGATCGTTCAGTAAACATTGGGCACAGTTTCTTCTGGGAATCTTTTGCAAGCGAATCGGTACTTCAAGGGGAACAACTGTTTACTTCGTTGTCACCGGCTATATCGTTGCCGAGAAAAAAGTATGTCCTTCGCTTACGAAAGGTGCGGATGATTCTATCACATCTTAAGATGTCATTTCTTTGCGCGCGAGAAGGCAGAAGAAAGTTATTGAGAAATCTCAGCGGCTTAACGCTCAAAACAGGGCAACACGAAATATATAAAGCAGCACCTTCTTGTCAGATGATAAACATTATACAACCGTAATTATTTTAGTTTTCTGGTGCTGTGCTGACGCCATCGCTTCTGGGAACCACTTTTCAAGTGACATTGCTTCAAAATGACCTTTTATATACTTACATTCTTCATCTCTATTTATAATGACCGCAAGAAAGTAGTATCAAAATTCGAAGACTATATTACCGGCAAACGGACTCAAACAGCCATCGTGACGCCAAGCATGATGCAAAATAATCGAATTGCTGAATATCACCTGTTAACATGCCGTACAGCAGCCGCGTCGAAAGCAGTTTACGCGCGCAAACTTGGCTTTAAAATCTGACCTGTACTCCTGCTGCCCTAACTGATCAGAGCAACCACTCCGATGTGGTCTTCGTTGCAGTAGTGGCGTTTTATACAAAGGCTCATACGCCTTGCATGAGATACAGCAGAAATATAGCACAGGTCGACGAGCACCCTGGGACACGACTCTCTTCTTCTTATAGAACCTACTGCATAGAGCCCATCTTTTTTTTTTTTTTTTGGAGTGGCGAGAAAGTGGCTCATATTTTCGAGGCAGATTTTGCAGTGAGCTCGAAACAATTTGATTCGAGCCACTTTAATATAATGACATTGGGTGGGAACCTTACTAACTTATTACTTTGTAATCGTGCGAACTACTTTTGAGACGCCTCTATTTAATGGGTAAAACGACCAAGCTCAAACGTGCTGTCTGTGTGCCCCATAATCGATCATTATAACAAGCGCAACTGCACTTCGTCGAGAAAAGGACGCCGAAGAAGTGTTTGAAAGTTCCACGGCCGGTGATGCTAAATTAATCATTTAGCGTGTACTTTGTGCTGGGAATTTGAGAGCAGAAGTATTCGTTTCAACACCAAGGTGTTGAAATATAGGGTGATAAAATATATTTCCTTTCTTTTTCTTATACCGCTGCGCTGTCTCAGTCGCTTCAGAATGTGTCCTGTATGCGGAAGAGCAGGGTTTGATCTCGAGAGCCCGCGGTTACCCAACTCTGATAAAATCAGTGCAAGCTTTCCTCTGAGTACGTGCTCGTCTTCCATACGAGAAAATTCTAGGAGAATTCTCGGAGAATTCTGTAGAAGAAAACCACTTCGTGCCGTGGCACTCTTTGGGCAAAGCTGCTCTTGAGGCCTAACAATTCGTCATGAACATCAGCATCATATTCTTTTCCTTATCAGGCGTGCTGTTGAGTGAAGAACTATGGACCGCTTTCAAGGTTTTGCGCAGGGAAACAACAGCATTTGGACATGCGAGCTGCAGAAGCGAATAGGTTCTCATGAAGCGCTAGCAACAGTTCTCCAATAAGAAGTTGCTGCGTCCACGGATCACCAATCACAGCCGAGAGCGCCGACTGCGGTCACTCGTCGAAATCATCCTGCTCGCCTCAACATTGTTCGCTTAGCAGGAAATGCACAGGCACGCTCACAGACCAAACAGTGGATACAAACTAAGCTCCTGCTTGGCACAAACCATTAAGCAAAAAGTGGTCTCCACGGCGGCGTTCCCGTTATTGTTCGACTGTACGAGCCCCGTATTCATCCGTTCGCACACGTTTAGCCAGCGATGGCTCCGTCGAAAGTCAGGCCACTGCCTAGGAGGCAGCTTGACCCGATGCTCACTACTCCACAACAAATGCTGTGTTTGTCTGGGAAAGAAGTTCGGTTTGACCGCAAAGCCAGGCTCTGTGGTGAAACTGAACAGAAGAACCGATGTGCGCCTCTTGAACTACTCGCTGTTCGGCGTAGCTGACGCTTCATCTGACGCATGGTGGGAACGCCAGGTTTCGGCTGCTGACTGCGGTTGATCATACGGCTCCGCATCTTCCATAGCGAAGAAACTCCACGCGTCCCGCGCTACCTCCTCTTTGAGCCACAAAGGAGGCGAAGCTCCCGGTCCGCCTCAACTACGTACGGACTGTTCATGTGTTTATGAAACAAACGACAACGCCAGAAACCAACGCCTAAATGTCTAGCAACCCAGTAACGCCACAGCGGCGCACGACTTCTGTATTGAGGCGCTGAGAAGACCAAGCGGCCTTAGCACGGGAGGATCGCTTGCTCTCCTACGGCTAGCGTATGGGAACAGATAAATTTAGGCCGTTGCGGTTGAGCTCCTTATAACAGATTTTCACAGCCAAAAAAAAAACGTGGTTTGAGTCATCTGCGTCGCTACGCAATAGCATTTGGAATCGGCAGCGTGATTTCAATAGGATAAGAGAGGCAAATATGTAATCAGCAGAGGTCTATGCGGCACGCATTGAAAATGTCAGTAGTCGCTTGTTTCGAATGCACATCCGTCTGATGCAGTGAGAGGGAGCTCACCTTCGATTTCAGAGAGAACATACACGCAATATGCTATCTTAACTTCTATCAAAATAATGGGCTCATGGCCTACTAAGAACGACATCTTAGATCTAAAACACAAACAATAAACGGGGCGAACAACAAGAGAAAAACAGAGGACTCCTACTGTGCCAAAAGGTATAACGTGCTGGCACCAATATTGACTGTGAACTGATATAATCTACCGCCATTACAAATGTTTGTCTTGCCCGCACTAATGATAGGCTTACTTTTCTAGAACTATGTGCCAGCGGGTCAAGGGAGAAACGCAGGCGCCGACAAGCGATCAGCGCTACTGTTTAAATGTTTCTTTTTCTGGTAGATCTATAACGGACTCGAAACCGGTGCCCAGTGCCTGCACTCCTTATTGCCCAACCTTCAGCAACATTAGCATTTCGTGGAGCCTATCTGTACTTTATAATCTACTGCACGCTGCAGGCGAACCATCCGTCGTCGTCGGCAGGCCACAGGGCTTATTCCAAACGGTTATGACGCTTTTCTTGAAGCGCTTGAGACGTGTGGAGCATTTTATAAAGTTTTAAGAAGCTCTTTCGTTGCATACAGGTGCATGTCGCTGAAATTAATCGGATATCAGAGAGTGCTCTGTGGTACTCATATCGCTGGTCTAGTAACAAGAGCTGTCAATAAAGAAGGCAAAAGGAACATACCTATTCGCCTCAAGAAGAGAGAGAATAAAAGGAGATGAATGCAGAGAGGACAGCGAGGTTTGCCACCCTTCACTGTAGAGGAGAAACAAGGTTGGCATGAAGAAAGAAAGGAAGAAGGAAAGAAAGAGAGTAAGAAATAAAGGAAGGAAAGAAAGAAAGAAAGAAAGAAGGAAGGAAAGAAAGAAAGAAAGAAAGAAGGAAGGAAGGAAGGAAGGAAGGAAGGAAGGAAAGAAATAAAGAAATAAATAAAGAAAGAAAGAAAGAAGGAAAGAAATAAAGAAATAAAGAAATAAAGAAAGAAAGAAAGAAAGAAAGAAAGAAAGAAAGAAAGAAAGAAAGAAAGAAAGAAAGAGAGGCAGGGAAACAAAAGAAGGAAGGAAAGAAACAAAGAAGGAAACAAAGAAAGAGAGAAAGAAGCAAAGAGAGAAACAAAGAGACAAAGAAAGGAAGAAATAAAAAGAGAAAGAAGGAAAAGAAGGAAAAGAAAGAAAAGAAAGAAAGAAGGAAGGAAAGAAAGAAAGATGGAAAGAATTAGCGGCGTTTCAAGAAAGTAAGGTATGTCTGGCGCATGCATGCAGCTAGGATGTTAGCACTGGCACAGACATATTTACAGACATTTTTTGCACGGCACGAGTCAACCTGACACACAAATAGCTACTTGGCTTTGCTATTCTGTTTCGCGCACGTTTAGCTGCTTCGCATCGTCTCTCTTTTCGAGCATGTTTGCCTGCTTGGATTTCTCCTGCTTGTTTCGAGCACGTTTATATACTTGGTTTAGCCTCTCAGTTTTGAACTCGTCTAGTCACTGAGCTTTGCTGCTGTATGAGACAGCGCTACTGACAGTGATTTTGTCTTGCACGTGCGTTGCGCTGTGATATCAACTCACTTTCGGCTTTCCCGTCGTAATGAAGACTATCCACTTCAATTAGCATGACAAATTTAAAAGCATCCCACAGCGCACACCTTTCGCTAACACCCGTCGTGGACTCCCTATTCGCAACTTGCCAACGCGAAACTGAACTCCGCAGCTGCGTCTTTTGAGGAAAGGAAGTAGCGCAGTAACTGTCTCATACCTCGGTTGATATGGGCGGACCCCAGGCGAAGTGCAAGGAGGACAGGAGGAAAAGGGAAGACGCAGAACAGCGCCGGGAGGAAAGCAGGGCAGGGAGGCGGGAGTGAAGAAAGCAAGGGGTAGTACGACTTCCCTGGGCTTCGGCGGAGCCCTCCACTACGGCATCTCTCTCTCCCTTCTTTCATTCCCTCCTTTTTATTTTTCCGCACTGCGCTCTTCTGCGTCTGTTGAAATCCGTTTTTGAAACCCGAAAGTTACTGCATGTATGGGTGAATTTCAAGTGCACCACACTGCTCATAACATTTTATCAGCACCCTTCGGACCAAACTCGCGAAGGCGAGCTGAGGCATCTTAGCGCACAATTTCCGCTTCCCGCGGTACGAAGACTGCAATGCGTTATCCGTACGTGGGAGGGTGCATTGGTGAGCAAAACGCAAACGCCCCCTGAACGTGTGCGCTGTCTAGGCGGCGATTGGGCACAGGCGGAAAAGCAAAGGACCTGCGCACTAGCTATTGTCAGACGCCGTAAACGTAATCAGAGCATTATCTCACACCTGTTGACTATCGCTTCGTGGCGCCGGCGGCAGTCCAAACCAAGCTATCAGTTTTTCGTGTTATTTCTGTGGGCGCCTGTGCAATTCACGATACTGAAGCAGCTACGCTACTTAACGCGAATGCACGAGCGTTTGTATCGCAACCCAGATCAGTGTATTTTCGGCTGTCTTGTAGACGCGCACGCCTGCTTTCTTTGGATGCTCGTGCCGTGGTGAGAGTTTCTGCTATATTAGTGACTAAATGTGCTGTTCTCGCAAGCGAAACATCTATCTTTATTTAATGTCGGTGCGAGCAATCTTTGTAAAAAGTATTGCTTTAGGCCTCAGGAATCAAAATGCTAAAAACCGTTTCCTTGGTGCTGTTAAGTGCGAAATTCTCCTGCACGTTAATAAAGATGCGGCACAGAAGTCGAATTAGAATCGCCGAATGTATTGTACAGTGCACTTGTGCAAAAACTTCTTTCACGAAGCAAAGCCTTCATACTCGTGTATGTCAGACATTCTTCTAAATCCGTCCGTCCTCTCGGCGTCCGATACGCGTCCAGTATTTTTTTTTTCGTTTCCTTTCGCCAGTGTTAGCATGTGTAAGCGTTTATGTAGTGCAGCTACATGGCCAAATTTTTACCTTGGTTTTGCGTTATGCCTGTTGCCGCTGGTCTTTTGTGCAGGATCAGTCCCCAACGCCGCCAGGGCTGTTTACTTACGCCCGCCACCGAGGCGCGAATGTTGGAGCCCGATAACATTCAGCCGCAGAAACCGCCCCGCGTCGGATTTCCTCTCCTCTTTCTCTCCGCAGTTCTCTGATTACTTCTTTCGTCTTCGCTGCTTTTCGAGAACGGCGCTTCGACATGAAACCCTGTTTGTATCAAAACTTCTGTAACTCCTAGTCGTTATAAAAGTCGTTCGTCTTGCCGCAGCTCCCATGTTACAATATTTGTACAGCGTTTTTATAAATTACAGAGACGCGTTCATAAGTATTTTTTAAACCTTGTTGGCTGTTCTCGAGCCACTTTTTCTGTTGACCGGAAAAGAAAAATAGAAAAATTGTCAGTGGCTTAGCTCCGCTGAGCCTGGATGTGTATAAGGATGGGCTTGATTGTTAGCATGGTTGAACCATAGTAAGACACACAGCTTGATGCGTGTCAGGCACATGTTTGTTTACTCATCGTTTGTCTTTAAAGCGACGAAGACGGCTCGGTGGTCTGTAAAGTAGGTGGCCGAAGTCTCGATTTTGGCTATAGAGTATCTCTACTTTACAGTCTCATCTTTTTACACAAGGACAATGGCAGTCCCCCACTGGGTTGTCTGGATGTTGGGGTCTATTGTAAAATTAGTCAAACTTCTTTTCGGCCGTCTCGGCCGCCCACTTAGCCTTTCTCGACTCGTTTTCACGCTGTCGGCCGGCCTTGTATAATGCGAGGACTTCTAGACCGGAAGACTCAATTTCGCGCAGCCTGTAGTGCTGCCGTGACTAGCACGGCCGCTCTCCTTCTTGCATGGTGCTCGTCTGAGGAGCCAGCGCATCGCTTCCGGCTTTTATCCCAGCTGCGCGGCGCGACTCTGCGCATGCGCAGGGCAGCGTAATGGTTTCCATGATACTGGTTGCTATGGTAACAGAGTATGCCCAGTAGTGGCCTTTGGCAGGCTCCGCGGAATGCGCTTCTGCTAGCCTAGTGTAGCTTTCGTTACAAAGCACGAATGAGACGGGACTGGTTCTGCGCTCCTGGTACAGTAGGGAACAAGACGGTACCTGAACTAAGGAACGTAACAAATAATTGTTAACTCTTCCCTACATCCCAAACCTTTCATTATTTACACTAGCGCATGTTAATCGCAATGCATGAAGGGCTCAGAGCACTTACAGTTCAGCAGATCCTCATCTGCACAAAGGTAGCGGTAATTTCAAATGGTGGTCTGACAGAAGACGTTTAACACGGATTTTCTGACCAGGAAAACAAAATGTGTGCGAAAACAGTTGGGGACGTACAGGAACTTTCTTTTCTTGCCACCAGCAACTTCATGGTTTGGTTTATTGGTTTATTGGCGTTTAATCTCCCGAAGCAAATCAGGCTATGAAGGACGCCGTAGTGAAGGGCTCCGGAAATTTCGACCACCTGGGATTCTTTATTCAGCCAGCGCGGCAGGGATCGAACCCGCGTCTTCCGGGTTAGCAGCCGAGCGCCGTAACCACTGAGCCTCCGCGGCCGGTCCAGCATCTTCAGGCGCAGCGCTGTTGTTATAGGTGCAGCCTCGCACAGACGTTAGAGATTTTACCTTACCTTGGTGTTCCCTGTAGTGGTCTGAACAACATGGGTACAGTTTCTCACAGTGCACCTCTTGCACGGTGCAGGATATCTTAAACCAATTCCGCAGATGCGATTCGAAAAGCTATTCGTTCGTGCTGGTTCGCAAGCTTAATTCCGCGCTTGCCCCACTTCTTCCTCTATTATTGACTAGCTATATTATTTTGTCATAAAGCTGGAAGCGGATCCTTGCTCTGAAGTATTTTCTTTCCTATCCGGCTCCCTTCGGCTAGGCTGATGCCCGCAACGCCGCTAAGGATATGTTAGCAAATAAACTGCTATCAAGCAGGTGTTGGATACGAAGATATAAAAACTGCTGCGTGATGCTGGAGACAATAGTTTGCACTATTTTTTTCACTTTTTTTTCTATGATTGCTGCATCTTGTGCTTGTGATGACAAAGCATTATAGTAGCAGCACTGGATATACAGGGTGTCCCAGCTAAATGTAACCAAACTTTTAAAAAATGCGAAGTGTCCTAGTCCAGTGAAACCAACTCAGAGTTGTTCATAGTCGCGTGGCCTAGTCTTGAGTATTTTTTTCTCTCTTCAAAGTTAATTAATTAGTTAAGTCTAATTAGCTAACTTTTTAATTATTAACTTCAGGAAGAAAGTGTCAATGCAAAAGTTTTAGATCACCTCAAAAAACCGCTAGTAGTGCTGTTTCCGTCAAGTTACGATTTACGTAGCTTCATTTATTGGCCTTAGAAGAAAGTTGTCACGTGACCAGCTGCTCGCTCACTTCTCTGCCCCAATGTGCACCTAAAGTCTCATCGAGGAGAGGACTTCAGAAAAAAATGGATTTTATTCTTGAAGGCGCGTCTTGGGACGTTGAAGTGGCACAGTTGTCATGTGGAAGCTTTTTCTTATTGTGCTGGTTATGGTTAAAGGCCGGTAAAAAAACTACTATACGTAAATATTACTTCGCTGCAAATGTCTCAATAAGCTGTTTCTCAAAGCGGTCTACAACTTTTCGATTGACACTTTGTTCCTGAAGTCAATAATTAAAAAGTTAGTTAATTAAGCTTCACTAATTATTCAACCTTGAAGAACGAAAAAAATACTGCAGACTAGGTCACGCGACTCTAAACAACCCTCATTAGGTTTCACACGGCTAGGACACCCCGTGTGTTTTAAAAGCTTGGTTACATTTAGCTGGGACACCCTGTATATATGAGAGAAGCAAACAGCCCCAGAAACCTAGGGAACACAGGATTTTTTTTAACTATTTATCTACTTTGTGGTGTTAATCAATGGAGAACTTACTGAATATATTATCATATAAATATTATTGATTAGAAAAGCAGAAGAAAAACCACCACATGCCGCCGGTGGGAACCGAACCACGACCTATGAATTACGCTTCCGGCGCTCTACCAACTGAGCTACGGCGACGACGGTCTGATCTGCGTTCGGGGGTATTTATGTTTACAAGTTTTTTAACCTTGAGAGTGTTCATCAGCGCCACCCACGTTCATAAGCGTCGGACGTAGTACGCCATGAGTTACCGCTGATGTGGCGTGGAACATCATCGAAAGGCGAGGGTGGTAGCTGTGTTGGCTGTTGGCTGTGTTGGCTTCTCTCATAGTATAACGAGCCCCTCATTCCCCGTCCCTTGTCTGCTTATATATATATATGAGAGAAGCCAACAGCAATAGAAACCAAGGCACACAAGGGATTTTTTTAAATTAATTTATTTGTTTTTTGCTGTTTTTTCGATTTAGAATATTACTGAATATGTTATCGCTGAAAGCTAATTGATTAGAAAAGCAGGAGAAAAACAACCACATGCCGCCGGTGGGATCCGAATTCACGACCTCCGCATTACGCGTCCGGTGCTCTACCGCTGAGCTACGGCGACGGCTATGAAATGTTCTGCTTTTGGGGGTATTTATGTTTACAAATAACCTAACCTTGAGAGTGTTCATCAGCGCCACCCACGTTCTTAAGCGGCGGACGTAGCACGTCCTGAGGTACCGCTGATGTGACGTAGAACGTCATCGAATGGCGAGGGTGGAAGCTGTGTGAGAACCCTCTTATGCTTCCTATGGCGTCAAGGCTCCCAGAACCGAGGCCCTCGCTAAGCATTTAAGCAAACAAGGGAAGGGGTCTGAGGGGCTCGTTATATATATGAGAGAAGCCAACAGCCATAAAAACCAAGGGACACAGGGGATTTTTTAAAACTAATTTATTTGTTTTGTGCTGTTTTTTCGATTTAGAATATTACTGAATATGTTATCCCTTAAGCCCCTTGTTTGCTTAATTGCTTAGCGAGGGTATCGGTTCTGGCAGCCTTGACGCCATAGGAAGCATAAGAGGGTTCTCACACAGCTGCCACCCTCGCTGTTCCATGATGTTCTACGTCACATCAGCGGTAACTGAGGACGTGCTACGTCCGCCGCTTACGAACGTGGTAGGCGCTGATGAATACTCTCAAAATTAGGTTATTTGTAGACATAAATACCCCCAAAAGCAGAAGATTTGACAGCCGTCGCCGTAGCTCAGCGGTAGAGCACAGGACGCGTAATTCGGAGGTCGGGGGGGTTCGGATCCCACCGGCGGCATGTGGTTGTTTTTTCTTCTGCTTTTCTAATCAATTAGCTTTAAGCAATAACATATTCAGTAATATTCTAAATCGAAAAAAAAACAGCAGGAAACAAATAAACTAATTTAAAAAAAATCAAACTCCCCTGTGTCGCTTGGTTTCTATGGCTGTTGGCTTCTATCATGTTTATAACCAGCCCCTCATCCCCTTCCTATATATATATATAAGCTCGTCACGGCGGTGCTTTCAAGACCTATAACCGGCTTCGCCTCCGCTATTACTGGCGCGGCATGTACAAATAAGTTCGAAAATTCCTCCGTTCCTGCCCGATTGCCAGCGCCGCAAGCCCGGTCATCACCATTCGACCGGCGCCATGCAGCCTTTGCCTTGTCCATCCAGGCCATTTGAGCGAGTTGGCATTGACCTGTATGGACCACTTCTCTACACTGCTGCAGGAAACCGCTGGGTCATCGTTGCTGTAGACCACCTGACGCGGTACGCCGAAACAGCCGCCCTCACAGCTACTACTGCGCGGGATGTTGCAGCCTACCTCTTGCACCATTGAATACTTCGGCACGGAGCACCGCATGAACTGTTGAGCGACCGTGGCGGGTGTTTCTGTCAGACGTCGTTTCATTTCTTCTGCAGCAATGCAACATTACTCGCCGCCCCACTACTGCCTATAAACTCCAGACAAACGGCTTGACCGAACGTTTCAATCAAACATTAGGTGACATGTCAATGTACGTGGCTGCCGACCATTCTAACTAGGACGTCGTCCTCCCCTTCGTCACATACGTCTAAAAACACCGCTACGCAAAGCACTACTGGGTTCTCACCATTCTTCCTTCTGTATGGCCGTGAACCATCCTCGCCGCTCGACACTATTCTCCTTTACCATCCTGATTCGTTGGAATCCACAACCGTATCTGAAGCCTCCAGGCACGCTGAAGAGTGCCGCCAGCTCGCCCGGTCATTCGCGCCCGACGACCAAGAGCGCCAGAAATACCGCTTCGACCACTCCCATGGCACAGACACTTTTGAGCCGCTATCCCTGTTTGGCTCCGTGTGCTTTCTGCTGCACCAGGTCTCTCTACCAAGTTGCTGCCAAACTACCACGGACCCTACCGTGTCCTTGAGCGCACTTCTCCCATCAATTACATCGCTGAGCCCGTGACGCCATCACCCAATCTCCGACGACATGGGCGCGAGACCGTCCACGTTTCGAGTTTGAAGCCGCACTACGACCCCTGCGTCCTGTTTGCCCCCTAAATCGCCAGGATGGCTCTTTTTCCCCCGAGGCCAAATGTAAAGAGGGAGATGATTAGCAGCTGAAGCAGCAGAGCAGACGCGCGGCGCGAGACGAGAGCGTCAACTGTTTTGGGACCGGACCAGCCCTGGCCCGCTCTAACTGGCCTTCACAACTAGTCTTCTCCTGTCAATAAAGGCCGTTACAACACACAATGTGTAGTTTTGCTTAAGGTGTGTTTTTTAATGCATGAATACTTTTAGGATTTTGAAACGGTAGTAAGAAGCAAAAGGAAGGCCATGCCGCTATTTAATTTCAGTGCACCCAAATTCGATGACCTAACGAGCCATGGTAACATGATTGTTTTCTCTCTAGTCAAGGCTAGCTCTAATTGAAATGAAAAGTAACTAAACAGATTTTACAGCATGTTCCTAATAATGTCATGATGGACCTTGAAAGCATACAATGCTTGCACCAAAATGCAATAATGCAGACCGTCAGTGAAGTGATGCAAAAGCTTAAAGTACTCAAAAGAAAATTAAAAATGCACTTAGGTCAGTATTCCAAGCAACGGCTAACAATTACCACTAAAAAAATGGCGAGCAATTCCGCTGGTTAGAGTTTAAATACCGGGCCTGTATTTCGATGGCAAACGCTTTTTGATTTGCAACATGGTTATGAACTATGCTGCAAAGAATTCTTCCCGTCACAAGAGTGAGGTACGTTCAACCTTCCGGGGATGTATGTCATGTATTCAATTTTCACTTTGTTAGCATATTTACAGTTACCTTCCATCAAAACGCTGCCGCGACGGAAAAAAGAGTCCAACATATGAACTCGTGCTCAATAGCAGGAAAGGTGGAGACTAGGCTACCACTGTTTATATCCATGAGGTTGCGATCGCTAAAAGAAACTGCACCACCTAATTTATTACATCTTTGTCAAAGATGTCATGAATTTATCTAGTCTGCTCAATATTTACTTTTTCTATTATTAATTCGGTCCGTATAAGTTAGTTACAATCTCTTAGTTAATATTTAGTTAGCGTTTAAGAATATGCATAAAATTGTGTATTATATCAATTATCGGTGCTGTGCTGCTGTTAACAGAGGCGTGGTGGACACTGGTATTCAGGATGTGGAATTTCGAACGCAGAGTTGAATATCATCTCGTACATATTCGTTCAGGAATCATTTTTCTGGCCTTTCGTCTGGCCATTAACGAAAGCACTAACATTAGAGATAACGCCCAGTCTTCCATTCTCATTTAGGGCCTGTAGACAAAGCTTTCGACCTGACAGAATAACTACTCGATTATGCAGCGATGAAAGGCTTCGCTAATGGAGGGGACCTCATTTCAGCCACGGAAGGTATAGGTGTACGCATTGGATTCATGATGGAGAGTATGGTGTCTATTGCAGCTAACGGAGCGCCATCAGTGTCAGAAGTAGGAGTTGTCTAGCGGGACATTTACTAACGAAGCTTGCAGAGCTCAGGGTCACCAAACATTATGTAGCGGCGCAGTGCGTCTTGCACCAAGACGCATTATGCTGCAAGACAATAAATATCAAATCTGTCACTGAAATTGTGTTTGCCTCAGTGAACTTCATGTTCTTTGTTGGAATAAGTACAACGCAATCAAAGAGAGATCCTATACAACAAAGATTCATGTCCTCCGTTACATTATGTAGAATTTAATCAAAGGGAGGTCCTATACCGCACGTATGTGCGCTTTTTTAGCCACAGAAATTGATGAATACAGTGTTTGACCTCGGAAGGCAAAGCGACAGCTTCTTGAAAGAGACTAATAGTGAAATTTTTGAGCGTTCAAATGAGAAGTGGCTTCCTTTCCTTGCATTTCACAAAGACACATGTGCTCAGTTGAATACCTTCATGCCAAGTTTTTCCGGAAAAACAAAAATTTACCGGAGCCGTGGGAGGCTATTCTGCTCAGCGATGATCCTGGCCGTCAGCACTGGCTGGTGGGGAGGGCCAGCGCAGCAGCAGCAGCCAATGGACTACCGGACTAGGGGGCCCACCCACACGTTCTGAGAAAACTGAACAAATAAAGATGTTTTTAATCAATCAATCAATACCGAAATCGAGCGAGGACGTTCTTGCTTTTCAGGCAAAATTAGAACTGCGGCAGCGCCAGATAAGTATGAACACGCTCGATCATTTTCCAACTGTCAGGTCACTAAGGCAAGTTGCCCAAAAATCTTGCGATGTTTTTGCAGATTTGCTCTGGAATTCTTCGGAAAATTTTTTAATGCTTTTTAAAGACAGCTGCAACCTCTGCAAACAGTTCGATTTTTTTTTTCTTAACCTTTCGCTGTGCGACTGGACGAACTTGAGCCTGAATTAAAAGACTCTTAATCAACTTCCACCAAGCATTATGTCAAGACAAGAGTTTGGAGTGAAACGTGCTTCATATTTTACACTTCTTTTTCAATAGCGCAGTTTTTCCAACTATGCAGCACCAAACGACCAAATCATTGTCATGATAGGGAGCACATGCTTCTATGAGCGTCTATTATGTTTCCTTAAAATGAACAAATCTGCTCTGCGTTCAGTGATGACAGGCGACCACCCTAGAACCACGACGAGGAGCCTCTCCGCGGAAATCATAAAGACGGAGATTGCTACCCTTGTCGCTCCTAATCCTTGTTCGACCTCAAGCAAGAAAGATGCTTGCAACTGAAGGTTGGTTCATGCCAGTCAGAAATAAAACTGCGTCTTGATGAGGCCAGTACATTTAGCTGTTTCTTTTATTTCGCCCATTGTACACAAACAAAAACAGTCACATTCCCAATAACCCTACGGTCGCCTCCCCCATCTTCTTGCTATTTTCCGGCTCCTGGCCCGCGAAAGTAGAAATTTTCTCAATGACAAGTTTGTCTCAATCTCCACAACAATACGAGTTTGAGATTCCTGAAATACCGCGTTCCCAGAAAATCGTAACCAGGTGGAGGCGCAAAATCGGCCCGCTCCAGGATACAGGACAAATTTTACTTAATTGTGAAGCTTGTAAGCTGTATAGCTTTCCATTGTAGCCCTGAAGGTTCGCTCCTGCAGACACGAATTGGTAATTAGGTGCGAACATTTTCCCACTGCTTCGTGGGGTTTTCTCCTAACTGGTATATTTGAAAAAAAAAAATATCGCTCCACGAACAATTTCTCGCCCCCTTAGATTAATCCACGGATTGAGAGAGTAGGAGCAAACATCGGGTGAGCACGATGCATTCCACACAAGTCGATAATGTCACGGTGACGTAGCATTCTCAGAGTCTCCCTGTGCTCTCTACCACTGCTCTCGATGACGCGCCTGCTCTCATCTTTTCCTTTACTTTACTTAAAGGAAGCGCGACTGCGTTAGAGCGCCGCCTTTCGGCATTGCTGTGAAAGTAAAAACAAAATGCAGTCAAAAGGAGTGGTCGGGCGAGAGGCAAAGTCTATCAAGACGTCTCATTAGGTAGCGATGCCATCTATCGGATGCGCTACGCCAGTCTGTTTCTTTAAAGGGTACTGGCGTGCTTTGATCTCCAGATCCGACTTTTATACTGAAGCGGGTAGAAGGCGACGACAAAGAGCGATGGCACCAGTGGGAGGAGTAGAAGACGACAACGAAGTTCGGACTGTGTTCTCGGTGCCGCTCGCAGCTGTTCTTTTCTATTTGTAAGTATTTGTAAATATATTCTTTCCCGCAACATATTTGGTGGAGGTGCGGATTTCCCCACGTCTACCGACGACGGACTTCCACAGCGGCCGCCAGTTGCCTTCACTCATCATGACCCAAGACGCCTTCCAGCAAACCTCAGCCCCGGCCATGACATCACTCGTTCATGCTCCCCCTCGTGACCCTGGGACATTTTCTGGTACCGACAACACTGACGTCGACGACTGGATCAACATGTACGAACGCGTGAGTATCTACAACCGCTGCAATCCGACCCTTATGCTGGCAAATGTAATCTTCTATCTCAAAGACACCGCCCGGGACTGGTATGAGACCCACGAAGACCATCTGACCAGCTGGGACGTGTGCAAAGAGAAACTCCGCGAATTGTTTGGACGGCCGCTCGGCCGAACGCTTGCCGCTAAGGACTTCGCCTCCCGAGCTCAAACATCTACGGAGTCCTATGTGTTGTACATTCAAGATGTGCTGGCCCTCTGTCACAAAGTTGACGCCAACATGCCCGAGTCTGACAAAGTCGGCCACGTGTTGAAGGGAATCGCCGACGATGCCTTCAACTTGCTCGTATACAAGAACTGCACTACAGTCGACGGAATTATTAAGGAATGTCGACGCTTCGAGGAAGCCAAAAGCAGGCATATTAGCCAGCCGTACACACGCCTCCCCAACACGGCTGCGACTTCCTCATGTGAAGACCTGCGACACCGGGAAACTCCAGCGCCTCCAGAAAATGTGACCCGCATTATCCGACGCGAGCTCGAAGCTATGTCCCCTGCCCCCCTGCATATACATGATGGCGACAACTGCTTGCCTACGATCTCTCTGGTCCAAGCTGTCGTCCGCCAAGAGCTTGCAAACCTTGGTTTCTAGCCCGTCAGCACCGTACGGCCTTCACCACCACCCGAAATCACTGCGATTACTCCTGGACGACCTTCGTACTTCACTCCACGTCGGCGAAACCCTAACGACTGGCGGACAACCGACGACAGGCCCATTTGTTTCCACTGCCACCGCATTGGCCACATCTCCCGCCACTGTCGAAATTATTGGTCCTGTCGCAGCACATACCGTCCTCTCAGCTCCCACCGCGACGACGAACAGCCCGGCCACTACACGCCCCGCCACTCGACGGCCAGATTCCCCGCTCTAGCCGCTCCCCGTCCCCCCTGCATCGACAGTCTCGTTCGCCCCAACGCCGTCGCTCCTCTCCTGGCCCCTACGGACGCTCGCAAGCGGAAAACTAGACGCTGCAGTGTCTGGAGGTGATGCTGCAGTACAGCCCCAGTCCCAAAATCCTCGATTAGCCCTTCGCGCACACCATAATTTGCTCGCCATTCATGTCGATGGAGTGCCTCTGAGTGCCCTGATTGATACAGGCGCGCACGTATCCGTCATGAGTTCAACCCTACGACGCCGCCTCTGAAAAGTACTGACCCCTGCACCCAAAGCCGTTTTCCGCGTTGCCGACGGCGGAACGCCTCCTGTTGTTGGACCATGCACAGCCCGTGTGACCATATCCGGCCGCCATACATCCGTTCTGTTCTCTGTTCTGGACCAGCGCCCCCATGAAGTCATTCTTGGCCTCGACTTCCTGTCTGAGCATTCAGCCCTCATTAACTGCGCCACTAATGTTGTTCAGCTTGACCTTCCTCTTTCTGCTGAGTCTCCATCCCCAGTTATACACCGTCTTTGTGCTGTCGACTTTGTCCGTCTACCACCTCAAGCCACAACTTACATTTCTTTCTCACTGTTCCCCCTGTACCTGATGGTCACTACATAGTCACTCCGGAACTTGACGCCGCCCTGACGCGCAGCATTGCACTTCCACACACTGTATTTACAATGTCGGCCAACCGAGCGTACCTTCCGGTCCTGAGCTTTGGTTCATCCATCCAACCGCTCCCGCAAGGTATCTCCCTCGCCTCACTGTGCTGTGCAGCCCAATGTGTGATATCAGTGCTGGACAGCTGCTTACCTTCCACTCAGCAATGTCGGTTGCCTGCGGCCCCATCAACAGAGCAACCAACGGACGACTACGCCGACATGATCGCTTCTGACCTACCGCCGATGCAAGCTCGCGATCTTAGGTGCCTCTTGTCATCTTTCCGCGACATCTTCGACTTTGATAGCCGTGTTTTGGCCCGGACCTCTGTGGTGACGCATCACATAAACACAGGTGATTCCGCTCCTCTCCGCAAACGTCCGTACCGAGTGTCCAGCGCCGAACGCACCGTCATAAATCAAGAGGTGGACAATATGCTCGCAAAAGACATCATCGAGCCCTCGTCAAGTCCTTGGGCTTCACCAGTCATCCTGGTGAAAAAGAAGGACGGCAGCTGGCGCTTCTGCGTTGATTATCGGCACCTCAACCGCATCACAAAAAAGACGTATATCCACTCCCGAGGATCGATGATGCATTAGATTGCCTCCACGGCGCCAAATATTTCTCTTGAACTGATCTTAGATCGGGGTACTGGCAAATTGCCGTTGATGAGAAGGACCGCGAGAAGACCGCCTTCGTGACGCCTGATGGCTTATACCAGTTTAAAGTCATGCCGTTCAGCCTCCGTAACGCCACGGCTACCTTCGAACGAATGATGGACTCCCTTCTTCGCGGCTTTAAATGGTCCACCAGCCTCTGTTATCTAGAGAATGTTGTGGTTTTCTCGCCTACTTTTGGCACGCACCTCGAGCGCTTCTCCACTATTCTGAGAGTGTTTCGTAACGCCGGACTTCAGCTGAACTCATCGAAATTTTGCAAGTTCGGTCGCCGCCAACTCACTATTCTCGGACACCTCGTTGACGCTTCTGGTGTACGCCCAGATCCCGTCAAAATTCAAGCTGTGAAGGACTTTCCTCTTCCAAGGTCGTCGAAAGATGTGCGCAGCTTTGTCGGCTTGTGCTCGTATTTTCGCCGTTTAAGCAAAGATTTTGCCGGCATCGCTCGTCCCCTCACCGATCTTGTTAAGAACGGCACCCCCGTTATCTGGAGCCCTGCTCAAGAGAACTCATTTTCATCCCTCGTCCATTTGCTGACCACTCCGCCCATCTTAGAGCATTTTGGCCCGTCGTCTCCCACAGAGGTTCGCACCGACGCCTCCGGATATGGAATCGGCGCCGTGCTAGCCCAACGTCAACAGGGTCAAGATCGAGTCATCGCTTATGCCAGCCGCCTACTTTCAGCCGCAGAGCAAAATTACACCATTACTGAGCGCGAGAGTCTCACCCTTGTCTGGGCAGTAGCAAAATTCAGACCCTACCTGTTCGGCCGTTTATTCGCTGTTGTCACCAATCACCACGCTCTCTGTGGCCTGTCTTCACTAAAAGATCCCACCGGTCGCCTTGGTCGCTGGGCTTTGCGCCTCCAAGAATACTCATACTCCGTCGTGTACAAGTCAGGGCGCCATCACCAGGACGCTGAATGTTTATCCCGATACCCTGTGGAACCATTTGACCTAGAGGACGCTGAGACTCTGCCCTGCCTCTTAGCTATCTCTGATCTTGCCGATATTGCCAACGAACAGTGCCACGACTCAAGTTTACGACCTATCTTTGATGGCATCCGTTCTGCAAACCGATCTCCGTCTCTGAACCTTTATGTGCTCCAGAACGTCATTTTGTATCGCCGCAACCTACGCTCCGATGGCCCTCCGCTCCTGCTCGTGATACCCCAACGTCTACGCTCTTCTGTCCTTGAAGAACTGCACGATCTGCCAACATCCGATCACCTTGGCGTGTCCCGCGCGTACGCTCGGGTGCGGCATCAGTTCTTTTGGCCTGGCCTGTATCGTTCCGTCAAGCGTTACGTGGCCGCTTTCAACCTGTGTCAACGTCGGAAAATGCCCTCCACTTTGCCTGCCGGTCTTCTGCAACCCATCGACATACCTCCGGAACCTTTTCACCGTGTTGGCCTCGACCTTCTTGGCCCTTTTCCGACGTCCCTCTCCGGCAACAAGTGGATCGCTGTCGCAACTGATTGTACGACTCTGTACGCCATCACGCGTGCTTTGCCGTCCAGCTGCGCTACCGATGTCGCCGATTTTCTTCTGCAAGACGTCATCCTTCACCACGGTGCCCCTCGTCAACTGTTCACCGACCGCGGTCGTTATTTTCTATCCCGAGTAGTTCACGACATTCTTCGTTCGTGTGACACGCAGCACCAGCTCGCGACAGCTTACCACCCACAAACCAATGGGCTTACGGAGAGGTTCAACCGCACGCTCATCGACATGTTAGCCATGTACGTCTCGACCGACCACCGAGATTGGGACGCAGCCTTGCCTTATGTGACGTTTGCATATAACTCTTTCCTTCATGACAGAACAGGCTATTCTCCTTTCTACCTTTTGTTTGGTAGGCATCCCACCTTGCCTTTGGACACACTCATGCCGCCTTCTTCAGTCCCCACCACTGCTT
This sequence comes from Amblyomma mixtum, assembly GCF_055824585.1. Taxonomy (NCBI): domain Eukaryota; kingdom Metazoa; phylum Arthropoda; class Arachnida; order Ixodida; family Ixodidae; genus Amblyomma; species Amblyomma mixtum. The sequence goes on from NC_143013.1 coordinate 226,471,095, forward strand.
AGGCTCGGGACGCCATCTCCCAGGCCACGCTGGCGCGCAAAATAGCACGTAGTAGGCTCCAAGCCTCTCAAGTTTCCCAGAAGTCAGCCTACGACCGCCGTCACCAGGCAGTCGAATTTACCCCAGGATCACTCGTCCTTCTCTGGACGCCCTCTCGCAGCGCCGGTCTCTCCGAGAAGCTCCTTTCGCACTACAGTGTCGTGCGCAGTGTTACCGACGTGAACTATGAAATTGCTCCCCTTGAAACCTCGCCATCGTCCTCTGGCGCCACCACCGACATCGTCCACGTCTGTCGCCTTAAACTTTATTACGACGCCCATACGTCGCCGCCCTAACGCCGAGACGGCGTTTCAGCAGCCGGGGGTCCTGATGCGGGTAGACGACGACGACGAAGAGCGATGGCACGAGTGCGAAGAGTAGAAGACGACAACGAAGTTCGGACTGTGTTCTCGGTGCCGCTCGCAGCTGTTCTTTTCTATTTGTAAATATTTGTAAATATATTCTTTCCCGCAACAATATCTTTTTTTCCCTCCGTTTTATAGAGATTGGATTCATTGCATATGTTGAACATGATTTAGTCGTCTTTTAATATTCGGACTAAGAGGAATACTTGAAGACACGCTAGATTCTTACACGGCATGAAAATTGTTATAACCTGAAATAAACATAATGAAAATCTTTAATATGAAAATTCTTATAACCTGAGAATCGACACCGCAGACATGATAAATATACAAAAGACGGCAACCAGCATAATTTATACCTTTGCGATCACAAATACATCCAGCTTGCGGTGGTTACCACTATAATTGCACTGCAGGCAGATTCCCGTGCGCCGGGCTATAAAAGCATCCATCCAAGCGCAACCTGCGTCGTTTCTTTTTGTCTCTCGTATCTTTTAGGCTGAATTCAACCCAGACAGGGGTTAATGTTCCACACAATTGTGCGTTGTTCGCGTCTGTACTTCCTCAGCCGTATTCCTTTTTTTCATTTCGTAACCTTAACATGAATCGAAGCGCTTCGTTTTTTGAGCGTGCACAGCTACTTCACTCAGTGCTGAGATAATTTTTCGCGTTCTTCGGTATTCGCTGTGAAACGAGCCACAGGGTGTTTACCTTAATATTTTCCTCTTTGGAGGCGACTCGGGAGCATACGTACCGCATGGGCGGCTTGTAATGAATCGAGAGGAACCCGCAGCTACCCGCAGGGAATACTCCGCGTGAGCAGCACGAAATGAAGCCCGCACGAAGAGTTGCGAAAACAGTGTCGCGCTTTCAAGCGCCGTGCTTGCGCATTGTTCGCTCGGTTGGAAATGCACACAGGCGCTGCGCACCTTTCTAAGGCAGCTTAGGCGGCGGCTTGTTTACAGCGTTATGATAAGATCGCGCCCACGCGGCGCTCACAACCGCGCCGTTTCTGATCCCCTCCGGGCTCTTACCCCACCTTCTTCCCGCCTTCCCCCTTTTTCCCTAGAGAAAACCATGGAGTAAAGGGGTGAGAAGGAGCTTTTTTTTCTGGAAGGCTCGCTTTGCGTTTAGTGCAAGCTATACCAGGAGGTCCGCAAATTTACGTTTCTCATTAACACAGCTCCTCAAATGAGGATCTCCTCATCCCATCTTCTCTCCATCCGCATCTTTTATCATCATTTCCAAATAGTTTTCTTTATTTTACTCATATAATCCTTGTCTCTAAATCGTAACCGCAGTGATATAGGTATTCATTTTAAATTGTTTGTTTTTCTAGTTTTACAAACGAACAAGCGCCTCTATACTTTTTTGCCTCTTGCAGGCGCCACGGCTGTCTCTTTGATATTTTATGTTTGTACAGTCTGTTGTACCAGACTGAATTGTTTATCCTTGCGACGGCGGCATAATGAGGCACATCTTTGTAAATACCGTCGAGAGTACATAAAATGCACGGAGTTATTTTCTTGGAGAAACACGAACATATGAGAAGTTTGAGAACTTCACATTACTGACACCAGACTTTATAAATCAAACTTTGAAACGTTCGCCGGTGCTATTGGGTGATTTAGGGAACGTGTTTGTGCCCTCATAGACGGCAGGCAAAGTTTAGCGTTCTGAATACCCCTTCAACTGAGTACTTATTTTGGGGCGAACGGTAACTAAGATTGGAATTATTTGAAAAACCTTGAACCAACTTCTTGAACACGTCCTCTGTAATCAAAGAAATAAAACATATTAGTCGTATTTGCCTGAATAATTTTCTTCAGCTTGAATAATTTCTTCAGGCGGCCTTTAGTTTTTTTCACTGTAAGCAGAGTGTTACGCCAGTGGTCGTGCTAAAAAAGAGTAGTGGAGCAAAAAGCGATAATACGCAACAAGCACCGGTGCCGAGCATTTGGCACGAATTAAATACTTCGTGTTTGTGACGCCTTTTAGCTGTGCTGGTCACCGGCAGCAGTGCGGCCTTTGTTTTTTTGTTTGTTTTCGTTTTACGGAGAAGTTGAAGCCTGGACCCAAGAAATCAGTTAGACATTTGGAGACTAAAAAAGGGGACATGGGTAGCTGTTGCTGGCTTTTCTTCTGCGTAACTGTGTACCACATGGTAATTGGGAAAGATTACCTTCGTTTGTTGAAAAAAGTCAATTGCCTTAATCCGCTCTCTTTTTGAGGGCGATCATTTTGTGGAAAAGAGGGAGCCATAAAATACGTGTAATGTGCGGTAGTGGTGGCAGACCTACCACGGAGCCCAACGAGGGGATGGGGCAGGAACTGGCAAGCAAGTCCTGCCCACGCCAGCTGCACACCACCACTTCAACCAAATATGGGGAAACCCAGGGTAGTTACACCACACTAAGTTAACCATAACTGCATATGAAAAAGAAAGAAAACGAGGAGAGAGGAGGAGACAGGTATGTTGAGACAAAGATGATAGCAAAGTAAAACATGGAGGGGAGGACAGGAAGCGGCGACTGCCAATTTCCCCCGGTCGGGCCAGGCCGGAGGTGTGGTCGACGCGAAGCTAGGGCCAAACTGGTGTGTTGCCTCCGCCAAGACACCTTGAAGGTCCAAACACCCGGCATCAGCTAAAACACCAGGATCCCCTTCTACTCGGACACAGGACTAGGATCCGCTTCTCCTCGGACACATTCACGGTTAATTGCGCGTGCTCGGGGCAGTGGTCCCACACTGCTCACTATCATCCCCCTGCGGGGATGTCCCTACGGATGTTTGGGAAAATGCGTGTCGCAACTCCCCATCCTATGCATGCTGGAGACGCCCCTTCAGAGGTGTCGTGAGGTGCAGCCTAAGGAGCGATTGCTGGTAATCGGTAATGCGGTGACTGGTATTGTGACTGATAATCGTTAATGCGGTCAGTAGCTGTGTCTTTAATCGATGACCGTGATCGGTAAATTCATTGTGTATTGGTAATCGGAGTTTATTAATTGCTGGTTGGGGATCGATAATTGTAATCTATAACTGGGATTTGTACTTGCTGGTTAAGTGCATTTTTGCTGGTAACTGATACTTGCGAATTTGGAGTCTCCAATTGGTGATTTGCAATCCATAGGTGGGAATGTTGACTTTTCGCGGTGGCCGCCTGGGGGAGTAGGCCATGCCGACATGTCTGGAAGGTTCCATCGCACGTGAGTACCGCTAGGGGCGCCGTCAGTGAGAGCAGCATAAACCTTATCAATTAAACAAAAGTAACGAAAAACTGAATTTTCCGGCTTCGCTATTCTCCTAGCGCGCCGCCGTATAATCGAGCATACCATTGACCGAGGCGCCATGGTCAAGTGCTTTTTTGCTCCGCTGCAGACGCCGCCACCATTCCCGGGGGGCAGAAATCTCGCTTCGTTTTCTTGTTGTGCGACAGAGTTTTGGCGGGGAGCGTCTTTTCAGCTTCGGCGGCGTCTATGCGTAGAGGCGATGCCAAGCTTCTGTTGCGCTTCAAGTTGCAGCAGCCGAGGAGGCAATGGGAAAAGTTTTTGCGCCATTTGATCCACAGAAATCAGCGTGGGACGCAGAAAGGTTTGGTTGCACAGGATCGGTCGGGCAAACTGATAATGCTCTGGATCCCCGCCTTTGGGAGGTGAGTGGCCATTTTTCAGTTGTCAGTCGTGTTTTTTCGGAAGGTTTGGCGTGAAATGCGGGCGACTGTAGACTTCCTTTGTACTAAGTGCCGTTTTGCATGGTTGTAGATAGATGGAATTGTTCGCTCGCGGGCTACGAAAGCCATCCTTCTTGTAGTCTTGGCCCGGCCGTCCACGCTTAGAGCTCTGCTAGGCACGGCAGGTGCAGCTTTGATGTCAAGTGCATTGCCTGGTGTATCGGTTTGGTTGCAGTTGGACTCGTTCATGGGCTCGACTGGAAAGTTGCGCTTCATGTTGTGTGAGCCCCGCCGTTCGTGCTGCTTGCTGTGCTCATCTAGGTATGATTGGCCCATTGCTGGACGTATTTATGCTGTTGCAGTTCGACTTCTTCGCTTACAAACTCGATACTAAAGAGGCCGTTCTCGCTATTTAATCCCCGATGTACGTGCTCCTCGCATTGAGGTATAGCTTTCATGTTGCACGCAATCCTGCACGTATTAGTTTTGTTGCATTTGTACTCCCTCCCTCAAGAACTCTAAACGAAAGGGGTTGCTCTCGCTGCTCTTCATGCCCCCGCTGCAAGTCCGCCGCTGTTCATGCTGCGCGTGGTGCAGTAGCTTTCATGTTGCGCGCAATCCGGCACGTATTTGTTTTGTTGCAGTTGTACTCCCTCCCTCAAGAACTCTAAACGAAAGGGGTGGCTCTCGCTGCTGTTCATGCCTCCGATACAAGCACACCGCTGTTCATGCTGATCGCGGTGCAGTAGCTTTCATGTTGCGCGCAATCCGGCACGTATTTGTTTTGTTGCAGTTGTACTCCCTCCCTCAAGAACTCTAAACGAAAGGGGTGGCTCTCGCTGCTGTTCATGCCTCCGATACAAGCACACCGCTGTTCATGCTGCTCGCGGTGCAGTAGCTTTCATGTTGCGCGCAATCCGGCACGTATTTGTTTTGTTGCAGTTGTACTCCCTCCCTCAAGAACTCTAAACGAAAGGGGTGGCTCTCGCTGCTGTTCATGCCTCCGATACAAGCACACCGCTGTTCATGCTGCTCGCGGTGCAGTAGCTTTCATGTTGCGCGCAATCCGGCACGTATTTGTTTTGTTGCAGTTGTACTCCCTCCCTCAAGAACTCTAAACGAAAGGGGTGGCACTCGCTGCTGTTCATGCCTCCGATACAAGCACACCGCTGTTCATGCTGCTCGCGGTGCAGTAGCTTTCATGTTGCGCGCAATCCGGCACGTATTTGTTTTGTTGCAGTTGTACTCCCTCCCTCAAGAACTCTAAACGAAAGGGGTGGCTCTCGCTGCTGTTCATGCCTCCGATACAAGTGCACCGCTGTTCATGCTGCTCGCGGTGCAATAGCTTTCATGTTGCGCGCAATCCGGCACGTATTTGTTTTGTTGCAGTTGTACTCCCTCCCTCAAGAACTCTAAACGAAAGGGGTGGCTCTCGCTGCTGTTCATGCCTCCGATACAAGTGCACCGCTGTTCATGCTGCTCGCGGTGCAGTAGCTTTCATGTTGCGCGCAATCCGGCACGTATTTGTTTTGTTGCAGTTGTACTCCCTCCCTCAAGAACTCTAAACGAAAGGGGTGGCTCTCGCTGCTGTTCATGCCTCCGATACAAGTGCACCGCTGTTCATGCTGCTCGCGGTGCAATAGCTTTCATGTTGCGCGCAATCCGGCACGTATTTGTTTTGTTGCAGTTGTACTCCCTCCCTCAAGAACTCTAAACGAAAGGGGTGGCTCTCGCTGCTGTTCATGCCTCCGATACAAGTGCACCGCTGTTCATGCTGCTCGCGGTGCAGTAGCTTTCATGTTGCGCGCAATCCGGCACGTATTTGTTTTGTTGCAGTTGTACTCCCTCCCTCAAGAACTCTAAACGAAAGGGGTGGCTCTCGCTGCTGTTCATGCCTCCGATACAAGCACACCGCTGTTCATGCTGCTCGCGGTGCAGTAGCTTTCATGTTGCGCGCAATCCGGCACGTATTTGTTTTGTTGCAGTTGTACTCCCTCCCTCAAGAACTCTAAACGAAAGGGGTGGCTCTCGCTGCTGTTCATGCCTCCGATACAAGTGCACCGCTGTTCATGCTTCTCGTGGTGCAATAGCTTTCATGTTGCGCGCAATCCTGCACGTATTGGTCTTTTTGCAGTTGTACTGCCTCGCTCAAGAACTCTAAACGAAAGGGGTGGCACTCGTTGCTGTTCATGCCTCCGCTGCAAGTCCGCCGCTGTTCATGCTCCTCGTGGTGCAGTAGCTTTAGTGTTGCGCGCAATCCGGCACATATTTGTTTTGTTGCATTTGTACTTCCTCGCTCAAGAACTCTATACGAAAGGGGTGGCTCTCGCTTCTGTTCATGCCTCCGCTGCAAGTCCGGCGCTGTTCATGCTGCTCGTGGTGCAGTAGCTTTCATGTTGCGCGCAATCGTGCACATATTTGTTTTGTTGCAGTTTTACGCCCTCGCTCAAGAACTCTATTCGAAAAGGGTGGCTCTCGCTGCTGTTCATGCCTCCGCTGCAAGTTCCCCGCTTTTGATGCTTCTCGCAGTGCAGTAGATTTCATGTTGCGCGCATTCCTGAGCGTATTTATTCTCGCAGGGCTCAAACCAAAATTGTTCTTTAGTTTTCTAACCAAATTCATGCGCAAATGAGGCTACCTGGAACTTTTGTAGCATATAACACAGGTACTCGCGCAATGACACAGAACATTTCTAACCCTACATCAAAATTCTTCTGATCCCAGCCGTTTTACAGTGCGCAACTGGGGCATCTTACTCGCCTGTTTACAAATAAACATTAAGTAACTACCGTCAGCCGGATCCCTTCAACGCTAGCCTGCGAGGTGTTCGAGGTATAGTAACTCCTAAATAATTGCCAAGCTTCCCTGCACTAAAAGAAATTGAAATGGAGACGAGTACCACCTAAGCTCAGAATAGCACAGCCGACTGCACGAGCAAACGCGCCTTTGAGAGAAAAATATAATATGGCAGCATTACACCGCCATCCCTTGATAAAAGCCTCGGCTGCCCGTCTATTCGCATGTCCTTCTACGTCCTCTTCGCGGAATTAAATTTTGAATAATATTGAGCAACTACGCTAGCCAAAAGAAAACAATTTGAGGATATTCACTACAGTGCCGCGAGTTCGCGCACGCCACTTCCGCCGTGCGAACCGCAACCAAAGCGATCACAGTACAGAAAAGTTTAGATAAAGTAGCGCATAATGTGGGTCGGGGGAGTTATTTGAGTAACTGGATTTTTCAATGTCGCATGCCATGGTCTCATTTTTACGGATGCCTACGCAGAAAACGTAACAAAAATTAATTCAGGCGCGTGGTCTACTGCCCTCCATAGAGCGAGAGTTGGGAGCGTCTGCTAGCTGTCCCGGGCCTAGTCGCCGCCACCATCGGCGCACGGGAGGAGCCGAGCGAAAGAGCGGTGGCAAAGCGCGGGGAGGATACGTCTTTACTTTTAGTTCATTAAGGAGTTTTAGAGCAACACGTGCTGACATGCATGAAAAGTTTTCATAGCGAACGTATGGCGAAGAGAAGTTTTCAGAAGTTTTTAGAAGATTCCATAGCGAAGAGAAGAATGAGAGGAGGAGAAGGCGCTATCGAGTCTAGTCTAAAAGGCGAAGTCCAAACGGAATCCAAATGTTTGCTCCTTGTTGATGCGCCAAAAGCATTTCCGCGCTATAAAAGCAGTAGCTAGCTGCGCTCTAGCTTTTATGTCGTGTTTTCGTTTCCTGTTGTTAGTATAATGACATTCCCAAGATATCGATGCCTAGGCCATAAACGTAATATGGGGGATATAGGTGTGATGCCTACTTTCAAGCATTATTACGTAGCTCAGATTGAAAGTAGCACTAGCTAATTCAGCACTGCGCTTCGTCTGAGTGACACAATTTGAATGGGGACAGATGTGCATAACTATTAATGCAGAGTACCTTACGATCTCTGATTCGCTGATAGAGGTAAATGAAAGCAAAAAAAAAGCGATTATATTCAGGCCGAAAAACAAGCACATACCTCCGCATCAAGATATTATAATAAACTCACGATGCATCGCTTTAGTCGAGAATTTCAAATGTCTGGGTGTCACCTTTTCCGCAAATATGTCCTGGGATAATCACGTCAAGCATGTTCTAAGCAAAATAAGTCAAATAACTCGTGTAATAGGTTGTTTAAGGTATATCCTTCCCACACGCATCAAACCTTTGCTTTATCATTCACTCTTTCAGTCACACTTGAACTATTGTCAACTAGTATGGGGAAGCACAACATCCACTAATATAGAACACATCCACCTGTTACGGAAAAAGTATCTCCGACACACATATAATGCTTCTTTACTGCTTCCACCTCAAATTTCTTCAGCAACTCTGGTGTAATTCCAGCTCACAATCTCTGTAGATATCGCTTAAGCCATGTATATAAACAAGAAATCCACAGGAATATCAACAATATACGTAACCTATCCCAATTACAAGACAGAACTCCAAGTTACCTTGCAAGACACTTCGAGGATTGGTCAGTACCAATGTCAAGTTCAAGTTACGGGAAACAGTGCCTTAAGTACACAATACCAACGCTTTTGAATTATTATAATTCTGTCCGTTTTGACCTCTTCACGGCAACCTACAAGGACCTCCGGCAGAAGTATTTGGTTTCTATGTAATTTTATCTAGCCTTGCTGTTGTTTCGTTTGGAATTGTAGAAGTGAGCTTCGCTGTTGTTTTCTGTTCTTTTTATTGTTTTCTGTTGTTTTCTTTTACGAGCACTAAGTCTGTATCATATTAAATATGTATGTATGTGTTTGCATATCAAGAATATGTTACGTGATGCCACCACTCTGCCAAAATAAGGGATTGTGGACCCGTCAAGCTGTCCAAGGACAGCTTTTTTTCTACAATCTCCCCATCTGTATTTGATGGCAAATAAAGATTTTCATTTCTTTTCATTTCACATGTCCTTTCTAAGAAATTACGAGGACGAATAGCATAGCATGGCTGAGACCTAGACAGGCCGTGCCAAAGGTGGGTCTAAAAATTAATATGAGGAAAATTAAAGCAATGTTCACAAATTTCTCAAGGCAGTGAAGCAATAGAATTGGTGAGAAAAATTTAGAACAAAACTCTTTACTGCGCCTTAAGCATATGACGCTATAGCTTTAATAGGTGAATGCCTATCTATCTGGAATTAGTTATTCTCGACCTTACATTCAAAGATCCACGGGCGTCCCCATACCACCTTTAGAAGCGCCAGTCGTGCAACGGTGGAGCGATGTGCAACTGCCCTCTGATGGCACGTGCTGCAACCGGGGAGACTTGTGCGACCCAGATTCCTCTTCCCGAGCAGCCTCTCGCTACCAGTTATTAAGTGCCATGTGCCACAGTGGTCAGTTTTCCCCCAACCTGGGGGGCAGATTGTGATGACGCCATAAGATCACATGACCTACGCGGCCCAGCTAGGTTGCTTCTCAGGGAATCTTTTGCTCACAATGCCGTCTACGACTACGCCGGATTTCCTCCTTATCGGAGCCTCGACGCTATCGCGTCGATAAATATAGTTAGCGCCGGTCGTGACCTAACGTTCTAACCATGACTGTGAAACATGAAAGAAGGAAAGAGCATAGCACACGCCCTTACGTGACAGTTTTTCTAGCCGAACGTGAGGGCTGCGCCATGGCAGTCGCCCGCGTCTCAGTGGGATTTGGCAAGCGCGATGAAGGTCAAGGACGGAGAGATGGTCTTGCTTCGTGCATCTCAGAGCATTTGTGCATCAGCAGTGAAATACAAGAAAGCGTAGAGGATATTACCTTTTACCGGGCCATCAGCAGCTGAGAAATGAGCCTTGATTGATCAGAAGCGAAGGCAATTGATTGATCAGAAGCGAAGACATTGATCAGAAGCGAAGGCAATTCAAAGCCAGCTGTTGCGCCGGTCGCGCAAAAAAGTATTAAGTTATTTTCCACAATGAATTACACGTCGTCTGTTTAACGTATTTCTTGCTCACGGCGTTCACAAAGTATACACCTCAAATACACTGATTATTGATCGTTCCTCTAATCAATATTAATCCTGAATATTCATCAATCCTCGGCATTTTTGGCGGTTCTTCATCCAGCCCCCATGATTATAAGCTCGGTTTCAATGGTGTGTTGTTTCCAGGCAGGCTTCCAGCGATAATGACAACGACAGCGAAACTCTTAGCCTGATCACGGAAAGTGGTTGGAGGCTTTCCAAACATTATTGAAAGCCGGCATTCTAAGTGAATTAATAACGCAACACTGAGGACTAACTGTGACAGAAGGCGACCCAAACTTTGTAGGACTCACGAAATACGACGGGTATGTAATAGAGAGACTTTAAAATTTCACCCGTCTACGGCTCCGATAAACTCAATGCAGTGACTGTCACCGTCACGAACCCCGTACTTGCTTGCCTAAAACCACGTCACCTCTGGAAAATTTCTTTTAATTCAACTCGGGGACCTCGGACCTCTCGTCTTCATTTCTATGTACATTGAATGAAATAAGTATAAAAATAAGACTGGGATACAGAGAATTTGGCAGGTACTCTCAGGTAATGAACTTAAGGTAAGGGGCTTGCAAGTTAAGTGAACAGAAAGCGTGTAACATTTTTAACATGCCAGTAGTGAATGATAGACTTAAAACTTGGAGGATGACGAACCGGTATGGAAGTCAGACCAGGACAGAACAACGAGTTACGGATACGAAAGTGATAGGTGTAACGTTAAAGACCAAGAACGCAGAGTATATCAGGAACAAACATTGCTTAATGATAGTATAGTTTAAATGAGGAGGAAATGGGCATGGGTGAAGCACGTTAATTGAAGAAGTGATTACGATATTACCTTGTACAACTGAGTAGATTTCAAGAGAAGGCTGACGTAGAAGGGAGCAGAAGGGAGTTACGTGGGCGGATGAGCCCAGGAAGTTTGCAGGATAACGTGGCCGCAGCTGGCACAGGCCAGGGTTCATTGGAGGCATCTAGGAAAGACCTTTCCACTTCAGTGGACGCAGTTAAGCTAGTGATGACGTCAAATTCAGGGCATCATACTTCAGGGGCGCCGATTTAACACTAACTGCTAGAATATAATTGCGGCCGATAAAATAGATTTAGGATATGAATATACAGACAAGCATGTGCGTTCCAAAGGGAAAGTTTACGTGCCCCATTAAGCCTATATCCGTCTGTCTGAGGCAGAGTGATGTTCCCAATAATATGATGTCATCATGCCGCCTCCTAGCGAGACGCACGCGTCGCGCAGATAGTTGGCGCATGCACGCAGTGTAATATCACGGCTCTGATTCGTCGCGCGGGCAATCCCACTTGAACTCCAACTCATGGGAGGGGTCGGCAGGTGAGGAGGAAAAGCAGCGCGCGTAGGTACGTCATCTTACGGATCCTCCTGAGCTGGAGCCAAGACAGGATGTTCCGCGCGCAAGGCATTCTCTCGCCGCGACCTCCTATCTATGCAGCGCGCCGGTGCGCGCTTGAACTTGAAGGTCGTTGCCGCGGTTCTCTCTAAATGCGACGCCGCCTGCTCCTCCTATAGCACGTTTGGGGCTTGACGTGAGTCACAATGTGCAGCTCGAAGTTCCGAACACGTGCTGGCCTTCGTGCACAACGATCTACGCAGAACAAACAGCTCGCAGAAAGAATTTTATTAAAGAAATTCAGCCGCGCAAAAATTCACTGCTTTTGCTTTCCGTCACGTGAGAAGTCTTAAGTGTCTCTACTAAATTTTTTGCTAACATAAGCCTGCTTTTTATAGCTCGAAAATTTTTCTTCGAGTGTTTGTTGACCAAGTAGTTTAACAGACTTCGCTGCTTGATTGAACGCTAAAGATATAAATGTGAAATAAGGCTATGAATTTAAACTTAGACTCCGATACGTAAATGCAATGAGGAATCCATGATGATGAAAACAATTCCGTCGTCGATTTCAATCGAAAGAAAAAAAATTGATCATGCCCAGCATACTCAAAAGTGTAGTAACATTTAAAAGTGGAAATATTCGTTCCCTCGTAGTAGTTTTTTTAATGAAACAAGCTAATTAAAAAGTAATTCATGACGAAGCACTTCGCATATGCCAATCACGCATTCTGAAGAAATGTACGGTGTGGGAAACTTCTCGAAGAGACTTCGTTTGCGGAAACGACGAAGGGAGTTCATAAGTACCAGTCGACCCTCGAGTTTAGGAGCTGCTATTTTCTCCACACACCAGAGTGAAGCCGGGGCGTTACGTCTAGGGGCGTTGGTGGATTCGGGTCTCAGATGTCACCAAGACATCGTACCTGATCACGGGGACGCTGTACGCCCTGCCCGGCATCACGAAAGGACGCGCCGGCAAGGTCCAACAGTACGCGCAGCGGGGCCCGCAAGCATGATAGAACGCCTAATACAAATCTGTATGGCGCTAGCATCGGTGTATACCGACACAAACTTTGTGATTCACCACTGCTTGCGGACAGAGTGGTCGCTGATAGCTGCGTTACAGGTGGTAGACAAGCTGTTGGCTTTATTCCCTAGCTTCTGCCAGCCTGATTTCTGGGTGTTTAGGGTTGGTGTTATAAGTGGGAATTAGGTGCACAATTTTTGTGGGTAACATATAATTTTGAGGAGTTGAAGAAAACGACATACTGCCAGTGGAATCTGAACTCACGACTTCCTCATATACCGTGTAATGGCATACTGAAGAAGCCGTGGCGGTGGCTGTCTGCCTGCGTTCCGAATTTGTTTGTGCTGCTGGTTGCTGAACTTTGTCAGTTTTCACCCGAGCTATTCCCGACTATACCGGCGGGCAAGTGTTATCCGTCATTACTTGACGCAAAACAGCAGTCTTAGTCCAATGTTTTAAAGAAATCCTCTGGTCCAGTAGATTTTAATAAGGGAGTAATTAGTCATAGCTTCCACCCAAGCACAGACACAGGGCTACGGAGGGACACTTTCGTTTTATTTGTAACCGCATGGCTGCGCTTGAAGTGATGCTAATGAGTATTTACTTCCTTTTTGTAAAAGATGTATCCCTAAGACGTCATTAAGAAAACGCTCGAAACATAAACATCAAATCATATTGGACATTTCAGACGAATAAGAGATTTCTGCTTCTGATAAGAGGAAAAGTAGCACGTTCGTAAGCGAGGAGCACTACCAGCGCTATCCATCAGATTCCCAACTCGATCGCTCCGATCGAAGCAGCAGCAGTACGTTCAAACACGTGGCGACTTTCTCAGCCATCTCATCTTTCACTTTTATTCCACTTATGAACGGCAAACGCTTCAGCGATATCGCCCGACTTTGATCCAAAAAGGTCGAGCTCCCGCCTGCAGCGCTTTATCAAGCATGCCCTTCAGGTGAGGGCTAGGATTGCTATTACACTGCTTTCTTTATTTACCCTCGTGCTTTACAAGTGTTCCTTGTCGACAACTTCTAAGCCGACAACTTCAGCCCATGCGCTTTCACTGCATCGCTGGCTAGGCATCGTACTTCCTTCTGTGCAACGTAAAGGTTGTACGACCTCTGTGTGCCGCGCACGCCTCGTGCATTTTTGCATCGATTTGAGGATGTTTTCAAAAACACGTGCCCTCTCTAAGTTGACTATTTTAAAAGCATTCAGAATAGAGTCGCACAAGAAGAGCGTCTCCTCATCCAGGTTGGGCATGCTTCATTGCATGTGGAGAGCGCGCAAGCATCGTATGCTTCACCTACTGTACCAGCTGCTCCTTAAACTCTGCCGCCCACTTGTTTACGAATCCTCTAATACGTAGGCATTACTATTTCTATTATGAGAAAAGCCGGCAGTGTGCGTGAGTCTGTGTACTCAAAGATGGTACAGAAAAACCATGCGATTGCAAGAAAAATAGGGCGACGTCATAAAGCTGCAGTATGACTCTCCCAGCAAGTGAAGCACCGCCACTTCAGAGTATAATATACATGTCGTTTCTCTTTACATTCTTCCCACTGGTCTGCCGCAAAGTGGCGTCACTCATTCAAACAACGTTCGCACTGAAATTGTGGTGCATTCGTTGGTCGTACAGCGTTCCGGGCGTTGTCGTGGCATTTCTCGTTGTATACAGCTTGTATATTTCTTGCTCTGTAGTTGGAGTCCAGCTTTCGACACTGATTTGAACGGACTACATATTGTAGCGGGACCACAGGTTCGTCTAGAGAAAACCACACCCGGGAAACGGAGAGCAGCCGAAAGACCAACCGGCGTCGGCAAATCTTTTTCGTAGTCTGCGCGCGCGCTCTCTCCCCCGCGCTTCCTCCGCGCCTCCTTTTTTTCCCCCGCACTGCACTCGGCCGGGGCAGGCCGTACGCGGTGCTTTCTTTCACGTAAGATCGTTCCACCGGGGGCGGAGTGAGGGGAATAGAAAGGGAAACGACAGAATGTCCAGTGAGGCCAGTGCGACCGGCTACTGTGGGTGCTGTTCGAGTCGCTGGCCAGAGGTGACGGGAAGTGGTGGCTGCGTAGGTTTCTTCCGTAGCAAGCGCTGCATGCATACGATGCTGCCGCATTTGATGGGCTCGTCCCGCAAACAGCTCGTTTCCCTTTGGCGATGGCTGGATCACCCAGTGGTTGCTGAGGTCGTCGTCATTGTGCGCCCATCAGCGATCGCTGGTCGCCGGCGTCCGAGCAGCGAACGTCGTGCGAGTGCAGTCGCAAGTCACATATCGTCGGGAACTGACCCCTGGGCATCGGCGACCAGATCGCCCAAGAAGCCAACAAGCACAATTCCCTAACGACCCCGTGGGTCCACAATGGCGTCCGCAGCACACTGCCGAGATATTCTCGAAAGTGGGCTTGTCGCCATTGCGCAGGCTTCCTTTGAGACGGACCCTGATGGAAGAGTCGCCGATGATGCTCGGCTATGAGAAACTTCGTGCTGTTCGCATCCATGACACAGCGCTCCATTCCTAGGTTGGCATTCTGGGAGGAAGGCATGGTGCAAGCATTTGGTAGCGGCACTGGTAACGACATTCGAAACCAATAAGTGCGACCTGGCAGCTAAGTCGGGGTCACTACGTGCGCCGGAGAGATATCTCTTCATGTTCGACACGGTAAGGCCCGCGGTATCGGGGCAAGATCTTCGCGGCACGGCCAGCAGCGCGTATGGTTCGGCGAACAAGGAACAAGTCTTCGGGTCGGAAGGAGGGGTGTGGTAAAGCTTCCTCATTAACCGCTTGCACACGCGCATAATCCCTGTGAAGGTTTTGCTGGGCTCCTAGGCGGGCACGACGACGTCGTTGGGCGGAGTCCGGTGGGCCCACAATAGGATGAGGCAGGCCAAACTGGGTATCGAGGGGAATGGAAGACGTCCGTTCTGTCATAAACGACCGAGAACGGTGTCACCTGCGGTGTTTCCTGCGCCGCGGTGTTCACGGCAAAAAGGGCAGCAGGAACAAAGCGATCCCAGTTTGTGTGGGATGGAACGACGTAGGACGCAAGTATATCTGTCATTGTCCAGGTTAATAGGCTCCGCGAGATCATTGGACATAAGATTAGTGACGGAGTTAGTGGAATGCGCAATGCCAAAAGAGTGGAGGGCTCCTCAGATTCATCTGACATAAAGGAGCTCCCACTGTCCGTGATCCGCCGTCGAGGCACATCGTGCCGGACGGCGAGATACCCGCAGACGAGACGGCATGGGCGGACGACGTGTCAGGAACGGGCAGTGCATCGACCCACTTGGAGAAGTGGTCAATCGCAACCAGAACATATCGGTTGCCCGCGCGTATTCGGAAACGGGCCCAGATGGTCCAGGCCAACCAACTGGAAAGGTGAACTCGGTAGCGGAATAGCCTACAGGGGTGGTTTGGGTGCTCTATTGGACGCCTTCCTTTACTGGCACTTCTGGCAGGACACCACGTGTTCCGTGACGTCATATTAGACCGCCAAAAGCGCTCCGACACTTGTGCGTAGGTCTTGTCGCGACCAAGATGACCCGCCGTGGGGAGACCGTGCAAGCCGCGCACGACCCGCGTGCGCAGGCGTTGTCGGCACCACTGGGAACCATACGGGAGGTAGACTACATGGCACAAGAGGGTATTCTCCACCCGATAGACCCGGCGCAGTTTTCGGTGGCATGTGCCAGCACTGATGCTGAGGGAGCGGATTATGGCAGCCATGTCGGGATCTTGCGTTTGCGCGATCCTCAGGTCCGTCAAAGCCGTCACAGAGCAGGGATGACCAGAAAAGAAGTCGAAATCTTGATTGCCAAAGAGACGCAGATGCACTATGGTAAAATCATACTCTTGCAGTTGGAGGCTGCAGAAAGGCAACTGCAGGCAACTGCCACGGCCACAGGCTGCAGAAAGGCAACTAGTGAGCCCGGGCCTAAAATGTGCGCCGTGCCCAGGGGCAACCCGTGACGCAGTACGAGAAGGTGGCCACCGATGTTAAGTACCAGCACGTGAGCCTTTCTATTGACCACCGACAGAGAGCTCCGAGGTGAGGTCGTCTCGCGGGCTGGTGCTGCACAGCGCACGGGCTCGAAAAGCGCGTCGGCGGTTATCTGGTCGCCAAGCTGATCACGTACCCAAGTTACAGCTCCCGGTGATCGGGTCATGTTTGAAACCGCCAGCAGTGTGCACACGTCGGACAGCAGAACGTGACTTCAAGGCTTCGCTCCGATATTGCGCACAGAGGCGAAGGCGCGTTTAGCGCGGACACCAGGAAGAGGCATAGGTCTGCACCGAAGTGAAAAAGCCGGCGGACCAACCTTGGCGACGGGGAGGTCGGTACGCCTGCGGTCGCGGGGTCGCGAAGTTGACAACGAGCCCCGCTTGCTAGCGCCAGCCGCATCCTAGAGCCACCTGCCAAATTAGGCTGCCGGCGGCCACAAACTCGGTAGGAAAGGTCTTGCCGAAAGCACGCACAACCACTATGACACGTCCGAGTTGGTGAACCAATTTGATAGAATACTAAAACCTCAGTTTCAGAGTTCGGCGGAAGCAAATGGGACACGCCGGTCACAAGGAACTTGTCCAATACGTACACGGCAGCCCCCATTCCGACTAGGACGTTCACGCGCTGGCCGAGTAGAGCCACGTCCGCAAATACGTAAGGCACAGCACGTAAACGAAAAAGCGGCGAAGGGGGGAATGGACAGACAGAAGCGTGGGGACTGATGCTGAATTTATTCGCCGGAACTTGGCCTCCGGGGCTCTACTGGAGGGTTTCCCCACAGAGAAGGGATGCCGTCCGTGAATAGTGGCCCTGTTGGTCGCAGCGGAAGCGAGTCAGGATACGGCGGAACGTCGTCATCGGGCAGGAGCCGCAGTGGTTTCCGCGGACCGAGAAGCCCACTCCGTGGTGGGAGTACAAATAGCCGCTCGCTGCATGAGCGTGGCCCACGAGATCATATCGGCCATGTTTCTAAAAAAAGGTTTTATTGCGAAAGCAATACTACGCTAGGTTTTGGGCCTTCAGCGTGGTCCTGGCGGTAGTCACGTTTGACCTTTAGACGGCCTCCAGTTTGATGACGCGTGGAGGCGCTCGCGTCTGTGACGTCATACCGAGGTGAAATCTGAGCTACCAAGTCGGTTCGTCGGCGCAGTGCCAGCGGTAGCCACGGAGCGCTGCAGATCCCAGGCAGTAAGAGAGGGGACTGCGTTCATTTTGAGGAAAGGAAAGACTTCTTACCAACTCTGTGGTTTAGTGGACACCTCAATAGCACTTTAAGCTAATTCCGGCTTTCATTGATGCGCTCTGATATAGACAGCGTTGTAGACTGCGTTGATTTGGAGGAAAGGAAAGGCACCTTACCAACTCTGTGGCTTAGTGCACACCTCAATAGCACTTTAAGCTAATTCCGGCATTCACTGATGCGCTCTGACATAGACAGCGTTGTAGACTGCGTTGATTTGGAGGAAAGGAAAGGCGCCTTACCAACACTCTGGTTTAGTGGATACCTCAATAGCATTTTAAGATAATTCCGGCGTTCCGTGCAGCCCTCAGGCTTTCGCCTTTCACTACTTTAGTCGCTAAAGTTGCTCGTAATTTGCTTTCGAAAACCTTCCACGCTTATCCAAGCTAAGCCCCTGCCAATTTTTATCTGCACTACGCAGGAAATTTACATTTGTCGTTTTATACTTGCTTTGTCCCAGCTCAGCTGTCAGACATCAGGTAGAAATGGCTGTTTGTGGCCTGCCCAGATCCACACTTTTCCACTACCTTTGGGAATGTCCTTCCCCAAAGGCAGTACGCCCGATCCCCAACCCACTTATTCTTCCTGGGAGGCTGCTTTACGGACCGCTCAGCCTGCCGGCCAGAAATGGCTGGTAGATCGGGCTTTACGTGAAGCACAAGCCCGTGGACTCCTGGACCAGTAGGGGGCCACCATGGAAGAATTTCTTTTTGTGTAATAAAGTTGTTTTCATCCATCCATCCCATGCACTATGGCGTTACGCAGCATACCTTTCCCTGTTTTCTTCTTCTCCCCCTCATCGTGCTATACGAGGTCTGTTAGAAAAGTATCCGACCTTTGGCCGAAGAAAAAAAACTTGCATAACTGGAGCGTTGCAAACCTAGTCACCTTCAAAGTAGTCTACTTGGGACTCCACACACTTCTCCCAGCGGTGCTGCCATTGTTGGAAGTATTCCTAAAAGGCCCCTTTCGGAATGGAGTTTAGCTCAGCTGTCGTTGCAGCCATAACGTTCTTTCTTGTCTCAAATCGCGATCCTTTCAATGGCCTTTTCATTTTGGGAAACAGTCAGAAACCGCAGGGGGCCATATCAGGAGAGCAAGGAGTCTGTTGAACTTCAGGAGTCTGGTTTTTCGCCAAAAAAGTCCGAATCAAGTGCGAGGAATGTGCAGGATAATTGTCGTGATGGATGCGCCACTTTCCTGTTGACCTCAACTCCGGTTTCTTGCGCCGCACAGCATCATGTAGGCAACTGAGCACATCCCTGTAGTACTCTTTGGTCATTGTTGGACCCTGTGGGGTGCGTACTCGTGGTGTGCCACGCAATGGAGTCAAAGAAAGCACACAGCATCACTTTCACATTGCTGCGCACTTGGCGGGCCTTCTTTCGCCTTGGTGACCTGGAATGCTTCCACTGTGACGACTGGGATCTGGTTTCCAGGTCGTAGCCGTACACCCAAGACTCGTCATCAGTGATTATAGTGTTGATGAAGTCGGGGTCACTGTTTGTGGAATCCAGCATGTCCTGTGAGACTTCAACACGAAGCTGCTTTTGCTCCACCGGGAGCAGCTTCGGCACGAATTTCGCCGCGACTCTCTCCATGGCCAAATCTTCGGTGATAATGGAATGTGCAGAAAAATTGCTCATGTCCACCTCTTCCTCAATTTCTCAGGTATTCACGCGACGGTCCCGCATCACCACAGCGTTCGCTTTGGCAATAACCTGGTCATTTCGGCATGTTGATGGCCGATCGGAGCGTGGCTCGCTCTCCACTGATGTGCGGCCACCTTTAAATAAATGGTACCACTGTTTAATTTGTGTGCTGCTCATAGCATCATCACCGAAAGCCGCAATGAATATTCCGAACAGTTTCCACTTGGTTGTCATCCCGTTTCTGGCAAAATTTGATGCCGTAGCGCTGCTCCTGTCGCTCCGCCATTTTCCTTGTAATAAAAAACCGACGAGAGCACTGCGCACTGCCTCATTCAATTGCTGCGTCCCAGCGACTGACGCTATCGGCAGGCGGGAAAAAATTCGTGCATGCGCACGAAGGTTCAAGGTCACCTGATGCAAGCGCGCTTGTTTCATATCCATCAGGTGTTTGCAAAAACAAATAAAGTCCGATACTTTTCTAACAGACCTCGTATATGCACCCGTTTCGCATCAGTAAAGCTCAGTTGCTATAGTCAGCCTCGTGTACGTCCTTTCCTCCTGTGTGATGCCTATTTGTCGGCTGTATTTCTGGTCTGGAAGGAAAAGGAGATTTGTCGTCTACTCCACATGTGTGATAGGATAGTTTTAGCTAGTTAAGGACAGAGACTTCGCTGAGATGTATGTACAGAGAACCTGTAGAAATGGCGAGTAACTTGAGCTGTAAGTTGACATGTGTAGATGATGTTTGTGGATGTCATGCAGATGCTCTTAAGTAGGAAGTCGTAATGGTGAGAAGGAGATAGCGCGTTCACCTTACAATTCTACCTCCGGGTGCCGAAAAAGTATCCCATGTTGATCTAGCGTTCATTAGGGAGCTGTTCTTCAAGCGGGTGCAAAACTCTAATAGCAGAAAAGCACAATTAGCATCAAGGTAGCAAGCACCATGGTAACAAGAAGGCTTGCAAGATTTGGATATGGAAGTCAAATGCGCTGTCAATAAGCGCTGTCAACTGCAATGTCCTAACTTAAGCATTCTTTTCGGTAGTGGGCAGGCGGCGCTTTCTTCAGAACAGAAAATGAAAATTTGTAGCACCCAATTGATTTCAAAGAAAGTGCTTTTGCTTGAGCGCAGCAGCAGAGACAGACAAGCGACGGAAGCGCAAAAACTGCATGCCGAGCACACTGGCTGTTCTTAAATTCAGCTCTTTTTTTTTTCACTGTACAGCCCACCAGCGCTCTAGACAGGCCTGCGTACGTCTTTATAGCAGTTTCGGGCGTCCATGACTGCTGCTGCGGCAGAGGTACCGTTATCCCGGCGAAGGCGCGACCTGAGATCTTGCGATTTCATGCTTCCGAGAGCCGGGACTTGTATTTCGCTTCGATGCCTACATGGCTTTTGTGAACAAAACCTAGCGCACCAGATCAAAGGACAGTGTTCTTAGAACTCCTTACAGAGATGGGCTAACTCTCGCGCTTTGAAGTCTCCAAACACAACACCTTCTAGCTTTTTTCTTATTAGACTAAAGTTTTGTAGCAGCCACTGTCATTCTTTTGTTTTCTATGGTAAGTGTTCGTGCAAAAGCATTTTGTCCGTGCATTGCGTGCAACCTTCTGCCAAAATCATGTGTGCGTGCATTTGGTGCTCGTTAATTTTCGCGCGCAGGTTCAGACCTCAGTGTCCTGTAACCTAAGGCACTTTTGTTGGCCGTGTGTCCGAATTACTGATAAAAAAAAAGTCTGTCAAATGGGTTGATTAGGCCAAATGTGAATATGCGACTTGTCATCTAGTGCTAAGCCACCCGGTGGGCCGGAGAGCAGTGGTGCAGTGGCAAAAAGCAGGCGCTATGACAGGTGTTGTCATCGGTTGAACTTGGATTGCTTGGTTTAGCTTGCGACACAGGTTGCTCTTCCCGAGCAGCCTGTCGCGATTAAATGGCTGCTGCCTGACATGGTGGGAAGGTTGCTCACCAACCGCTCGGCAGGTGAGCAGCTTGTCAAAAACCTGC
Organism: Amblyomma mixtum; assembly: GCF_055824585.1. Lineage (NCBI taxonomy): Eukaryota > Metazoa > Arthropoda > Arachnida > Ixodida > Ixodidae > Amblyomma > Amblyomma mixtum. The sequence goes on from NC_143013.1 coordinate 226,492,483, forward strand.
GTCACACAAACTGACAGCGAAACACACAAAGTCCTAATGCGGGGAATGGCCGCTACAAGTACTAGCGCACTAAACGAAGTAGTGCACTATCGCGATCAGAAGTTTACTGGAGACGAGTTTGCAGGAAAAAAAATTATGTCGGCGCAGTCACGGAGCGCGCTCACCTGAAATCTGTTGACGCATGAAGGGGCGTCCATGCCCTCTCTGCTGGTAACAACATCATGCGCACGCGCCGACAAGTAGAGCTGCAATAATATTTTTACGAGAAAACGTGTCCCGTAATACTTTGATCGCGATAGTACATAAGCAGCCGAAACAGATGACCCAGAAGAAAACTTCAGTTTGGTTTGTGGGGTTTAACTTCCCAAAGCGACTCAGTCTGTGAAGAAAGCCGTAGAGAAGAACTTCGGGCAATTTCGACCACCTGGGGTTCTTTAACGCGCACTGACATCGCAGAGTACATGCGGCTGTGGTAGATCGCCTGCATCGAAATGTGGCCGCCGCGGCCGGGATCGAACCCGCGCCTTTAGTGCCAGGATCCGATCATCATAATCAGGGAACCACCACAGCGGTGGTACAAACACTTTCAAAACACCTAATTAGCATTAGCTGTGGCAATGCGGTAGCTTAAGTGTCTCGTTGCTAGCTGTCATGCACTACCACACATTCCATACATGTTAAGAGGGGGATTTCCTTCTCTGCACAGGACAACTGTGCCAGGTGGTAGGTCGCTTTTCCGTGTACTAAACCGGCAGGTGCCTCTTTCCACCTGCCAGGGGCAAATGTGTGGCAGCCCCGCTTGTCGTCCCAATCGGTCTGTTATAAGATACCGCATAAAAAGTCAGCTAGATGTGCGCAATGGGAGCCTAAAGAACGATCATTCCGTACAGGCGATTAATTTTATATCGGCTGAGAAAAAACGGCTGAAGTGACCGACACACTTCGCTATTAAAGCAAAAATGATGCTGACGGTTGTGCCAACATTAAAAGAGCAGTCCGCACTTTCACTGGTACCAGCCGTTTAAAGAGACGAATACCTGAAGACTCATTACTTCCTGCAGAACCCACGCTGCTGCTTCATATGATAGCGCCCCCTTTCCAAGCAAATTACTGGTTGCCTCTATCGTTCGTTGTAGCCTTCTTCCAGTAGCATACATTATTTGACGTCCAATGCGCTGTATCGATGCAACAGGAAGTCACAAACAAAGACCACACGAGAAAGGCATTTGACGACGTTGAAATTAACAAAAAACAGCAATAACTTAAGTGAACAAGTGCTACTCAAGAGCCAGACGAACATAAGAACAATGGCAACTCCCCCTCTCCCCCCCCCCCCCCCTCGACCAACGTTCCGCTGGCAAAAACCTATTGAATGGTTGAGCTGTTTCATAACATTCGTTTCAGGAAATGACTGTCCAAATCCCCTGCACGTCTAAACGATAACTTTAATAATTTTGGCATTAGGAATGTTTTCCACATCTATTAGGTTCGTATTAAAGAAGCAATTACTCACTGGCATCCACCCGACAGCAGCCATATGGCTGCAAAGGTTACGCGTAAATAGTATGTAGGGAGTGGCGGGCAGTCTCTTTAGTAACGTTATGATCTAGAACATATTCGCCCACGAACAATCTAATTTGATATGAGGCGTACTTGGGTAGATCATCAATAAAATTGAAAGTATCGTACCAAGCACGCTTCCCTGGGGAACTCTAGATGATACGATGACAGAAGGGTTACAGCCATCGGCACAGGTGAGTTGTTTTCTATTGTAAAAGAACTCTTTAATCCATGCAAGAAGATCTGGGGGAATTTTTAAACGTGTTAATTTGATTAGTAGCCTGTGGTGAGGAACGCGATGAAAGCCTTGGCAAGATTTGTCGTATATGCAAGGATGTTCCGTGTGGATGAAGATCGAGCTTACTTGGCGCACCTGTAACACAGATTTTAAAATGCCGTAGAACAAGCATCGGAATTATCAGCAGTCTATACTAAATCACTTGTAGAGAAAAATCCTGAATACTAATGAAGTGAGACCTCCGTAACAGAATGACTGATCAAGCTGCAAAAGAACGCCAATTTTTTCAAGTTCGGAAAGAGTTTACTGCGGGAAGCTGTGCACACGACTTGCAGAAGTTTTAAAATAAGTGCATTAACCTGACCTGATTTATCGAGCATAACTGCGAGTTCACTAGCTGTCATAGCTAACAGCGTCAAACGGAAGTTTTACAAACTTCGTTTCCTGACTGATATTTGCCGAAAATTTTCAGTGAGCACTTAGCGCCAATGGCGGTCATTTGAGTGGGCTGGTCTACTCCGAGAACTGTGTCCACCTAATACAGCTTAACTATTTTGCGCATTGGTGTGGCCATGTTGTCATACATACTATGCAAGATCTCCTCTAGAAATATCTGTAAACGGACCTAACCTGATTGTCAATGGGCATCCTGCATGAAATTGCTTGCCCTGAAAAAACTGGTAAAAAATTTGCAGCCAACTCAGGAGGGGACGAGTTTGACAGTGTATGTAATTGTAAAATTATGATCGTAAAATTAGCGTAACAAAAAGACTACCGTTATCATAAAGGGTGACTATTTGCAGCGCGCTTCACCGCATCTATACGAGAGATAAGGGCGAAAACTTTATTGAAATCCCGGGTCTTTATCCCCCTGAAGAGCCAAAGTAGAACCTTGAATTTTTCGCTCCGATAATTCCACAACGCACTACTATCATCGTACGTTGGAGATACGGACTGTCTTCCTACTTCGGATGCCACGTGCGAGCACTCAGCGAAGAAAACAGTGTGCACAATCACCAGTCCACATGCCACTACGTCCGTCCAGATTCGAGTATTGTATCAACACGGAACGAGTTTCAACCGTGCTCCAGTTTGCTTTGCGAAACAGAAACCGGCCTTGTGGGGGGCGTCTCTCGAAGTGCGCAAACAAGAGAGTACGAGGTAGACCTCCAAGCCCGGAACAGTAGTGTTGCTGTATGCAGCCTTATATTTCCGCATACAGCCTCCTCAGTCTATTTACATGCGGAGGCGTCTGAATAGCCTGCAGCGTCGTAAGACACGAAAATGCTCTTCACTGACAACTGCCGAACTTAATGTCGAGTAAATAAGAGGTCCCTTTGATCTTTGCTGTTTCTTTTTGGCGGAAAAAAGGTGTTGCTTTACGTAAGCCAAGAGCGGGGGACGCAACCGAAGGGAATAGCGAGCAGGGAAATGGCCGAAGACGAGATGTGAGCTAGGGAAGGAAGAAGGGACACGAAAGCCATTCGGTGCTAACTGCCTACTACTAAGGTTTCCGGTCTTCGTACTCGTTTTTCCGCCTAGTATGACTCGCGTCGACCCTCCTACTTTCCTCTGCTTCCTCTTTCCTCCCCGAACGACTTCTCTTTCCGTCCAGCACCCCTCGAAGGCGGCTCTGGCGTTGACAAACGGTGCTTTGGCCAGCCATGCCCGAAATGCCGTGAAGGATGCCGGCTCTTCGAACCAGAAGGGGGACATTTGGGTCTGCGCGAAGACAACAGTGCCGCACATAGCGCCGCTTTGTTCTCGTTGTTGTTGTCGAGATCCCGCTCACGAATAGCCGCGTCACCATTTATCGTTGACCCCCATTTTCACCCTAGCACGTCAGCTACGCCTCGCCCTTGCATCTTGTGGTTCCGGGAACTGACCTGCACGACAACGGGGAAGCTGCTAGCTTCTACTGGCCAAAATAGGAACGCCGGGTCGGCCCAAATGAGCCCCGGGAAATCACGTCCGCCTTTCCTTTTCTCCTTTGCAGCGAGAGAAAGGGAGGGTGAACGGTTCACGACGCGGAATTCCCAGAGCGCTGGTCGAGGCTGCAAAGACGACGACGACGCGGCTCTGTTTTGTTTCCGTCGGAGAGCCCCAGCTTGCTTATTGCGTGGACGCATAGGAGAACGAGAGGGAAGTGGGGACACTACACTGGCAGACGGCGGGGAATATGGGAGGCGGAGGGCGGGTCGGATAGAAGGCAAGCAGGGGACGATAACTGCGCCGACGACTTGACGCCTGGTCGCGTGGCCGCGTCCGTTGAGTCTGCTCGTGGTCGTTCATATCCGGCTTGCTGGCGGAAGCTGGCGAGCAGCCTTCGAAGCTTGCGCCGCCCCTGCGGATCTGTAGGCTGACGGGCTGCCGATCCATGCCGAGACGTGGGCCGTTCTGCCTGCGTCATTTTTACTGTATTTTCTACGGCAGTTCATGCGTTTGATTGCAGTTGAAGACAGAAGCCGTGTCTTGTGGCACATCCTAGTGGTCTTCTGTGAAATAAAGATTGCACTCCACAGGACGATACCGTTGTGATATGCATTTGGATTATGATGTTACAGAAACTATTTTATGAAGGCTAGGGAGTGAACAGTAGTACTTACTTTTATAGATCACCGCTGGGCGCTTCTTGTGCGCAGTTTGGGGCGACATTTTTATTACCATGGTGCTTTTGTTCTGTTGAACATCTCGCTCGAATTAGTGGGCGTCTCAATTAAAATGAACGACTTCTCTGAGGAAGACATTGCTCAGTATTTGAAAAAAAAAACATTGCAGAGCGTTACATTCCCTAAAGGAGAATTGATAGCCTGGCCGGTTACGAGCGCGGAAGCGTGCTACAAAGCTTGAAAGTCTACCTTGTGTTGTATCAAAATAGGGCACTTGGCCGAGAAAAAAAAGGGTACTGATTTTCCTGGACGTCGTATGTGCCTACAGTTTGGCAAAGTAGTAACATGGCGCGCTCAGTGCACATCACATCACAGCTGGGAGCACCCTTTTGCTACTCAGCTGAACCAATAGGAGCATGGCAGCCATGATGTACAAGTTTACTGTTACGTGACGATATTGCAAACAGAGTGTGAGCAGGCAACTCTCGACGTGCTAGCGACAACCGACAAATTCACCGCGTGGCAACACGTTCAGGTCGCATTTTTGCTGGCGGGCTTCTGCAGCACTTCATCGTCAATGAATTCGTGCAGAGGTGTTTCGCTGGCAGCCCTTACCAGAACGCCTCTTCCCTCTGCAAATGTTCGTAGTGTCCTTCAGTAACTTTAGTATAACGACTAATAGGGCTTTATTTGGTGTACATTTTTTGCTGCGATTACAGCATAATTAAAGGACGCCCCGGTATCGTTTTTCATCAGCCTGACTATAGGAAGGAGTCACGCTGATGATGATGATGATCATCATGAAATCCAATCAAATTATCAGCTAGTTCACATTGCTTTTTCGTGCGCTACTTTGAAATTTGGCTTTATATCTGTGCACTAAAAATATCCTTCTGTTCTTGAGGCCAGGCATCTCCTTGGTGGAAAAACACACCAACACCTGGAAGATACTCCGCAGTGTCAGAAGCGATAACAAGTGGATGCAGAAGCTCCTTTGCATTCACAGGTCGAAGCGCAGGCTTACCTTTGGCGACAGTGCACGCTATAAACGACAGCAAGCTTGAATATACTCGGTCAACAGGTCGCTATTGCTCTTAGGCTGCATCACCACACTGAGTGTACGCGGGAGGCTCTCGACGTATACGATGCGTGTACCGTAGCGGCCGGCCAGAGGACCCGTGGCTTCCAGCCGCGCGCGTCTGTGTTTGTAAACATTGGGCCAACGCCCTGGAAATGAGGACCGCTTCCGGGAGGAGCGCACGTACGAGTGGGGTGAGAGCACGTGTGAGCGTTCCGGGACGACAGGCCTTCCTGTTTTTGTCCAATGTGGGTAGTAGAGACACAGTGTTCAGATGGCACGCTCGAACGGTCGCACTTGCTCCATGTGATATTTTGTTTTCTCCCTCCATGAATACCGTGCAGTGGTAGACAAGCTGCGGTTCTCTTTTAGTGAGTTATTGAGTGAGAACGCGCGTGTGTGTATGTGTGTGTGTGAGAGAGAGAGCTTACGTGTGAGAGAGAGTGTACGTGTGTATGTTCTGGGGACCAAAAGGCGGCCTACTCTGCAGGAGTAGATGGTTTCCAACATTTTTAAACGCGAAGTTGAGCGTGAAAAAAAAATATTTTGAATGGAGTGCCACATTCAAATTGCTGCGACGAATACGTTCCTGGGTAGGTACACAACACCTTTTCTGTTTATTGTAAACATAGTCGTCACACCTGCTACGGTCATTGAATGGTAAACATTCTTCAGTTCTTCAGCAATAAACCTAATGTACTTTGTTGTTTTGGTTTGGTTTATGGTTTATGGGGGTTTATAGCGACTAAGGCTATGAGGGTCACCGTAGTGAAGGGCTCCGGAAATTTCGACCGCCTGGGGTTCTTTGAGGTGCGCTGACATCGCACAGTACACGGGCCTCTAGAATTTCGCCTCCATCGAAATTCGACATCCGCGGCCAGGATCGAACCCACATCTTTAGGGTCAGTAGCCGAGCGCTATAAACGCTGAGCCATCGCGGTGGCACTGTTGTTTTGGTTAATCGGTTAATACGCACTATGATACAAATAGGTATTACAATTTAAAATTATTAAAAAAAACAACATTTGTTCATTACGTTTCATGGCATTTTGTGAACACCTATTGCAGAGTGGTGTTTTTCAAGACTCAGGTGACAGCGACGGCTCCAAACTCATTCAAAGAAAGTACCATTGGCTGTGCGTAGCAACAAGCTCGATGGCAGCGATTCACGGAAATGCGGGCACGCGGCCTGGCGCGTGGCTGGCATGCGCTCAAGCAGCTCCACGTTCTTACATAAACTGCTCCTGTGTTGTGGCCCCATGCGGCAACTTACGTAAATACATTACTACCATTCTTTGAAGGACACAAGTTTACAGTTTTCATATTTCAGCGAAGTGCCAGTTTCATCTCAGTAAAAAATTTAATATCCCGTCATGTTTCAAAAAGTGCACCCCAAAAGCTTGAAACACACGATCAGGTATTTTACTCGCCGGTGACAAAATGATTGAAAGACTGATGGGGAGCTTTAGGTACTGTGTAACACGGATGTCCGCTACAGCCGCCTCGGCGCTATCGGCCGCTGTGCTAAGACTGCCTTGATGTCACTGTTTCATGAACACTCTTTTTCATCACTGACGCCGGCGATCGACAGAATAAACTCGGCTACAGTGAGCATGTTTTGTACCCCTTCCAGCACGTAATTTGGAGATATATATATATATATAGCGAAGTATACGCTTCGTTAAAGGAAACATATTTATTCAACTCGACGTTTCGATCGGAAGACCGATCTTCTTCAGGAGTGATTTTACATTGTGAATGCATCCCATTTTATAGGGGCGGGCACAGAACAGGTAAGTGGGAAACACAAAGCACATAGCAGAAAAATACGCATAAAAAATTATTGGAGGCAGTGCGACCCACACACACACACAGCAAAAAAAAAAAAGAAGAAGAGTGCGAGGAACAGGTACTCAGTCAGAAAATACAACGTCCAGATGCGGCCTCTGCTTTGTTAAGCACCACAGGCTTGCTTATTGACAGTCGTGTCCAGCTGGGAGGTGCTCGACAGGTGCGTGGCGTGCAACAACTTTCGTAGAAAAATGCGAAAACTTGTTCCTTTTCCTGGCTGCGAGAGCAAAAAAATATAAAATATGACCCTCCAACAGAGAGAGCAGACAACAGAAAAAAAGAGAAAAAGAGAAAATGAAAAGAGCTAGGAAGAAACCTCGAAAAAAAAAAGTGAAATAGGTAAAAGAAAACCTTTAAAGTAGTGCTTTTTCTTCGCACCCAGCAATAGTGCACCCACCCCTGGTTGAGGGGAAGTATTGGAAGGAATGTAAAAAGAAATATAAAAAAATGTGAGCTTACATAGTAAAATTAAAAAGGAAAAATTAAAAAAAGATTAAAAAAGAAATTGTGTGGCATTCGCGTGACCACAAGGTGAGCACACCCGGGGGGGGGGGGGGGGGGGGGAACGGCACAGGTGTGGCACAGGTGTGGCATGCAGAAAGGGGTATGACCTCAGACGACTTAGTCAGTGGTGCTTTGTTTAATTTCGTAGGCCCCTGACCTCGGAAGAGAGGTGAGGGTGCCGTAAGTTTCATTAATGCCATTTTGCACTGTGTTAAATTTAAAAATAAAATATGATTCTCGTTGCTCGCGCTCACGAGTGTTTTTGAAGCCACTCTGTAGTATTGTTACTTTAAGTTTGTCAAACTCGTGACTTTTCTCGCGGAGGTGTTTCGAAAGAGGGAGGTTGGGGAGGGATTGAGTATGTGAGCGGTGGTTATTAAATCTGAAACGGAAGGAATTGTCTGTTTGGCCTATGTATTGCATTCGACAGTCGCCACATTCGAGCATGTAAACCACGTTGCTGGAATCGCAATTCAGGTCTTCCCGGATAGAATGCTTGAAATTTGAATGGGTGCTTTTAGCCAGTGCCGTGGTTTCCATGTGTTTGCAGACTTGACATCGGCTTTTTTTGCATGGCGTGCAATCTACAGCTCTCGGTTTATTGACTGTCGAATGGACAACATGGTTTTGCAGATTTTTTGGTCTCCTATATGTTACTTGGGGGACCGTTGTGAAAATATTTGAAAGACGGCCACTCTGTTCTATGATATTAAAGTGTTTTTGTAGGATGTTGTTAATATTCGGGAGATTATCGAAACGTCGAGTTGAATAAATATGTTTCCTTTAACGAAGCGTATACTTCGCTATATATTCTTATAAGCAGTCTAGTACTTCACGCTTTCGCAACCTATATATATATATATATATATATATATATATATATATATATATATATGTTTTTTTGTAGCAATACTTGTTTACAGCTGTGATAATGACCGCTTGTGATCATCATTTTTAGGGTACGCGACTTGATAAAACGTGTTTCGCCACATGGCAACGTCGAATATCAGAGCTAGATTTGCAGATACCAAATATTTTAGAAATAAGTTGCCAAATGAAAGGATTCTAGAAAAATTCGACTCGCTGCGAGAATCGGACATCCTAGATGCCGTTGCGCAGACCGGCGAGGTGTCATTATACGCAAGGATAAATTTATCGCGCAATATAACAGTCGGTTTGTCATCGCGGTACAAAGCTTTATAATGCACCCTGTTTGTTAGAAGTCCAGGCTGGCACTAATCGAAGGTGGGCACTAATAAGAAGTGTTATGCCGTGGCCAAAACAGTCCCAACTGCCTACAAACTTATGAAAATCTGAGAACACAGCGCAGGGGCAGCAAAAAACACCTTTGGTTAGTTTTATCATATACCTAGAAATCTGTAAAAAAATGCTTGTAAAATTACAGACAAATTGGGCTTATACTAAAAATATTTTTCCTAGGAGGTTGAAAGTCACTAAGCTAAGTATTCAGTTATCCAAATTAGCCCATTATATTTGTATTCGAATAATATGAAAGGAAAGTGAAACCTTGGAAGAGAATTGTGCTTTTGAGTTCACGAATGATTTGTCATTTGGTAATAACTTTTCTATCTTTGTCACAACGCGCTTTCTTTCCAGTCCTAAATGCGTACCGTTAATATACTACTACTACTACCATCATCATCATCAGCTGACTACGCCCAATGCAGGGCAAAGGCCTCTTCTATGTGTCCAATTAACCCTATCATATGCCTGCTGCGGCTACCGTATTCCCGCAAACTTCTTAATCTCATCCGCCCATCTTCCTTTCTTCCACCCCCTGCCACTCTTGCCTTCTCTTGGAATTCACTCCGTTGGCCTCAGGGACCAGCGGCTATTTTGCCTTCGCATTACATCTCCTGCCCAAACCCATTTTTTCCTCTTAATTTCGACTAGGGTGTCTTTAACTCGCGTTTGTTCCCTCACCCAGTATGCCCGCTTCTGCTCTCTTAACGTTACACCTATCATTTTTCTTTCCATAGCTCGTTGCGTTCACTTTGACTTAATCTGAACCCTTTTCGTTAGTCTCCACGTTTCGGGCCCATACGTGAGTACCGGTAAGATAGACCTGTTGTATACTTTTTTTTTTCATCTGAGAAAATCTACCGTGTGTGGCCCATCCCATTCTTATTCTTCTAGTTATTTTCCTCTCATGATCCGGGTCAGCGGTCACTACCTGAGCTAAGGATACGTATTCCCTTACCAGTTCCCGCACCTCGCTGTCAATTGTGAACTGCTGAACTGCTGCTTTGAGAGACTGCTGAACGTTACTTTGGTTTTCTGCAAGTTGGTTTTCAGACCAGTCTTTCTTCTGCGCGTGTCTAACTCATGATCAGCTTTGCAGTTAAGCTTCTAAGTGACTTAGCAAAAATTTCACGAGCGAATCGCAGATTACTTTGGCATTCTCCATTAACTCTTATCCCCAACTGTTCCCAATGCTGGCCTCGGAATAATACCTGTTAGCAGACGGTAGATAGCATTGCCGCGATCGTTTCTCCCTACCTCACCCCATTCCTTAATGGACTTTTATTGCTGACTTTATGAGGAATATAGTAACTCGAGGTCGTTATAGATATCTTCGAATGTTGTTACATAAAAATTCTTCTATATGTTATTACGCAATGCCTGCATGACAACTGATCTTTCCACTGAGTCAAATGCTTTCTCGTAAACAATGAAGGTCATTTATAGGGTTTGGCTATATTCTGTGCATTTGTCTGTCTCCAGATTGGTGGTGTGAATATGGCCTATCATCCAGTATAATTTATGAAATCCTGCCTGACCATTTTGTTGACTGATGACTGAGGTTGTTTTCGCTCTCTTAGCGATTTTCTTAGTAACCTTATAGGAAACAGGCAGTAAGCTAATCGGTCTGTAATTTTTCACGTTCTTGGCATCTCCTTTTTTATGAATGAAGATAATACTGGCGCTATTCCAAGCTTCTCGTAAACTCGAGGTTATAAGCTATTTGCATGTACAGAGTTGCTAGTTTTTCTAGCACAATCTTCTTTCTGTCGTTCATATTGTGAAAAGAAAGCGCTTGCAGAAAAAGGACCAGAACGAGAAGAACAATTGTCTATTTTTTCTCGACTGTCCAGACAATGCTTTCATGGCCGAAGTTTTCAAGATACTAGCCATTTTTAGAGTCTTTTCATCCCCTTGTAATAACGCATGAAGTGCCGGAAAATGGCTGTCTTCGCTTTCTTTAACTTATGCTGCACTTCTCACCAGATCCTGTCTAGCGGATCTTCGAGCCAAGGGCCAATAAGCCACTTTTACCGTATGAGTCAGCGCATTCGAAATTGGTAAAACGAAACATAGTCCAACCAACCTTCAATAATGCATTACTCACGTCTTGCGAGCACAGTATCGAGAGTAGTTTCTTTAACCGAGCGCAGAGACTTCGCAGTTCTGGGTACCCAGCTTTACTCCTGCGCTCAGAGGCTCAGAAAATGTTGAAAACTAGGCAAGGAAAGAACCATAGGTCGAGGGAAGGGAGGTTCGCAATAAAAAGGTAGTTGTAATATCCTACATCCAGATAGTGTCACACAATCTTAAAAGAATTGGAAAAAGGGCAGGGGTACACGTTACTTTCTCTGCTCCTCACCGTCTTTCTGGACTGTAAGACAGCCAATGGATCTGTTGACAAAATTTCAAAATTTACAATTAAGCATCGGGATCCGTTCATAGCATGCTCGTCGGGCGTTGCCTATTCCATCCCTTTAACCTACAACAGGAAGTACGTCGGCCAAACAGGCAGATGTATAAACAAGTGCTTACTAGAGCATAAAGCTAATGCTGAGGATAAAAGGTCCGGTAACTTGTCCATCCACTGCCGAGATTGCAGTTATTGCCGACGGGTCTCCCCCACTTTCAAGGAAACAGAATTTCTGGGGAAAAACATATATGAACTGACCCAAGAGGCCATTGAAGCAGCCACTATTAACAAGCTAAAAGATGAGTACGTGAGCATACCGTCAGTGGCCCTGATGGACCAAGAGTGTTCATTCCTATCTGCCTCGATTTTATTCACTGCATTTTTTTTTTGTTTCATCCAGTGATGTTTTGTTGGCGCCCACTTTTTACGATGTTTCCCATCTTAAACATTTCTGTAAAAACTTCTCTGTTATCTCATCTCAGGTTTTATCGCCCTCACGTTTGTATGATTCATTGCGTCTTTTTAGGGATTTGTGGTCTGTTCAGTTTCTTTTTCGTGACCACCTTCCCTTCTTGTTTTCATTCTCACCGGCTTCTCAGGTTTATGCCTTTATCAGTTTTAACGCTTTTAATTCCGTCATCTTTTAGCCGTGCCGATATTTCACATCTTCCGCAGGCTTTTTCTGCGCCTTTTATGCCTCAGTCTGTTCAGCTTTTGGCGCCTTTATCTTTGTCACCTTTCATTGTCTTTCCTTTAGACGTGTTAGTTGTTGGCTTCTTCGGGACCTTTTTAGAATTTTTTGGAATAGTTTGTTTAGGCTGTCTGCCTTTGCAATTCCCCCCCCCCCCGGCCTTCTTTTCTCTCGCTTGTTTGGGCTGCGTTATTGGTTATCAGTGGTGATAAGAATATTTGGCTTATCTGTTGGCTATTTCCGTGCTTCCACTTCGCTGATCTTTGCGCGTGCGCATCACTCCCTCCGGTTCTGTACAAAAGGTGCGGATCGGATGCCTTCCGAAATATAGTTGCTAGTCAGCGCAGATGCGTGTCCTTCCTGCTTTGGTCCTTTGTCTGCCAGCGCTGTTTTTTCACAAGATTTACCACAACCACCTCGCCCAGCAACACACCTTGCTCTGTCGTCACACAGATCTGCCGTTACTGGATCCTGAGCAGCTGCTTTCCCCCTTTGCATTGCTCCTAAGGCTTACTTTACTTCCCAATGTGAGCTACAAAATACATGCTGGCCATGACGCATGTTTTCTTTGCGGTCGACCTTTACTGTCATGTCCATCAGTGGAGGTAGTGCGGTGGGCGTGTTTTTGTGCTCCACCTGTAACCTATAACGGGCTGTTATATTAGGAAATGAAATGCTGACGTTATTGCAGACGCACCGTCTTTGGAAAAAGCAACCGGACAATGGTGGTTTTCTTCTTAGCCGCGATGCGAAGCACATATGGCAACCCTTAACCTCTGAATCTGTGTAAACTAAGGTGTACCCTTGTTCTCACGTTTTCAAGACTTTTCGTCTTTAGCGGTGTTGTAAAGGCTCCGTTATACAGTTCAGAAGCAAGAACCCATTGCGTAGTTACTTTTGGCGCAAGGGGTGCGTTCAATGGACCCACCGTTTTCACATGCGCCGAGGCAGTGTTACTTTGGTAAAACAAGCTATGTTAAAATGTCGGCGCCTGCAAGTGAAACATTTCCGAAATTTGCAATCGGCATCTTTACTAACTACGCAAAACAAAGGCAATGGTCACTACGTCCCCGTTCTAGCACGTCATCTATTACGTCGTGGATGCCGTGGCCAAGGAAATTTTGTAACAGATGATGCTCGTTGCAGTACCGCCTCATCCTTTCCGGTTACAGCGGTAAACAAGTTGCTCCTGCAAAAAACCTAGTTCTTCACAGATATTGTTGAACACCTGCTGGGTGTTGAGAGCCACTTTCATATGAGCTCATGTTAAATGTAGAGCACGCAGGATAAATTTGGTGCGCTTGGACTTTTGTGCCGCGAAGAGTTTGTCTTAGCTGCTTCAGGAAAACCAAGAAGGCATTGCGTTTCCTCAAACTACGAGATTTTATTTCAACGTATTATGATATGCATTACATGACGGAAGCCAACAGTTATTGAAACCACGCATTAATACTTCTGGCTTTCGTTAGACAGAGTACTTTTGTAACTGGATTGGTACTGATTTTTGTCATGCAATCAAATGCTAGAATTCCGCTAGTTATCATATAGGCGAGGTTTTATCAAGAAGCAATAAAGGAATGCACTTAGCGTTAACAATTAAATTTTTTTAATTGCGGCTTCAGCGCTATTCGTTAATTTGATGGAATACATTTTTTCGTATTTTTATGTGCTTCAGGCACAACAGGTCCATAATTTTTTTTAACACGAATAATATCATATGCCGATGTTATCGATAATACATGGCAGGTTATTTCAGGTCATGAATAGCAGTTTACCAATAGCCCTCAAGATAAATTTATACAACACCCCTACTTTACCGGTTTTGAACTATGGAGCAGAAAGATGGAGGCTATAGCGAAGAGGGTTCAGCTTAAGTTAATAAGGACAGCGCAGCGAGCTATGGAAAGAAAATTATAAACCTGTGTAATGTTAAGAGACCGGAAACGAGCAGAGTGGGTGAGGGAACAAACGCCGGTTAATGACATCTTATTCGAAATGAAGAGGAAGGGATTTGCATGGGCAGGGCATGTAAAGCGAAGGCAAGATAGCCGCTGGTCCCTGAGGGCACCGGAGTGGGTTCCAAGAGAAGGCAAGCGTAGCAGGGGGTGGCAGAAAGTTAGGCGGGCGGATGAGATTAAGAAGTTTGTGGTCATACGGTGGGCGCAGCTGGCAAAGGAGAGGTTTAAGTTAAGAGGCACATGAGAGGCCTTTGCCTTGCAATAGGCATAGTCAGGCTGATGATGATGATGATGGTGACCAAGTCACCCGAAGGAAGGCAAAAAGACAAGGAAAATGGTAGTGCTGTGGAATAAAGACTGAAGGAAAAGAAACTTGAATAGCCAAAGATTAGCCCGTTTTGTGATTGTAAGCAAAGGTTATGCATATCTCGATTTCACTTAAATCTGCGGCAGCTCTTTATTTTTTTCTTACTAGTCAGTCCGCTCTGCTAAGGTATAAGCAGGAAGACATCGATCATGGAAATGATTGTGGAATGTTTAAAAATAGAAAGACGACCCAAAGTGTAGAAAAAGTATAATCATAAACAGAACGCTTTTTTCACAGGCCTCCAGCATGTACTATAGCTCGCGCGTTTTTTTATGAAGAGTGTTACGAAAGTTTATATCTAATTTTTGTTTTAACGCAAAGTCCGCCAGTCAGCCGACAGGCGGTACATTTCTATATGTGTCACATTCACTAATAAATTAGGGTTTGCTCTACTTTTCTTAACCTGAATAATAGGCCCACTGTAACCATAAACATCTGCCTGTGAAATCTTCTGAAAAAGATTTCAGAATCAACACACGACGGCTACACGAAAAGTCTCAGCACTCATTCGCACAATTTTGACAAACGGCCATTCATGAAATTATCCTAAGCCAATCTTTAGACAGATACACTTTGAGGCGATAACTGCCGCACAATGTCTTGAAATATAATTTATTCCCACTGCAAAATATAGAAATAATAAATGTTGCAAGCACTGGACATTTCATTGCCGTCGCTTTGGGAGTTTCTTGCTTCAGGTCTCTGTCATTCCGCATCAGATAACCCCCACTTTGCGGTCGACCATCCGAGACAATATCGTCTATCCTGTCATTGTGCTAAAAGCTCCGCCAGCTTCTTTTGGGGATTTATTTCGTGCCGCGGCTCCAATCTTAACTTCGCCTTTGGAATTAAAACACAGAGTAACACGACATTTTTGAAAAATAAAGTCTGCTACTTATCACCATGAATATTTTTAGGTAAGTGGAAGGTAAGCCCCTAAATTCATCAACCTCTTCAAAATTAGTTTTTTTATATAAAAAACTTCGAAATGACTAAAAATTAAATTAATTTTTTTAGAGAAATAATTAATTTTCTGTCGCCTTTAACCCTATTTTTCTTGAATTTGCATAAGGCGAAGCAATCGATAAAAAATCGGGCCGCTACGGACGCAACTGATCTCATAAAGTACATTTCAATCTCGGGAAAAGTGATTTTGTCTCATATTTTTTTTTAATTACATAGTGCACTCGTCCTAGTAGAAATATGAAGGACTTTAAGTTCAAGGAGAGGGCAGAGTCGGGCTGGTTGGTTCATGTTGAATGGTACGGCAAAACAGCGCTGACGGACGGGACGAAAACAGCGCCGTCTCATCTTCTTTCGTCCCGTCCGTCAGCGCTGTTTTGCCGTACCATTCGACTTTAAGTTGCGTCGGACTATTAAAGTTCCGTTTAAAAAGTTTAATCGGTAGACTTTTTTAAAAGATAAAGGAATTTTTAAAAGTAAGCATGGGCGCCATGCCCTGTTGCTGCCCCATGCTTGCTCTTCAGTGCAATGCTCTCTGCCGGCGGCGGCAGTGAGACGTAACAGGCTCCACAGTGTTTGAAGTGGATGCTTCTAGCCTCAATGTGTTCAAATGATTTGTCCATCCATCGTTCGAGATTTGAAACCCTTGCGCTACAGTGTCGGACAAAAGCCCAGCATGTACATTTGACAGTGGTGAAGGCTTTTGACCTAATAATTTATTTTTAGGCCCAAATGATATCACAGGCTTGGTGTTCTTCCTAACATATGTAAATAGGCGATGACTGGTCGTTATTTGACGTTAGTGTGGCCTCTGAATTCTGGCTCTTGCATAGCATGGTTGCTTACGTCTGCCCATGTGGTGGTAATAAAACTTCATTCTTCAAAGAAATTTTATTTTTTCTATGGTAGGAGAACTTCCCGTACCTGATTTTTGTTTCTCTTTTAAGGGGAACAGGAGCGTGGTAAGCGTAATGAAGTGAGTTAACTTGCGGTAGGTCGTTTTAAACTTCATTTTATTTGTTTTCATGTCATTTTGTAGTATCTTACGTCAAGACAGTCGAAAAGGAAAATGAAAGACTGCTGAAATGGGCACAATCTTGCCTCTGGCTCGTGCATATACCAGTTCTGAATTTCTACGTAGCGTTCTATATGAACCCAGTGGTAAGCTTGCACAGTGGGTATTCTTGAACGTAAAACTGCACTGCTCTGTCAAGTTGAAGAGTTTTAATCCGTCGCCCGAGTTTTTGCTTGCAGCTTTCAAACGTGTATTGTTTGTTGATCGTTTGCGAAGAACAAGAATCTTGGGCTTCTCGAAAATATCTATGATTTCACATGAATAATCCCAGTGCCTGGGCCAATGCCTGTTCTCTAATACATAGTCTTACCCAGCTTCCATACTGTCGTCCTAAGAAGCGTTTCTGTGGTTGCTTTCAGTCCAGCAAGCAGCGTACAGGCTTATCGCTTTAAGCCACAGAAACACTGTGGGTGCCGATTCCCTTGATTGTGCAGAGTGCGATGGGCAAAAAATAGGAAATCTTAATACCAAAAAAATATAATTAAATATATCACGTATTTATGATGTAGTCCTAGTAACATGACATGGCAATCATGCACAACGACCTGTATCTATTTCTCTATATACACAGCCAAATTCATGACAGAGCACATTGCGCTTCGCCCGCAGAATCTGGCGCATTCGCTTTGCTCGATATTTATGCCAGGTACCATGCTAGAGACAGATTAAGGACAGAAGGCGTTGCAAGGTCATGTGCCTCCTTATTGCGCCCGTTTTACTGCACCAACACTCTAATACGAGCACCGCGGTTAGTTATCACCATGTAACTTCGTCTTAATCGTGTTGGCTAGACAAAATTAGGAGCCCGCCTTTCAAACCATCTGCTTGGAAACCTAGCGCTAAGTCCGCTTCTTGGCGGATGAGAAGTTGGAATGCTGACATTAAGAACTGTACACGCGGAGGAACATAGAACTCAGATGTCGCGCTCAGACTGAAAGCGGTACCGGCGATAGGGAGAACCAAACACAACGCCCGAACACGAGGCGAGACTGCTCCGATCATTTGTCCGAATCATCGGTTACCAAGCGAGGTGTGATCCTACTGCGGACTACGCGCACGCTTTCTTTTTGTTTTTTGGCTACCGTACTCTACAGCAAGAAGATCACAGCTTCCACTGCGCAGCAAACCTTTCCCTCGGAGCTCTGTAGGGCCAGTGGCATGCCTCCCTTCCGGCTCCTGCAGCCTGTTTGCAGTGAACAGCTGCACGGAACATTGCCGGGGCATGGTGAAGGTGCTCAACTTCAAAAATGTTCTCGCTAAAAGAAGAGGAATTGTGATGAAGCTTCTTTAAGTGAACCTGATTGAATAGTTCCATACAAAGTATCATTTTTATATTTTTACTACGAACACCTCAACATCCTTTTTAGAGCTGCATACACAACAAAAATCACTTTTTCTTAGATAAAAACGTAAATTCTGACACGATTTATTCCCTTCGCGGTTCAATGCATTGGTATGTGCTGCTGCGCCTTCTAGACATTGCTGAAAATTTGATCTAACGGCTACTGTAAAAGCAAAAAAGTGTGAAAAAAATTCAAAATCTCTGAGTTTTACTCATTTTTACATTTTTTATTTGTACAGAAATAAAAAATTCGTATCAGGTTCCCATTCTTAAATGTGCAGTGTCTTCCAATCATTTAAAAAAGCACCTTTGGCGGTAAGTACAGGATTTCATTTTTCACATTTTTCTGTTATATTTTTTATTGCTAACTGCGAACTTGTGTCGATAGGCACGACGCAAAATTTCTTTTTGGCAATAATAGTCTAGGACAGCGCTTACCGCAGTTACATGATTGCGTATAATTTTCTCACAGATATCTGACATGCTCGAGGGCAATGTCTAGGTCATTTGCCGCGGAATGATTTTCCTTCGACACTGTTCCATAGGTTTATGAACGGCATTAATGAGTATATAATCTTGAAGGTGATAAGAATAGCTTTGAATTTCAATGTTCCACTTTAATTAATAAATATAAGTATTTTCGGCACTGCCTTTTAGTCTACTTAGCTCCCAAGACAAATGCTGTCTTGAAAGCTGAAAGCTGCTTCATTTCTGCTCTATGGGGCTCACTTCCCTGCCCCGTAATTGGTTAGTTCGCTTCTACTAGGCCATGACACATTTTCTTTGGACATACAATTAGAAAGCTGCATTTGAGCAAAAGCAAAAGAAAGCTTCGTTGTCGTAACAACTAGCCTTGGGTCTGGCGCCTGTGCTCTGTACAAGTAAACATGATACGTGCGGAAGTGGGTCAAGAAGACTCACTAGAGAATTATGCAAGCGGACATGGTCGTTCCAAAAGGCTTCCAATACTGGTTTCCTGGTCACCCTACACTTTCGGATCTTAGGTTGCGGTTCGTGAACGAGCTCGTATTAAGGACATGGTACCAGTTAATAACTGGTGCGAAAACTAAACACTTATGGCAATTCATTAGGTACCATAATGCCGCAGTAAGGGAGAGTGCTTGGGCAGTTGTTCGACTAATATCACCGCTGGGCCTCTTTACAAAACTGCTGGATGAGTACCTTTATGTTGGCTACTGTTGGTGTTGGAATCATTCGCCTGGAAATAACACTCCGTGGACAATAATATTAGGCCACGAAGCTTTTAGATGGGTGAAATCTCGTCTTTGTTGCTTTCGGCTCCAGGCAGAAGGTGACATGCACTAAGTGAATTAAACAATCCTAGTCGCGCATTTGGCTCGCTGAAAGGGTTGCATGAGGCGGCGTACATGAAGGTGGACATGGATGATGCACCAAAAAGATTGTTCAAAATGTCATTCTACTGAGGGCGACGTAAAGCTGAATTTCAGGCCCTTCACAGACGGTCTGCTATTTACTCCAGTGGCCTTGTGGATTGTATTCTGTGAAAATATTTAATTTGGGCAATGCATAAACGCGATTTTCTTTTAGAGAACAGGCCACAATACGCAGAGGCGGCATGCGCTTTCCGCATCGCAACGGGACAGTCCCCTGATGGTGCTGCGACTACCGCGACAACGAATGCTCGATTTCAGTTTTCACTAGAGATAGCAATAATTTCTTCATAAAATAACCACGAGTGCGACGATCCCATTTGAACGACCGTTGAGATACATGTCTTATGGCCGCCTCAAACGAATCTCCATGACGCAGCGAATAACCGTCCGGGGGTGGACACCAGTCCCGCAATTCATCGATTTCAAGCCACCTTGCCAGCGACTTGCGTTCGCCAGGAGGCGCTCTGACTGTTCCACTCCGCAGTCACTGTCTTCCGCCAATGGCCATTTCTGTGGGAACAAAGTCGAGATTAAGTTCTTAACAACCTCAGACGTTGACCGTACTGATTCCTCCTTTTGATGGAACCAATACAACATAGATGCCCCGACGGGTAATATGTGCAGTCATGGGCACAAGTTTTCTGGGGGCGGTTTCGTGGGAAAAAAAAAACGATTCATACGCTGCCTTTCTACTGAGTCAGCTGGTATTTATTCAGAAGGTGCAGCACGCATGCTTTCTTGTGCTTCATTCAATGCTTTGCATGGGCGGGCTGAGCTAGGCCGCACAGACATAGGAATGTTTTGACCCCTATGATGATGTGACACCACGTGAATCGTGGAGTAAAGCCTTCATTCAGTGTGTTTTTTTTTATGGAGTTAAAGAGAATTAGACTTGGTGTTTGCACCACAACAGCACTTATAACAATAAATTAATGTTGAAAATGCCCGAACTTATGAGAACTGAAACATGTGCTTCACATTTTCAAATAGCCTGAAGAGATCGATTAGATATGACTTTGGTGGTGATCACGTAACTGATGCGTATTTTAGTACACGAAGCACAAAAGTTAAAAAAACTTGCGTCCTAAGATAGATGCATGAGCTACGAAGATGGGTTTGGGATATCTTAGTGTGTATGACACTTTGTAGCTTAATCCAGCACCGCCTTGTACATTTTGATTGAACATAAAATGATTTGCACACTTGGCCATGCTATTGGTTACAATGCGGCAGCTAACGAGGGCCTCGATTCTGGCAGTCTTGATGCCAAAAGTAGCATAGGAGGGTTCTCGCAGCTGCCGCACTCGCCGTTCTTTCACATTTCCACGTAGCACTCGCGGTAGTACGGGGCGCATTACGTCCGCCGCTATGAACGAGGGTGGCGCTGGTGAACACTCTCAACGTTCGGTTACACTACACATAAATAAAAGCATAAAAGCACATAAAAGCAGACAGCTGTCGCCGTAACTCAGTTGATAGAGCACCGAACGGGAAATTCGGAGGTCGTGGGTTTTGGTGCGTCCACAGGCGACACGTGATTGTTTTTCTTCCGCTTCTAATTCATTGCGATTGAAATAATTACCCTGTTAAACTCCTATCGATAAACAGCACAAATTATAAGAAAAAAAAAATATCTGTTATGATCCTTTGCTTCGGTGACGGCTGGCTTCCGTTATGAGTGCGGCCGTGCTTCTACCGAAATCTCATTGGTGCGAAACCTGCGGAGGGTGTGGGTGTAGCGCACACACGGAGTTAAGTTATTAGGCGCAAGGTTTAAATCCCTAAGGAGAACACCTCTTTGCGCATTTCTTTCGTTCCTCTTCCGTGTTACCTACATCTCCAATAAAAAAATGAGTGTTGTTTTTGGTAGACTCCAGGCTTCTTGATGCAACTTAAGATAAAACGTGGGTGCCCGCGAAACTATATTTTAGTGGTCGCGATCCTGCATTGTTAGTGGCATTTTCTTTCGTTACTTTCATAAAAACCACGGGCTAGAAATGCCTATTCTGAGTCGAAACCCTCTTTGCTCAGATTTAGTCAGATTACTCTTGACTGATTAAAATCTTGAATACTAAACGCTGTCATCCCCTCTGAACAAGCACGTGTACGGGTGTTTTATAACCGAGCCCCCTAACGTGTTTGCGACGGAGACATGATCAGCCTCCACCCACGCTTCATGCCGCATTCTGTAACTGCATAAAAGTACGTCGTCTACTACTGCGAGCTTTGGACTCGCGCTAACATCAAAGGTGTAATACCACCCGGTGTCACAGTTATGCCGCGCACGTGCCCTTCCGCGAAGCGTCGGGAAACTGAGCGGCCTCAGCACAATGCACAGCACGCGGCCTCTATACGTCGCTCTCGCTGCCTGCGCAAACAACGAGCGCCCCTTCGTCGGCTGACAGGATTATGAACGCTGCCCGGTACACCCGGCACACTTGCTACGAAGTTAGTAAAACGCGCTCGTATAACCCTTAATGCACTGTTATAAGGTCGTTGTAATGAAAAAATTTAATATTAATTACCGGAACAGCGTACTGCTCCGGCGTCCTCTCACAAAGGCCTCCGATGACGTTCGTCTAGTTAGCGGAAGGACAGCCTCGATAACAACTTTATTCCAAACTCAACAATGAAAGGAAGACAGGATTTTTTTTTCACCTCTCTATTGATGAACACTGAAACCTCCAACTGATAATCCTCACAAATACGATAGCTTTATCTGAAACCATTGCTACTCCTTATTCATGTCGGTCTACCCATCAGCTCACAAACATTCGCCGCAAATACCATAGTCATGAGCGAGCCTTGAACGTATTGTTTCGCACTCTTCTGCTACAAAATAGCAAACCGCACAACAGGCATGCACAAAGGCGCCAGGAATTATTTTGCATATTTTCTGTACCATTTTGCATGGCTTCAGGCTTCCACTAAAATGCTGCTGATGTACTCTCGAATCAAAGTTATGTTCAGCAACACAATGTTGCAGTCGCTGAGCCCAAGCAATCGCCCACGAGTGCTTTGTGTTTTTCATTCCCGGTGAGTCTTTTGGGCCACTTGAACTATTACTTCCAATAGAGAATTTGCCCCTAACGTAGTTTACATTAGGGCGCAGACCACGCATGATGCCGCGTTCATTACCGTTATTCCATTAAGACGTAGCACAACAAACAACAAGCGGAAGTTTTTTTAAACATCTATGTGCTTAAAGCGTGTGCTAGAGTTTAGGGAAGAGGTAATGGGTTAGGTGGGTGTGAATGAGAAAACCAGGAGATAAAGTGCACCACTTTATTACATTATTGTTACTGTTGCGTCAGTTGCTACACCTGCTCTCACTTACAAATAGGCGTGCACAATTATGCTAAAAATTTAGAGCACATTTCCTTTTTGCAGTTCTACGGCTGCGTCTCGGGTACATCATTCAGTTCATTAGCGTTAGAGCTGCCTACATTAGCAACGCGGAATAAAATAACATGCTTGCTTACCATTCAGGAAAAATAGTACAGAAACCTTCCGCATATCATCATCATCATCATCATCAAAAACCATATGACTGCGCCCACTCAGGACAAAGGCCTCTCCCATCTCTGTATAATTAACTTCTCCTACCCCAGCTCTGCCTACACTATCCCCGCAAACTTCTTTATCTCATCCGCTCACCCAACTTGCTCCCTCCCCATGCTATCTCCCTTCCCTTAGAATCCCTGGGAATTGCAATCGAGCTTATATACATGTGCTCTTAGCTTAAATAATATCAGCGGAAATGTAGGTACCAGCTTCTTAAAACACGACTTGCTTTCCATGGAGTTCTTTTCAATGAGGCACAGGAACTTGAAATTCATGCGCTGAAATGAAAGGGTGAGGACAAAACGGCGGACTTCGATCAGTTTTCCACTTAGCGATTATACTAGTCTACGTCACTCTGTCGGTATGCAGTGGAAGCCACAGAAACTTACCCCCCGAGTGTAAACCTAACCTTTTCTCTGTGTAACGTTGAATTTCTGTTATAATACTCTCCGCCTTTTTGAAGGGTGTTCATATGAAGGGGACTGCCCGAGCAACTCGCTCTGATTTACTTATCCTTTCTAAGCTTCATGCGGTCTCTTGTCATATACCGCTGCGACAGTTTTATCTAATATGTTCACCTTAACGCCACGAGCGCAGTTTAGATTGACAGCCCTTAACACGCACGCTTCACAAAAAAAAATGAAAGCAAGGAACCCAGCCCCACCGGCCACAGCCCGGTCTACGTCGTAAACCCAAGGCAACGTCCAAAAAGCATAGACAGTGAAGGTCTAGCAGCGCGCAGCGGCGCGAGGGTAACGCGCAGTGCAGATTGGCTGGCGCCGACGGTGTCACGCGTAGCACCAGGAATGCGCCAAAGTTGTGGAACAGCAGGACCCATGTGAGGCACAAACGCAGGCGCGCACAAACGCACGCATCTGTCGACAAGCGCGCGCTACCGGAAAGCGCCGCGCGACTGCTCGTCAGCCAAGCTTCGCACGGTCGGCATAACTGGGTCGGAATCGGGCGGCTTTCCACTCTGCTGCACTAATGAGCACGGCTAATGTGCCGGGAAACGGATGTCGTCACACGTTCACCCGCAGCTCAAAGCGCTCTTGCTCACCGGCCAACTTGTCCAAGTAAATGCGTTTTCGAGTGCTAAGGTTCTTGCTGGGGTAGCATGCTTTCTTCTGGGCCTTGCTGTTTGCGCACGAAGCGAGCGATTTATCTATCCGCTGTAGTAAAAGGGAAATTGAATGGAAGTCCGGTAATTCTGACGTGCTGGCTAGTCGTTCCCAGTTCGTTGCAGACACGCATAATTAATGAGGGTGACACATTGGTGCTGTCGCCATATTAAGTCTGTAGTGTCAGAAATACGCGCCTACTGCTGCCTTTTCACGGCAAAAGAGTTGCTCCGACTCACTCCCATTAGCACTCTTCAAACACAGGACATATTGCGAAATCTCACGAGGATGGAATAAAAAGATGAAGTGTTACGTGGTCGTCGTTCAGTCTCTTGAAGAGTACGAACTGCAGAGCAATTACGTGCGCTTGAAATATTACAAGAATGCTCTCTTTTTCCGCACCACATTGTTCATTCATAAAGACAGATACGTTCGTTGGTGCCTATGTACAGTGGTGAGCAGCCTTGTCTAGAGCGCTCGGGCGGTGCACTTCCTTGCAAACAAATCCAGATTTTGTGGCAGCCTCTAGGGTCCAGCTGCAACGCTTGCACGTAAGTAGCGCCAGATAGCCTCGTAAACAAAGCAGGCATGAAAACTTTGCCCTGTAATGAGGGGCTGCTCTCTAATTTCGGTTTTTATTACCAAGTGCGCACTGCTCAAGCGCTCTAGACAAGGCTGCTCACCACTGTACACTTGCAAGTTCTATATTAATAAACTCTCTGCTGGCGGCCAGCTATGGCGACGAAGACAAGCGCTAGAAATGAATATCAAGTCCCTTGCACGGCTACGATGGTACAGTTTTGTTACTTGGGTTACAACAATACGTCAGCTGCCGGCTTAGCTTTATTTTATGTAGTGTTGCCGGCGTCATATGATGTATTTGGAAGGAATTAGTTCCTTAGGTCACATAACTCAGCGGCCATCTCTGGGCGCTTGCGCACAGGAACGCATGCATGCAAGCACGCACACGCTCTCTCTCTCTCTCTCTCTCTCACACACACACACACACACACACACACACACACACACACGCACGCACGCACGCACGCACGCACACACACGCACGCACACACACGCGCGCACACGCGCGCACACGCACGCACGCACTAGGAAAGTTACTTCGTCAAGAGTTGTGTTTATTGACCCGTGAAAGAAGCCGCCGGTGGGACCCGAACCGGAGATGGCCCCGGATTCCGCCAGTGCATGTGCTTTTTTCTTCTGCTTTCTAATGAATTATCTTTAAATAATTAATTTAATATACTCCCACTTATGGACACCAGAAATTAAAAAAAATCCCCTGTGCTCCTTGGTTTCCGTGACTGTTGACTTCCTTCATGTATGTCATAATGAGCCCCAGTTTTCCCTTCTCTTTTCAACCCAAATGTAGTGTGTGTGTAAGTTCCCGTTCTTTGCCCCTGTCACAAAATGTGTGCATGCCTTGCCTTTATTTTTTCTTTAGCGACCGAGGTGGCCACGGCTGGCCACGGCTCCGGTGGTTCGCAGGCATGTCGCAATGCAACGGCGAAGATTTTGCCCCCCCTCCCCCCCCCCCCCCCCCCCGCGTGGACATTTCACCGCTCGCGACGCTGGAGGGTCAAGTACTGTACTCTACTTGACCCTCCTAGTACTGTCGCCGGGTAGCGAGCGCTTGCCGGGGACGATAAGCGGTCGGTAGAATGCCCCGGCACCTTTCCCGACCTTGGAAACTTCGCATCGCTTGTGGTGAGGACCGTGTCCTTCCCTCGCGTCTCTTCTCAGTTTCTTCGTGTTTCTTTACCCCCCTCTTCTACATCTCGAAATCGTTGGCGTACTGGGCCTTGAGGATTCGTTTGTTTTTTCTTGTTTGTTTGCCACGAGAACGCGGCGGCGGGAAAACCGCGAGCCGGGCAGATGAATTGGACATTTCGGTGCGTGCGGACGTGCGTGAGGTCAGCCAGGAAGTAGACGGCAAGCGAGCCTACGTGGGTATCTGACGCGTAGAGAGCGGCGACGGCGGCCCCGAAGACACGTGGAAGACGCGTGGCCCAAGTTCGGCCGTATCCGCAACACCACATCAGTCCCGCGCGCTTCTGCAGCCCGACGCTCCCTGTGGCCGGACCTTGCCACCCCGCAGCTAAGCCACCGTTTCTCCCCACTCCTTTGTACTCTTTTTCCTTGTCATGTCGCTCGTTCTCGTCTTAACCTATCGTACAGTATTGTTCTGTTGTTGTAACGTGGTTGTATAGTTCTCGCCTTTCTGTTTTCCTCTTGTTAATAGTTATTTGTGTTCTGATTCTGTGTTTATTCGCCTCGCGCCTGGATATTGCCGCTATTTTGTTGGGCCTTGTTTTGTAACTTTTTGTTGTGGTTCTTTGCCCATGTATAAAGGTGTTTCATAAGGAACTTGTCTACGCCCCATGTCTCCGATCAACGGCTAATCATGCGTGTCCCCTATCGCCGGTCAGCAGTCAAACCTCAAATTTTGCACGCGGGGTGAAGTTTGTCGCTCCTCTTCCTCCAAACTTTCGAAGAGTGCAGTGGTGGGTAGGTTGGCTCCAATAGCTATAATTTTCGCGCAAACGAAACATGAAGACACCCACGGTATTGCGACAAACTGGCGTCCGCGACCCGACAAATAAAAGAGTAGAGCGAGTGGGTAGAAACGGTGGTTTAGCTGCGCGGTGGCAAGGTCCGGTCGCAGGGAGCGTCGGGCTGCGGAAGCGCACGGGGCTGATGGGGTGTTGCGGATACGGGCGAACTTGGGCCACGCGTCTGCCACGTGTCTTCGGGGCCGCGCTACGCGTCAGGCACCCGCCTTAGCTCTCTTGCCGACCACTTCCCTGGCTGACCACACACATCCGCACGCACCGAAATCTCCAAGCCATCTGCCCGGCTCGTGGTTTTCCCGCCGGTGCGTGCTTGTGACAAAAAAAAAAAAAACCAATCCTCAAGGCCCAGCGTGAATGATTTGCAGATGTTGAAAGGGGAAAACACGAAGAAACAGAGAAGGAACGCAAGGGAAAGCTACGGTCCTAACAAGAAGCGAGGCTATCTTGCGAACGTCGGGAATGGTGCTGGGGCATTCAATCGGCCGCCTCCTCTCCCTACATCGGGCAAACGCTCTCTTCCCGGCGATAATCATGGGGAGGGGGTGGAGTAGCCTTGACCCTCCTGCCTCGCGAGCGGTCAACTGCCCCCGCGAAGGGTGGAAAATCGTCGCCGCCGCATTGTGATCCTTTCGTGAAATACTCAGGCGCCTTGCCTACCTCTGCTGCAAAAGTGAAGTAAGTACAATGCAGGCACGAATTTGTTCCAGTCCCGCCATCTCGCCGATGATGAACTAGGAAGGGGGCGATTCAAGGCATCTTCACAAATTGCAAAGCTCATGGGTAGCTCATCATCATCTATCGCACAGCTCTCTCGCCTAGCCCCCCCCCCCCCCTCTACGACGCGTCATCTAGCATGCCAAAGTTCCTGCTTCCAGTGAGGTGCCCCAACTCCCATCGGGGTATGGTTGACTCCTGAATCCTACAGTGATTTGGACACGTCTCTTAGCATACTTTTATTTCAGCACCTTCAGTAAATATCCCGTCCCCCTTCTTTCATACGTTTCCTTTTCCACGAGCAGATGTTTGCCGGCTGATACGTCGCGTCTCATGTTAAGCGGCAGGCGTTTTTACACCTTGGTATTTAAATATTATCTTGTACCCTTGTTAACATTTTTTATTTTGCCTCGTCTCTTTCTCTCTTTGTTTTGCATCATTTTGACCGACATTGTAGTTTCATATTTAGCATGAAGTCCTTATAGTAAGCCATGCGCATCCTATACACACTCTCAAGTTCACTTCATCGCGGGTTACAGCAGTTACGCCTACATCATGGCCTATGTTGAGACTCAGTAGTTTAAGTCCCCGTCACCGTTGCATGTTCTCCAAAGGAAAACTTTTCTGGTCCGCAGCCATGGAATGAAATGGTTTGCCCTTTGGGAATCTACCACAGATAGGCACAGCAGTTGTATGGCCCTGCAAATAAATATTGAAGCTGTCAGGGTGCGAAATCCATCTCTATTTGGCACTGTTTCTCATAAACAAGTCATTGAACGTTTCGTGCTTAAGTGCAGGTCAATCACATGGGCAGACACTGCAGCGTCAACGCCCGTGCCTTGAGAACCGATAAGCATGGGAGACGGAGCTTAGTATTAACTGAAAATATCGGCAAAAAATCTTTATCGAGAGAAAACACATCTGGCGAGTACATAGGCGAAATTCAGTCATCACGCGTTATGATGAATATAATTGCAAAAGTGATGCAAAAATAACAGCAAAATAATTCCAGATCCACATGGTGGCAAACATGACTTCTGAACTCAAATAACCGCGGCTCAGACGACATTGCACGAAGGAAACCATATTGATCTAAAAGATTCTTTGGGGTTACATAATTGATGGTTTCACGCAAAGTGATGACCTCTAGTAGTTTGCATTTAGTTACTCAAAGGTATTTTGTCAGTGGACTTCTATTTAAAGGCTAGGAAGGCTCTCCGAAAGCTGTAGAGTATCTCTCATGTGAACTCAACCTTTTCCAACAACGGACAATCTGAGAAAAGACAATCTGAGAAAAGACATTTAAAGACTCATAGTTTGGACGTGTACCAAAATACAATAGAAAAATAAATCTCGGTTCAGAGGCGCAGTAATTCCCGATTTATTTATTTACCTTTCTTGAGTAGTATTGCTTGATGGGCCTGCAGTTTTTGTTTCAATTTTTGAGCACAGTCTAGAAGCAGGGTCTGTGCAAAATGTTTGATAAAAAGGGCGCATTTCTTTCTTCGTTTATTGCAAACATTTGGTTATCTGCAATCATTGCCTAACGCTCTCAGGTCCCATAGGTAATTTGAAGAAGTGTAGAGGGCACTTCTTACTCACTTAAATCATTTAGGTCACGTGTGTGAAATAATCATCCTTCAAAAATTATAGCTTTGTGGCGAGAACTACATGCGCTGACAGGCGGCAGAGAAACAAACTGTGTGGACTAAAGAATTTTATTCAAAGCTCCACGGCGTCTTCCCCATGCGCGCCATTTCTCTTTCTGCGCTAGGCCTACCGGCTTTGGCAATTATGCTTTAAAGGTAGTTTTCCAATATAAAAGTTGTCTTAATGATTATAAAACTACGTTCCAGCAAACCATCCTTTGTGCGGGTAGCACTTGGCAGAGGGTTCCAATGACACGTGAGAACAGTGCCTGGGTTATCTGAGCTAACTCTAACCCCTTCTTTTCGAACCTGTTTATAGATCACCCAAGCCACAGAATATAGTTCACAGTCAAATATAGTTTACAGCTGTGAGATACCAACTGAATTGAGCTCCAGGTTTAAAAAATTGACCCGCGGTGCACTAATCAAGCAAAATCGAGCGTTAACTAAAATCTCAGCGCCCTATTTATGGTGTTTATGTGTACAGACTTTGATTCGAATGACGAGAGAGACGTTCATGGTCCATAGAGTACAATTTTTCACTGGGCGTGCTCTGAAGTGTGCCGCTCAGCTTTGGTATTACCTTTCCGCGTTAATGTACTTTGAGCACCATTTTCTTGTTACTTTTTCCGAGACATTAAAGACAGAATAATCTAGTGATGAGCGTTCCTCGAGCCAGACAGGAAAACAAAACTATGGAATCACGAAATAGTGGCGATGTTTCACTAGTAAGAGAAAGATGCAGAAACCAGTTGACATGCAATAGATATTTCGAGCACAGTTTCTCACCTCTTTGTACAAGTCACAGTGACGATACGCGGCTGAAAAGTGCACTTTTATTGTGCTTTTAAAGTTTCCTCCGCCTCTTATAGTTTTGTTTGGATAACTATTTTTACGCATTCTTGGACACCTCTTATAGAATTGCATATCTGCGCAATTTTTTTGTGAACTCAAATAAAAATCTCCATGAGGCAAAGCTGGGCCGGCTGTCACAGGCTGTGGGTCTTCACTTTCAGTGTGACATCTGAATTTCATGAAATTTTACATCTCGCACCGACAGTTTTGAAGCGTCAGGATTCCTCGATGCAATCGGTCACGATTCAATCTGCTGGGCACGTCCGGGTTTAGTCGCTGGCGCACGACGCTTTCTACAGCGGCTCCGCTGATATTTGATTTGACATTGTCATGGATTCGTCTCTGCTGCTAAATTGGGCCATTTATTTTTGAGTCTAGAGCGAACGCGACGAGGGCTAGCTGCTTGGCATACCACTCTTTCACGAATGCGCTTGTGTTGGAAGACGCAGGCACTGAAGTGTGTGCGGTATGCGCTTGGAAATACTTTCACGTACATGTCATGCATCGCCATATTAGGAACTCCTTAGTCAAACCTTGCGGAAACACGTCTACAGGCTCCGCCACGATTGAGAGTGAGCGGTACAGTGCGTGGTGTAAAGATTTGCTGGGGTCTTGGATCCCGTGAAGCGCCGACACATGCAGGGCGCAGCACAATACACACAACGTTAAGAGAACCTGCTCTACAGTGCAGGCCCCGCAGCGGCACAGTCCGAAGAGCATTCGTGCAAGCGGAAGCGCTTCATCGGTACGTACTCCAGCCGATAGCAAGCACATTTCGATGTCGCCATGGCCTTGGAAGATATGTTAGACTTGTTAAATAACTTTTTAGCTACCGCACAAAAAGCGATGGTTACAGCTGCTACCGAAGCAACTATTCATAAAACAAAAGAACAAAAACAATTGAATGATAAGGAAATTTTAGTGCATATAACTTCTCTTGGTGTAGGGGACATTTTCGATACTTACGAATTAACCTATCTGCGGACCTTTCTTGAACCGATCACGTAACGAAAGTGACCGTCGAAGCTAACCGCGTCATTGACTATCTATGCCACAGACCTTTGATTAATTGCCTGTTCCGTAAAATTGCGAAGATAGTGCACCTTTGCATGCGCAATCGGAACTCCATACCGAGTTAGCAATAAGAAGTTACTAAAATCACTCCAGAATCCTGTTGCGCGTTTTGTCTTTCCTGATAACTCATTTATGTCTAGTACTACATGACGCCGAGGGCAAACTAGCCTCTTTAACCTTTCGAATAGCGTCAAAGTCGCTCGCCTGTCCCACTTTCATGAATTGAATCATGAATCCCCACGTAACCCAGCTATTTTACCAGCAGACCCCTACCCCTGCCGCCTTAGTATGAAAACACTTGTAGCCATCTTCAGCCAGTTCATCAGCCCATCTTTTCTCATTTTACGTATGAGCACCTAAAGAATGTAATTATCTTTCTACTGCTGCTCTCACCCATTGCAATTAAGACGACTTCAAGCGTTTCACTGGAGCCTTGGGCTTTAAAAGATAATGCTCGCGCCTCGTTTAAAACCCGTTCACATGGACATTTCAGGTATTGAAAATAAAAGAAAAATTAACTTCTGCTTGTGAGAAGAACTTGAGATGCGGCGTTTGCGTTTATAATACTTTTAAGATTACTGGGAAAACTACCAGAAATATTTGGAGGTTTAGAATATCCAGCTTGCTGGAGACTTTTCGAGCCACAAGAAAACATCTGCAATAAATAGTTAAGTGAACGTCGATGTTAGTCTGCATTATCAATAGGACAATACTAAAACACCCCGTTGCAATGCCGTAATGAAGTGTGTGGTAGTTAGTGTTTGCACAGATACTGAAAATAACGGTAGATTAAAAATTAAGTTAGAAAAGATTTGCTGCAGGTAATCTTACTGTTATGTTCAGCAAATAGTACTTTGACTCTGAAATGGCTCTACGGACAGCATTGAATATAGCAGTTCAAAAAAGCCCCTCTGTGTTTCAACCTACAACTAGAGGAACGAGCCTTCAAGGAATAAAACGTGTTTAAGACTTTTCATTTTACGTTCACTCAATCAAACCTTTAGCAGTCAGCACTTATTATTGAACAGGTAGGTAATAAGGTTAAATAAAAGTTATCAGTAGTTAGAGTTATATTTAATTTTACTGCAAGCGGAAAAGGGATTCAGTGAGTAAATTGGACACTTTTCTTCAAAATACATATAAATAGCAACAAGGAATATGTTTAAAAGAAACGAGTTCATCTTTTCCTAAACAACTCCAACAGGGTGCTGATCATCAATGACCAATGGATATCAGCGACTACATGAAAGTACTTGCGGCAGCGCCGAGAACGCCGCATCATTTTGTAGCCAGGTTACTGTTTAAAGTATCGGTTTTTATGAATTTTTGGTCTCTGGTATCCAGTGCATAATTTGTAACCCTGCCGTGAATACAATGCCTAATCGCGGCGGCTGAACAGGCATGGCCGCCAACGGAGGTTGACTGCAGGGGGCTATTGCGTCACGCTTCGCAATTCTGGCGCATCGGTGGACCTTCCTTACTTGAAATGCTGCAGCCGGCCCGTTGTCGATCGCAAGCATTTTGGGTAGAGCTTGAGCATCGACTCATCGAACATGACGACACACCAACTCTTCAAATCCTTCCGACAGACTCAGGTATGAAGCAATGGATATCGAAAATGGACAAGTGGCAAAATTGCAAAAAGTTTCTTGTAGACGAAAAAAAAAACAAAGCACAGAACAAACGTCTTCTGTAACACGTGCGAGGTTTACTGACGCTTTGCCACGTTACAGTGCTGCGGAGCTGCTGCGTTGGCTCAGCGGTTATGGCTCTCGTCTGCTGACCCGAAAGACGCGTGTTCTATCCTAGCCGTGGCTGCCGAATTTCGATTTAGGCAAAATTCTAGGGGCCTGTCTACTGTGTGATGTCAGATGTCAGTACGCGGTAAAGAACCCCAGGTGGTCGAAATTTCTGGAGTCTTTCACTACTGTGTCACTCATAGCCTGCGTCACTTTGGGGCGTTAAACCCCCATAAACAAACGTCACAGGACTGCTTTCCTCCACGGCACGTAGGCTACAGAGGTAAACTCGACTTTTGTATAGCTTGGATGCTTTCAGAGCCAGAAGGATACGTTTTGCAGCACCTTTTACTGCTATAAATGGGAAGATTGCACGTATTCGGATTTTTTGGTGTATCTTATTTTTTCGAGATATAGGCTTATCTTTACCAAAGTTTACGTATTTCGGAGAAATGATCCATCTGAACATATTAATATTGAAGTAAATATACACTCAGCGTAATACTTCCTCTTTTCCAGAACACGTTTTTTCAGCTTTAATTTTTTATGCGACTTGACCTAATTGGCCAAATAGTTTCTTTAAAAATCTCATGGTTCACCAAAAACAGTCCATTTTCTCAGGGTTGAGAAAGAGTTAGCTCCTCTAACGTGATTGCCATATCCGAATACTTTCGTAGTTTTGTCTTTTATATTTTATGCGGCAGCGTAGATACCTTAATTGCTTCCTCTGGGTTTCCTTCGCTCTTTTGCTTAATTCATGGTTCTGAATTCATGGCTGAATTCATGGTCTTGGAATTTGCACAGTACTCGAATCCTTTTCGCATAAGTTTTCTGCAACATATATTACCGCTGGTTGCACTCTCGTCTTTTTGACTCTTCATGCAATTGCAGGCAGTATCAACGTTGCAGAACGTTTCCATCTACTCGAACACACTGGCTTGCACCTCGACGTTGCCTTCCATTGGGTAATTTTCATCTCCGTTCCGTGTCGGATATAGCTGCCCCAATTCATGCAGACTTTAAGGACAAAGTTCATCGTGAAAAAGGCAAAAGTTTTGAAACACTGGAATTCATCTCCCTCTTTTCTTCTTCCCATTCCTCTTTCTGCGTAACTACCAAAGCATCGGTCATTCTTCTGCATCATTCTGGCGAAATGTTCCACTAGTGTCGGCTTTTCTTTCACTGTTTATGGAATTAAAGAACAAGAAAGCTTTGCCACCTGCGCTGCTGTCAGAAAGTTCACTGCCCGGAGGCCAGAGATTTAAACCCAGTTCACGGTGTTTTCTTTAAAAAATATATATCTTGAGGAATAAAAACAGCGTAGACAGGAAAGGCGCAGTGCGTCTATCTTCTGCCCGCGTGTCTCATGTTCATTTAGTGCTGTTTTTATTCCCCAAGATGAATGCTACTGACCTAGCTCCTGTTTCCATTTGTATTCGAGCGTCGGAGTGTTTCCTTAAGCACCCTGGACATCTAGCATTCCGACGTTCGAACACCGACGAAGGATCAAAACAAATGAAATGAAAGCGTACAAAATACGGCTCCTGAATGCGAATGGCATCGTTTGCTTCGAGCGTTCGGCACAGGCGAAGTTGCTACTCTCCTTAACCTACGAGACCTGCTTCTGATGCTAGGTCACTGTACTATTGTGTTCAATAGCGCTAGCTTGCCTGCAGTCTCTATTCTTGTGCTCGGTGCTTTGCGAGAAATCTTCGCGCTAACATCAGGTACGTTAAATTGTTGCGGCGTTGTTATTGCTTTCATCATGTGTCGTAGAGGCCAGAAGATAGCACGCATATGATGCAGTGACAGGTATGTCCGGTCATTGAATACTATTCACAAGACTGATGTTAGTTTTATTTAACTTTTTGGGAATATCCTTATTGAGTGTAGCTTCAATATGACACTGCTCATAGGCGCTTACAGGTGTGCTCCTTTTTGGTCAAAGCTGTGGGCACCCATTTTGCAAGAATGAAGTGTCATACTGTTTTGCCCAGCCTGTCTATAATGTATATGTGAAAAATTTAGACGTGCCCTAAATAGCAGTGCTGTTCAACTACTTTTATAAAAAAAATATTGGACTTGTTGTACCAAAGTTCTGTAATTTTGATTGTTGGATGAATATCAATATTAAGCCTTGTTGGTGCGACCTAATTTTTAGTATGATTTGCAAAACAGTCCTATCCTCTGATTTTCCGGAAACTTTCTTTGGTTTAATTCATCGCGGCTAGCCTCTTCCTCTCTTCATCTGCAATTTTTTACCTCTTGTGCATTGTACAAAGAAAAAAGTGGAGCTTACAAAAGTTTTAGTTAATGAATACCTGACGTTTGACGCCAAAATGCTTTTCTCAACTCGGTTGCAATGCTAGGTTTACAATAACGTTTCCAAGCAACACTTCTCTTTGAGCGCTAATTTGTGCAATCTTTATTGTCTTTTTCATTTTCCGACGCAGCACTGCGCTACCTTAGTTACAATTAGGCAAAAAAAGAGAAGTCGTTGAGGATATAGCATTCGGAATAAATGGTATCACTTTTCCTGAAATAGTATACCTGCAATATTTTCTCATTTCATCGAGATTTGCAAAACTGAATTTTTGCTTACCCTCTTGAGAAACCAATAATTTCGGAGTCCAAGTTTGTTTTGTATTAAAGGTCTCATGCTGCCATTCTGGATGCCTTAGGTGAAATTACGAGTGTCATTAAACTGCCGCCATTGCAGCGCGTCCACTTGGCGTACGTTGCGACGCCCGCGTCTTAATAATTGTAATGGCACGGTCTAAATCAATTTTCTCGCAAATCACTTGAGACAGCAGCGCCTGAATCCCGCGTCTGAAGGACGACGACGCCTGGCTCTCACAACTGCACCTTGGGCCACTACTTTCGGCATGTGCCTCGGGTCTTGTCGCATAAGAGAATAAGCATTCTTCGCGCCGACAGTTTGTGGAGGTGCTTTGCATTCCATATCCTATCAGGAAAAACCTGGAGCTATAACTTCACGGAAGTAGCAGCCCACCAGCGCTTTTATCTGTCCCATCTAACATTTCCTGGTAAGCGGGTGGCTTGACATCAATCCTAAGATGGGCACAAATGTCTAGCTCTTTAAATAGAATGGTTTGGTTTGGTTCATGGGGTTTAACGTCCCAAAGCGTCTCAGGCTATGAGAGCCGCCGTAGTGAAAGGCTCCTGAAATTTCGACCACCTAAGGCTCTTTAACGTGCACTCACATCAAATGTGTCGGCGATTAAAAAAACAGATGGCGCTGCCAAACAAGCAGTTGATTACTTTCATTCACAGCGAATCGCTGTGGTGCGAGAACCATTGGTTCTTTGGCAGCGAGTTGTCAGAGATCTTTGGTGGCACCACTGGAAAGAACGAACAGCATAAACTGATTAAAAAAGTTTAGATTCTCGGTAACGCATGTGCCGTATGCTAAGAATAAATGATTGTAATGGCAGCCCCCGCAGCTTCGACGAAGATAAAGCGGCATATCTGACAAGAGCCTCTCAAACATCGCCCCCCAAAGACTAGCGAAGGAGTAGCTTTGCCCCTTACAGGCTCGAGAAGCTGGCTACCGGGATGCATTGAAGCAATCACCGGACATGCGGGATAGCCTAGTGATATGAAAAGGTTGTGCGGAAGAATCAGGGGGTTATCATCATGAACACAAAGAGAAGCTTAAGTCCACAGCGGGTCAATGATTTCTTTCTGTGATCTCCGTTCATGAGTGGCTAGGGCCATCCATTGTAGTACTGTACCTGCAGGCACCATAACCTCTTGACTCAACGTTATTTTGTACAGTGCTCGATTACGTTTCTTCTTGGCGTTCGCTTTCTAACTGGTTAATCGGCTTTCGACAATATATATCCTAAAAAAGTCAATTTGATCTGCAAATTTATATTTCTCCATTATCTGTTTTAACTCATTTTTGAAAAGTCGTGCGAAATGTTTGCCTATTTTTATAGTGATTAAATAAACGCACCATTACAGCAATACGCACCAACGTGTTCGGCTGAATTTTACAGCCAGTAGCACATTGCAAACGCGAGCTTACAGATCGCGTTTCACTCTGGATGCTAATCGCAATGCAAGATGTAAAGCAATGAGCGTGCACATCATCATCATCAGCCTGACTATGCCCACTCCAGGGCAAAGACCTTTCCGGTGTCTCTCCAATTAATCTTGCCCTTTACCAAATGCGGCTACCGAACCACCGCAAACTTCTTAATCTCAGCGCCCGCCTTTTTGCCCCCTCCCCCCCCCTCCCCCCCGGCTATGCTTGCCTTCACTTCCAATCCACTCCGTTACCCCTATGGACCAACGGTTTTCTTACCTTCGCATTGCATCCCTGCCCAGGCCCATCTCTGCCTCTCTATTTCGGATAGGTTGTCATTAACCGGCGTTTGTTCCTTCACCCACTCTTCCCGCTTCCGGTCTCTTAATGTTGCACCTACGATTTTTCTTTCCATACCTGGCTGCGTTGTCCTTGACTTAATCTGAACCCTTTCCGTTAGCCTCCACGTTTCTGCCCCATAGGTGAGTAGACCGGTAAGATACACCTGTTGTATACTTTTCTTTTGAGGGATATTGGTGAACTGCCATTCATGATCCGTGAGAACTTGCCCCTATGCGCTCAACTCTATTCTTATTCTTCCAGTTATTTTCCCCTCAGGATCCGGATCAGCGGTCACTACCTTCCCTAAATAAAAGTACTCCCTTGCAACTTCCAACATCTCCTTACCAATTCAGAACTGCTACTCCCTTCCAGACCGTAGAAAATTACTTTGGTTTTCTACATGTTAATTTTAAGGCCTACCATTCTCCTCTGCGTGTATAAGTCATTTATCATGCTTTGCAGTTAATCCTCCGAGTGACTTAGCAAGGCAATATCATCAGCGAATCGAAAATTACTAGACATTCTGCATTAATTCTAGTGCTCAGTTGTTCCCATTCCAGGTCTCGCAACGTCTCCTGTAAACAGGCAGTGAATAGCATTGGCGAGATAGGGTTTCCATGCCTGACATCCTTCCTTATTGGAATTGTATTGTTTACTTTATAGAGGGCTGTAGCAGCTTTGCACTTGTTACAGATAACTTCCATATCTCCATATCTTCTGAGTGCATATAGCTTTCACGAATGTGAGTAGGTCACCTTGGTACTAGCGAAAATGCAGAATGCGTTTTAAACTCTGTTGCACCCCTTAAAGCATAATTTGCAAATTACTTCGAAGCTCGTCATTTTCCGCAATGCTTAACATGTGCAATCCACCACAGAGATTGCTCTCAAAAACTGTGATGTCTGTTAGAATCAAACTGTCATCATATACATCTCATCCATAATATACATCTTATTAAATCCCCTCGTCCTTATATACATACCCTAAGCACGGTCACATTGAATTCGTTCCCTGTGCATCCCATAGACCACCTACACTAAAAAGAGGTTAGACCGTTAACGTATGCCTAAACCGCCCGAATTATAATATACCATCTGCACGCGAAAAACTAATTCCTGAAAGAAAATATGAGTAGACTGCCTCTGGCCTTGCTGAATTAAATTAGTAAATAACTTTACTGCATTTCCTTTCATTGCATTACATTTTAAGGTCGATATTCTCAAATCGCCAAAATTGCTGCGTCGTGCAGGTACCCCATAAATGCACTCCTCTGCCGATTCGGTTGTCTCCCTTCCATGGGAAATCATGGAACTCAGTCTTGCCTCTTCGGGACAGACGAATATTTTGAAGGCTAGCATTTGCCAACACAGTCTCCATCTCCACTTTACGTGATCTAAACCTCGAGAACTGCTCAAACAAGACTAAGGAAATACAGGATCTGCGAGTTCACCCGGGACACCCTCGAGCAAAGGCACAACTCGAGCACTTGCACAGCAGACTTCGTTACGCCAGCTCCTTAATCTTTCCCTTTATTTGCCCAAGTTGGAGGCCCGTCTTTGGGAACACGCCGACGTCGTGATGGAAGATTCCCTGATAGAGAGATGACGACGAAGATATAGCCCCTCGTCCGGGCTAATCTCTTCGCTGCCTATAGTCCAAGGTCGCATCATTAAAGGAGGATTAAGGAAGCGCGGGACATTAAGTTTACTCATAATCTCGTCCACCTCCTCCTCCTTCCGCCATGTCACAATGAAAAAAAATTTACGCCGCAACTGCAGCACAGCAACGGTGAAAATGGTTCATGCACGGCGATGCAGCCAGCTAGCAAATGAAAGGAGAGGCTATATTTTTTTCCCTCCTTATCTACCGCTTTCAGTTGCACGTGGGCGGCTAGGAAAGAAGTCAGCAGACCCGTTGCTCGAAACCCCGCGAGTTCATTAGCAGCCAACTCTGCTTATTTTGCCGGCAACTAATTACGCGAGGTCGAACCGAGATGGAGCAGCGTGGAAGAGCAGATAGCCCCATACAAGAAAAAAGCACTTCTACCCACGCGCTCTTTTTTCTTATATAATGGTCCATGAGCTTGCTACATGCAAATATATCCTCGATCAGCGAATATTTCCCGCTAGGCTAAAGAGAACCTTTTGATATGCTAAAGTGTCCTTTTATTCATGCCGAAATTTCCTGACATGCATGGTTTTTCTTCGCGCCGATTCTAGTGGGACTTTAGCAAATGATCCGACTACGGTAAGAAGAGAAGCAGAGATTCATGTTGAGTGCTGCACTTCTCAGACTCGCCGTCTAATCAAAGGCATTTCCTGTCCCCGGCGTGCATTTTTCCTCTCGCATGTTGGTTTTTTCCCTGATGCTACTCTTTATGAATTCTTGGTTATACTTTTTCGGTCTCATTCAGTTGCTTTTGCATGCACGCTTCACGGTGGAAAAATTAGTTCCTGTTCATCTCGGAAAACAGCGCAATTGACGCGGCATAGGACAAAGAACTACGGCTGAGACGCTAAGGCTGGTAACTAAAATTCAGAGCAGCACGACAACAATTGAACAGCAGAGAGAAACTCTTGAGCGACATTTGAGCAATGCGCATTACTGAAACAAATTAGCAGAGAAACACTGCGTAAACGAATGAACCATTGCTCTTTTCATAACAAAATATGCGGGAACTGGTTATCACAAAGTGCACGTCCTTACGTGAATCAAAAGGCTTCTATTATTTTACTTAATAATTTTTTCCTCTGGTGCAATAATTAAGTTATTAAAGCGGCTGCCCCTACATGTACTATTTACAGTGTACTCATGCAAGTGGTCTTGCTGATAAAGATAATTCGCTGTAACGTTAACCACGCGGACACTAGTGCCAACTGTCGTCTAGGCCTGGGCTACACTCTCCCTGGAAAGAAAATGGCAGCTCAATACTCACTTGGAAAAGCAAGATACACCAGCAGTCAAAAGCTTCGAGGCTCCAAGGTTGGCTTTTTAGTCGTATAGCGGAGCATTCGAAACACTAGTTGACCTGTAAACTTCAGCAGTGACGTTTTAGCACAGCGCATATCGCCATCGCTGCTTTTTACGGTGTACTGCACGCTGCCAGCACAGGAGTGCGGGGTAGTGAAACTCGGCCTTGAAAGTGGTTCGTGCTAGCTCGCTGATATCTTCCAGCTCTTGCTGTGTCCAGTACACTATGTTTCAGATTGCTCGAAATTTACACTCCATGTGTTGAAAATATTGTGCAGAAAATGCGCATCTGTAATTGTTACGCGGATTAAAAATGACTTTGAAGCTTATTCATATGCCCAAAACATCTAATAATTGGTTGGTTGGTTTATGGGGTTTAACGTCCCAAAGCGACTCAGGCTATGAGAGACGCCGTAGTGGAGGGCTCCGGAAATTTCGACCACCTGGGGTTCTTTAACGTGCACTGACATCGCACAATACACGGGCCTCTAGAATTTCTTTGGAGGAGAAATTCTAGCCGCCGCGGCCGGGATCGAACCCACGTCTTTCGGGACATCAGCCGAGCACCATAACCGCTGAGCCACCGCGGCGGTATCTAATAATTACATGTATTACTGTATCGAGTAAATAATCACCTCGACGTTTCAGCATACACCCTTGAAGTTTAGGTATTGGATAAAAGTGTTCGAAGTGCAACGTTTTCAAGGGTTATGATACCAGTCACTAACGGGCCCAAAAGCGCGTATTGCTGCATCTTCATTCCTAAAAATATCCCTACAGACGTCCCCTTCCTTTCCATAACTATGAAGCTAAGCGAAGTGCCGTTCCAAAAAGGTAACGTCGTCGCAACAGCCTCTATGCGAGGTCACATTGACCGGCACTCCAAAAAAAAAAGCAGAGATAACACATATACTTCGAAAGTTTTTATTTGCTGGTTTTTGACACGGAATGGCTGAACAGGTGCCTGAGCTCAAAGTAAATGTCAGGGTAACAGACTGATTCAAAGAACCAATTTGCTCATCCTGCTCCGAGACCCAGCACCACGGAAACGCTCAGAAGTAATGCTGTACCGAGAACTATTACAACGGGGAAAATGCCATCTCGTAGAAGTGTCCGTGTTTTCTTATGCTGGCGTGAAGAAATGTTGTCCGTAATTTTTTTAAATGAAGTTATACACAGGAGTTATGTACGCAATTTTTAGACAAGAGTTTATATCAAAGCTTAAATTTCTGAACTGGCCCGGTCAACAGGTGGTCAAGAGCGCCTATGGATATAAACGATTACTTTGGGGGCTCATCTTTCGCTGGTAGCAATTAAGCCTTTATTTATTTCCGAATACAAAACAAAACATGCATGAGGCTTTCCGCTGTATTTAGGCAACTGGCACCACGGGAGCGTCACAATTAGTGCATGCAGTTGACGCTGTACAATAGGCCGGATTCTTTTTGTAACGCCATTGCCACGTACACCAAGCAGCGATACTCTGAGACGACTTCTCGCTGTGCAAACTTGTGCGCTCAGCTGATATACGGCTAGCTCTGTATACGGACCATTCGATGCGAAGACTATTCAGATATTTTCCGCATATTTCTGCAAAAGGTAAAAATATTAAAAGCGGGCAATGTTTCAGTAGATACGCGACTTCAGTAGGCTATGGAGATGGTTACAAACCGCCCAGCGGAAGAGTAGGCGTAGCCACATGACGAGAATGCGCAGTCATGTGACAGAACGGTACGATGAATATGCGGGTTAAAAGCACAACTTTCCCTTTAGACTGAGTATGTTAACTCTGTGCCACACATTGATTGGCACCGACGCGGCTGGAGTGCGCGCAGCTCACTGCCGTCTGGCGTCCTCAAGATAATCTGCTCATGTGCAGTGCCTGCACGCGGTTCCCAATAGTCGGCAGCGGTAGCGCCGGGCCTGACACTAGATGTCTCTATTGAGGTGAACAGCAGTCCTCTCCTATATTTAAAGGCCCTGTGGTGTTTAGGGGGCCATGAGTGCTCCCCTATGAGGATCAAAAGGAGACCTTTTAGCCCGAGCATTTTTCACCAAGACTGGACATAACAAAACGTTTGCTTGACCTTTCAGGTCAGAGCGCTGGGGCTGAGCGCTTTTTTAGCGCATTTCGAGGGTATTGAGAGCAGCCGCCTTAACGTTTCCTCGACGTAGACTGCATGTGGAAGAGGTAGTGGTAAGACGCCGTCTTTAAATTATGATAATAATGAATGCGGCACAACACCGCAAGTATAATTTTATTACATTTCTCTACCACTGCAAAACTCATATAGCTGTTTTTAGAGCATTTCATCACCTTGTTGTGCAGGGATGACTATTCCTGATTCTGAAAACAGAGACCATACAACGTTAAACTTGCGTATGGCGTTGAAGCATTAGATGAGAAGTTGCTTGGCGAGAGTGTAATGCAGGAAAAACAAAATGTTGCAATATATTTATTCTCCGAGTCACCTGAATAGAAGCTCAGCACGAGTTTGAAGTAAATAGGGTCAAAGCAGTTAGTTTTATTATTGTTCGGCAAATAGATCCAACTGTACAAGATGGAAAACTTTTTGTTCTTCCGCACCTGAGCCGTGAAGGAAAAACGACGCGCAAGTTCTATAATAAACGCTTCGAGCAAACTGGTAGTACAGCCTCCATGGTTGGCGATAAGGGTTTAAACGCAGTAGTAGTAGTTTTGGCACTGAAAATCATTGCAAAGACCTTATAGAATAAATTTGAGCATCCAGCCGTACGCATATTGTCGCGCGGCACCCCGTAAAAAATAGAAAAACTTCTTAGGCAAAAACAGTTTAAGTAGA
The DNA here is from genome assembly GCF_055824585.1 of Amblyomma mixtum. Classification (NCBI taxonomy): domain Eukaryota; kingdom Metazoa; phylum Arthropoda; class Arachnida; order Ixodida; family Ixodidae; genus Amblyomma; species Amblyomma mixtum. The sequence goes on from NC_143013.1 coordinate 226,535,299, forward strand.
CAGTCCTCAATTTTTCACACAAAAAACCTCCCTTATCTCGTTGCGAAGTTTCCAGAGAAATAAAAAAAGACATTAGCTTTAAAATCAACCACACAGGCACGCCACCACACATAGTAACTCCCATCAGTAACTCCCCCGCCCCTTTTCTGTAGTTCTTAATTGAATATTCTAAAAAACATTCTTGGGGTTGTATGCAACCACAGAATAAATATAATAAATTTACATATTTTAGCGCCAAAGCAAAGTGCTCGGCTTGAAATTCTGAAGTACTGGAGAAGCTGCCCTGGGCGCCCCCGTTTCGATGGAAGCAAAGCCTATAACACGCCTTTGTGCTGTGCTATATGTCAGTGCACGCTGAAGATCCCCAGGCGTTTGAAATTATTTTGGAGCTCTCCACTACCACACTTCTTTCTCTCTTGCTTCTGTCACTACCGCCTTTTATCCTTCGCTCTCGGCGGGGTTTTAGCGTCTATTGAGAGTGAGAAAGGGGTTTCGTCTTTCAATTTTTTAAAACAACTTTCTAAGTACTGGAAAGGAAATGTTCTGATATTAAGAGTACATGTGCCACGTTTCGTAGGAGAAAGTAGCTGGGCATGAATGGAAACATTGGTTTTTCATTTAGGTTTTGTTTAAGACATCAAAAGTGGCGGTAACTCTGACAGCGATGAATTGTTATATATCTGGCAGGGAAAACCACTTTGGAAGCATTTCATTAAATCGTTCTACAAATATTCCATTGGTCCCACGATAGCCTCAGTGCTGATATTGGAACGCAAAGGCTGTATGTTGGGCGAGTATTAAACTTACGAGCGGGGAAATGGGATAAAAGCAGGGCGTTTTTTAAAGTTTCAAAGGCACATGTGGCCAGCTGGGGACGCTGCATAAGAGTTCAGACTGTACCCGACGACCAGCACTTGGATCAAAATAAATCGGAGGGATTGAGACACGCATGCTAGGAAAGAAAGGGGGCCGCCACGCAACAAGAATTAACATGTCAGGCGGTTTTTGATAAATCCATTCTGTAAATCTTCGCAGCCAAAAGATTTCATGAAAGTTTCAGTGGGCGTAAATAAAGCCTCCCGGTCGTCTTTTCTTAGGGAAGAAGTGCAAAGAGGTGTTGCGTAGAGCTTGCTGGAAAGCATAAAGGCCGTTCGTCTTCTCGGACTCCTCCGCGTTTCATAATTGAAAATAGCGGATACCACATATTATCGGTTATTCATATCAAAAGAAATGAGTGTTTTCAGTTTTATACCACATTTAAATGGTTTTGGCGAAGAGGTAGGTGGGGGTCAAAGTGTGGTAATCAGTTCGTGAGTTGAAGGCATAGTTTGTTCTGAAGGAGTGGAAGTTACCTAACTAAAGAGTAGATTTCCCGAAATGTGAAAAGTAAGCAGTAACTGTTGCACAATGCCACACAGCATCTAGTCTTAAGGAGAGTGCGGAAAACAGGAAAACAAGCTGCAACATTTGCCCGCCAATCCTTCGGAGAAGATGTAAGTTCTTTTTCGGCTATTAAAGGACCTCCAGGCACGATCTGTAGAATCCGCTACGGGCCAGGCCGAGTTGGTTAGCGACGTTAAGGCTATTAAGGTCGGTCAAAAGAACATCAAGACCAAAATAAAGGCAATCCAGACGAGGTTAGACAATCTTGAAGAAAAAACAAAGGTATTAGACAGTATCGATGATGAAATTTCCGGAATTCAATTGTCGGTACAAGTCCAAAAAAATCGGCTCGATTCTTTAAAAATGCGTGTTGACGAACTTGAGGATAGATCTCGACGCAATAATCTCATCTTTCACGGTATCCCTGACTCTCGCGAATCATGCGAACAGCTAGAGTCTAACGTAAAGGCAGCACTAATCGAAGAAATCGACAGCCTACCCAACGCAGCAATAAAACGCGCCCATCGCTTTGGTCACTACCAGCCCGATAAGTGCCGCCCAATTGTTGTTATATTCGCCAGCACGAAAACAAATGACAAAGTACTTACTGCGCGAGTAAAGCTAAAATAAAATGATGTTTCGATTTCCGAAGATTTTTCGCCCGCCACACGCCATGCCCGAAAAATACTCATTGAGTACGCTAAAAGCCAGCCCAAAACATGTCCTTTCCAGTTAGGATACACTAAACTAATCATGAATAAAAAACACTTCGTTTATGACCCGGCAACAGACATCATCAGCAAAAATGTCGCGTGCGAAAAACGAGATAGCGGCCAGCATGTTGATTGTGAACACGTCCCAAGTTAGAAAAGCGCGAGGGGAAGTGGACAGGACGCGTCCCACGTATCAGTTTTTTTTTTTACTAATATTCGTAGCATCATGAATAAACGCGCTTCCTTAAATTCTGTGTTAGATACTTGCAATACCGATATTTTAGTACTTACAGAAACGCGGCTGCATTCAAAGGTTCAAGATCCCGAACTTTTTCAAAACTGGTCATCGTTTTTCACTCTATCGTTGTGGCCGAACATTGCGACAGGGAGGCGATGTGCTCTTAGCCATTTCGAAAGATTTTGCATACCAGTGTATTCATGTATCTAGTGACCTTGAAATGATTTGGGCCATCGTTGATATAAACAAATTGAAGATAATCATTGGTGTTATTACCGCCCCACAAAATATTAATCTAACTTCGTAAATGAGGTACATGATATCATTAACACCGTTACATGCCGTTATCCCACGTTACCTTTGTTTCTGCTTGGCGATTTTAACCTATCAAATATAGTATGGAGCACTGAATCTCCAACCTTACAGCGTTTTTCGTCATTAGCCGATGAGTTCTTAGAGATGCGCTCTATTTTCTCGTTTTCACAACTTGTTACGCAGGCTACAAGAATTACGGAATCTATCACACACTTGACCTGGTATTAACAGCTCGACCTGATCTTGTTTCCGACATCACGTACTTACCCGGCTTGAGCGACCACTCGGCACTTCCATTCAACTTGAATATCTTGCGGCCAAAAACCGTTAAGAATTTCAAACTGTTCCGAAATTATGCAAAAGAAAATTTTGAAGCCATTAATACTGAATTATTCGTCTTTCTTGACATTTTTATAAAAGACGTGGACTGCCGTAGTGTTCAGTCCAAATGGAATATGTTTTCTTCTAAAATCGCTGAAGTAACAAATAAATAAATCACACTTCGCACCCTCGTATGTAGCCATAACGCTCCGTGGTACAGCATCTGTCTCAAGCACTTGTCTGATAAAAAAAAAAGCGTCTCTACAAATCAGCGAAAGGTTCTTTTAGCATAATCCGCTGGACGAAAGACAAACTCGCAGCCCATGAGTATGTAACCGCACTTAAGCAAATGATAACTTTCTTCATAATACCTTGCAATCCATGCTTAAAATCGACATAAAAAATGGCTGAGGCTTAGCTAAGGTTAAGCCTTGTCAGATGCGAAGCATATTGATGGCTAGGCTTGGTAATACATGGCTTTCCTTGGTTGAATACTTGGTCATTTTAATACAACCACTAGAAGCCTTCGTCGTGGGGGAAGACAACGGCATGGCTACAGCGGAACGCCGACTAACCCCGAGACGCGCGTTGGGTGAGTACCTGGATTGCCACGGAAGCCGCGTCCGCCTGCCCGGTGGAGCGAGCGTTTCACCTACACCGAGTGTGAACGCGCGTTCGAAATGCGCGGGAATGCCGCTCGAGGACATTCCGGTGTCTGTGCGATGGCATCGTTCTCCCTCTCCCAGCGCGTGACGGCGATCTGTCGTGACGTCATCGTGTCACGTGGTTGGTCGCGTACAGCTCCGAGCGACGGCGCGAGGTGGGGGACCTGCTCCTCATCTGTCATGACGTCATCGTGTCACGTGGTGTGACGTCATCATGTCACGTGGTTGGTCGCGTACAGCTCCGAGCGACGGCGCGAGGTGGGGGACCTCTTTCTCATCTGTCATGACGTCATCGTGTCACGTGGTGTGACGTCATCGTGTCACGTGGTTGGACGCGTACAGCCACGGTGACGGCGTGGGGCATAGCTCTAGCAATATGCTTCAAATAAAAAATTCTGGCGTGTCATTAACCCCAAAGCGGATGACATGATAACCTTGACTGAAAGCTCTGCCAATGTTATTCCAACAAACGAATGCGCGTCCGTAGTTAATGAAGTTTTCCTGCGCAACTTTTCTTCAACCACCGATATTGATTACCCAGCAATGTTTCCCATAACTATTGAAGCAGAAGGCGTCGAATCAATAATTTCTACTCTAAAACCATATTCCGCTCCTGGGCACGATTTAATCAACGCGAAATTTCTGAAAAACACGAGCTCTTGTTCTCCCAATTTTCTAACCATGATATTCCAGCAGTCGCTCGAAAAGGGTTCTTTGCCTGCTGAATGGAAGGTCGGGAAGGTGATCCCACTCCAAAAATCAGATGACAAGCATTGTCCTTATAACTACCGGCCTATCTCGCTCATTTGCATTAAATGTAAAATTCTAGAACATGTCCCTGCCTGAAATCTAGCCAGCTTTCTCGAAACTAATTCATTTTCTCAGCATTGCAACATGGCTTCCGCAAGACTTGTTCATCTGAAACACAACTAGTATCGTTCACGCATCAGCTAAACGTCATCTGTGACCGCTCTTTATTTCCCGACTGTATATTTTTAGATTTCTCGAAAGCGTTTGATAAAGCATGCCATAACCTTCTAATGTTTAAGTTAAATCGACTTAACATTGATCCCAAACTGCTTGCTTGGATCGAATGCTTTCTTTTTAACCGTTCACAATTTGTTTCTGCTAATGACTCAACCTCGCAGCCAAGTAAGGTACAGTCCGGCGTACCTCAATGGTCGTTACATGGTCCTCTCCGTTTTTTAATTTACATTAATGATCTACCCTCTTGCGTTTCCTCTAACATTCATTTATTAGCAAATGATCGTGTCTTCTTCGGAGGAATAATATGTGACAATGACATATATTCTTTTTCAAGCAGATCTTAACGCTATCTCTATTTGGTGCCAATTATGGTCAATGGAATTAAACATCAAAAAATGTAAATTTCTGCGTGTGTCAAGAACTTAAGGCCAGCTACCCTCCTATCACCTTAATAATGTCCCTCTAGATAATGTTTCGTCTTACAAATATCTTGGTATCCATATTACTAGCAACCTCACTTGGTCCATCACACTTCTTACGTAATTAATAATGGTAATTGCATGCTGGGATATGTAAAACATAATTTGTCTAAGGCACTTTCTTCCTTAAAACTACTGTTATATACGTCACTGGTCCGCTCAAAGCTAGAGTATGCTGCAGCAGTGTGGGATCCCTTTCAACAAAACCTAATTCACTCATTAGAAATGGTCCAGAACAATTCTGCTTGTTTTATTCTTTGTAATTATAACCGAAATGCTAGCATTTCTACAATGAAATTGAATCTTAGCCAGCCATATTTAACATCTCGCCGTAAAGCCCTTAGACTTTTACTTTTTCACAACATATTTCATCATCCTTCCCTTCGCGACGAACTGATCTCCCTTTCCCAATACATTTCATCAAGGCTAGATCACAATAGCAAAGTCGGAATTCCATTTTGCAAAACTAATGTCATGTTTCAGTCATTTCTTCCGCTCACAGCTGTTCAATGGAATCACCTTCCTGCATCAACCGCTAATATTACTGACAACCAATGCTTCAAGGCAACATTACAAAACACTGTATAAGCAGGAGGATCTATTTTTCTATTTGTTTGTTGTTGTTTTTTGTACGAGCATTTTGTTTTTTTTGTTTTTTCACTGTATTTCTGCGCTGTATGTTGTGTATTATATAATATTAACCAGCTCGCCAAGAATATCCCAACAGATAATGTTGTATAACTAGGAGCCATCAATTTTGTATTACTAATTATTTTGCTGCACTGTGCATATTTTTTTGGTTCAATTTACGTAACCACTCACCTCTATAATGCCTCTGGCCCTGAGGGTATACGAAATAAATAAATACTCTATTTGTGTCAGTGACAAAGCCTAGTCACTGGCGAATAATGCCTATGTGTGCAGATCTTTTCTGGAACGTCCAAGTGACTTTTGCACCTGATAGTGCAAATGTGAGCAAGCTTGTCTACTGTGAATAGGGGCGCTCTTCGAATGGTAAGAATTTTAATTTTTAAGCAGGTGCTCTGCTCCACAGTCAACGCTAGAGTTCGAGCGAACCCGCTTAGCCCTACAAATAACGAAAGCCCGACCATCGCGCCCCTGTCAGAGCAGCTGCCCTAGTTCTGCACTTTATTTGGTCAGCATCCCACCTCCCGCTCCTTAGACAAGCGTCCTCATGTCTTGAAATCAGCAACGCGTGAAACGGGACGGACTAGAAGACAAGGACACTCATGTGCCAACAACACCCAAATAATTCCACTCCTTGTTTTCATTCCTCTAGATGTCACAATCAATACACTTTGAAACCCAGCTATCAAGTATTGTTCTCGTCGAGGTACAAGTGCACCTTCATTAGACGTCACTTCTAACTGCGCTGAAGGATAATTGCACCGTTTTATGTATTTGCACGTTTATATTTCTTGTGTTACGTTACCGTCAGAACGAGCTCCCATATGCATTGTTCAGATGATCGAAACTACATGAAAAGAAAACACACTTGCCTCTTTAATTAAAAGCCCAAATTCCTCGAACATTCCGACTATTGTTACGGAAAAGAAGTGGCAAGAAACCACCAAGTGAACCGCGAAGAAATTTACTTTGAACAGCTATAAAAAAAAACAAGTATATTTTGTACTAAGTCTGAGATTTTTGAAAAGCACAAGATTCTATAAAAAGAAACAAAAATTTTCTCTACAAGCAGGAGCGCAATGACTGGCGTGAGAAGCTCCTTACGCTCAATCGAGATCATGCTACCACCCTTTTCGTGCAGCTCGTGCTTCGCGCCTAGCACAATCTTCGAAAAGCACTTCGAAAAGCCGCCCCCCCCCCCCCCCCCCCTCACGCTATACCTCTAGGTGGGATGCAAGTGCCCGTAAAATTACACCGGGTTGGACGCAGGCAGCATGTATGCTATAGACGCTGCGCCAAAACATCCTCAACTCTGTGCCCACACACTTGAAAGACAAAATTAGAAAACGTTTACACCATGCTGCACATTTAAAAAAATATCGATTTTTGGGAAATAAAAGGCTCAGTAACTGTCTCATATCTAGGTGGGAACTTCAACCGCGCTGTCAGGGATAGGAGGAGAGAAAGAAACAAAGGAATGCCTTAGTGGAGGGCTCCGGAATTGTCTCGAGTAACTCAGAATCTTTAACGTGCACTGCATCGCACGACACGCATGCACCCTTCCTCTTCGTCGGAACGCGGCAGCCTTGGTCGGGTTCGAGTACGGGTCCTCAAGCTCAGTAGCCTAATAAAAATGGTTATTAACAAAATGGCGAAGCTGCCCCGGGCTCATCTAGCAGTGTTCTGGGAGTTGCCTGGTTTCTAACTCTCTTTGTTTGTCAGCGCTGTTCCTTCGGGGCGGGTGGGTAAGCGGAGCGAAACAACGCAGTGAGCTCGGCGCCGCATATGTGGTGTGATCACATAAACAGACCGGGTCACAGAAAATCCAAGCTTCCGTTAATTATAACACGTCTGCAAGTCCTTTGATTCATCATCATCATTAGCCTGACTACACCCACTGCAGGGCAAAGGCCTTTCCCATGTCTCTCCAATTAACCCTGTCCTTTGTCAGTTGCCGCCACTGTATCCCCGCAAACTTCTTAATCTCATCCGCCCACCTAACTTTCTGCCGTCCCCTGCTACGTTTGCTTTCTCTTGGAATCCACTCGGTTACCTTTAAGGATCAGTGGTTATCTTGCCTTCGCATTACATGCCCTGCGCAACCCCATTTCATCCTCTTGATTTCAACTAAGATGTCATTAACCCGCGTTTGTTCCCTCACCCACTCCGCCCTCTTCCGATCTCTTAACGTTACAACTATCATTTTCCTTTCCATAGCTCGCTGCGTTGTTCTTAACTTAAGCTGAACCCTCTTTGTTAGCCTCCACGTTTCTGCCCCATAGGTGAGTACCGGTAGGATACAGCTGTTGTATACTTTTCTCTTCAGGGATATTGGTAAGCTACCATTCATGATCTGAGGGAACCTGCCATATGCGCTACACCCCATTCTTATTCTTCTAGTTATTTCCCTCTCATGATCCGGATCTGCGGTCACTACCTGCCCTAAGTAGACATATTCTCTTACTACTTCCAGCACCTTGCTACCAATTGCGAACTGCTGTTCCCTTGCTAGGCTGTTGAACATTACTTTGGTTTTCTGCATGTTAATTCTTAGCCCAACCGTTCTGCTCTGCCTGTCTAACTGATTGATCATGCTTTGCAGTTCTTGTCCTGAGTGGCTTAGCAAGGCAATGTCATCAGCGAATCGCAAATTACTCAGGTATTCTCCATTAACTCTTATCCCCAACTGTTCCCATTCCAGTCCCCGGAATACCTCCTGTAAGCAGGCAGTGAAGAGCATTGGGGAGATCGTGTCTCCCTGCCGGACACCTTTCCGTATTGACTTTACGGAGAACTATAGTAGCTGTGCTGTCGTTATAAATATCTTCCAATATTTTCACATAACACTCTTCTACACCCTGATTCCGCAATGCCTGCATGACATCCTTTGATTAAATGTATTTAAAGACCACTCATCTGTTTATCGGTTAAGTATCCGTCTTAGACATCCGCCATGGTACTAGACAGATGTGTAAGTTGACTGTGCTAGGCTATCTACTGCGCATTTTATTAGAAGCTGTGGAAAGGACAGCTTGATTGAATTTTTTATGTTTTGTTCTCTGCTTCGCTGGGATATTGAGGGCAAATGGTGAAATGAAATTGCGACAGAACCTCACGTTGTATATGACGAGGTCAAGTGAACGACGAACGTGAGAAACATACCAAGGAATTTTGGACAAGTGCATTTTTCAACAGAAGTTTTTTCTCAGCGCAATTTTTTCCTCCATCATAAGATTCTGCTATAACAATCAATTTTTCCACAGAGTTTCCCTCAGCAGGCTTGCATTTTTTATATTAACGTTTTTACCTGAGTGAAAAACGTTTCCCTTACGTCTTTTTATGGAAGTATGAAGTACTCGACGCAAGCGATGGACAAATTTTTTGAAGCAAGACTTCACTACCAATCGGAAGACGGGGAAATCACCTTCAATATTTTTATAACAGCTCCTTACATTATTCCACAGTTGCCTCACAATAATATTGAAAGGTGAAAGGTGTCGAAAACGATTTTTTACAAGCAGGCCACCAAGGGAAATGAGAATAAGGGTGATAATGAAATGTTCTCGTTGTGGGACATCTCCATGGCAAATTACAGTGAAAGTGCGTGTGAAATAGAAGGACTTATTGAGCGTAAGAGGTGTGATAATCCCAATAATGATAATCCAGTAATGATGCCAGGCAACAAAATTTATACGAAAATTTAATCGACGTAATCGGAGATCTAAACAAACAGTCGAATGTCTCCGGAGCAGCATGTATTTTCTAACGCTTACAAAGCACGCTTATTTTTCACCTTGTCTCGCCGTTCTTTGAGCGTACAAGAAAAGCTATAACCACTTCTCTCGCTTCATTCTGTAAAAAAAAAAGCTAACACAAATAGACAAGCAATGTTTTGACAAGTTAAGTGTTTCTTGTAGCCAGGAACCCTCTATTCTACCAATAAATGTTCGTTCTATTTTATTGGGTCCTCCGTCATTTGGTCCCTTTAAGCCCGCAGTGACGTGTGCTGCGGGGAAGACGTCTCGCTTGTCGTGGCAGAAACACGCCTGTAATAACATTTAGTTACCGACACGCGTACCGCGTACATTCTGCACTATCGGCCGGTCACTGACTCGGACGAATTGTTGAGGATGAAAAAAGTGCTTGGCAACCTTGACGAGCTTTATCAGCCCTAAACCGGTCTCTCCAGAGATAATGCGAGGCGTTTTCGCGGTTTGTGTGACTTAGTCGCAATAGATGAGGCCACGGCGATACCAGACGGCCGTCTCCGTGATCCGTGGCCGTGTCGTTTGCTCCCCACATGCTGATCCCTACATTGCGATGACGTCACCATGAATTGAGGTGAAGAGAAAATCGAACTTTCCAAACATAGCCCGAGGGGCACTTCCGGCAGGAGCCCAATAAAAAAAAATTAGCTATGGATATCATGCTCATTAAGAATGTCTATTTTGATGTTTGCATCATGTGCTATGTAGCTAAGAAGAAATACTTTTGAAAAAGACAGCGTAAGAAGTTGTAAGGTAAGACGCTGTAGAACAAAAACAACTAGAACGCAAGCTCGAGCATGTTAGGGCGATCTGACAGCTAGCCGTACTATGTTTGTTTCTAGCTTAGGGTGCAGACGACACAAGGAACTTCATTTCTTCTGTCACCCACTCTGTCGCCGCAGCGAATTGTCGCGGAAGTAAACAAATCTTGGACGCCACCTTTGCTCATGTCGCCCTGGTATATTTACAGAGCCAATCTTTTTATTTTTAACCGACTCCAATTTCGAAACTTTTCGTGCCAATGCAAGAAGAAAGAGAGGTTTACCGCCGGGAGCTATTTGGGTCAGCAGGTTTAGCGGGCATATTCTATGGGGTCAGCAAAGCAGCAGATATCGTGAATAAGAAAGAATGTACCCCAACCAGAGGATTTTGGGTCAAACGGACGTGAGCAAACACGAGTGGCCTAGAAACTCGTGTTTCCAGTCACTTTATTCAAGTCGTCCAGTCAACGAGCCTTCATTGCTGTTCTTCTCTTTCTTACTTCTAAGGAAACTCACGAGTGAGGAGAATGCCTATGTGTTGCATAGTGAAGTAAAATATTCAGAAAAGAAAAAGCGACCTTATAACGTGGATGACAGTTCGGAATTGCACAGGCCAGATCAGCTTCAAAACAAGAAACACGCGATACAATGATTGTGCACGAGCGGCATTCTAGACACAACGGGGAAGAAGCACCTCTCTAATACTAGAGCCTTCTGTCGAACAGTTTTTAGAACAACTTAGGCCAATAAAAAAGAGCACGAAGAATGACAGATATCGAACATTCATTACACATGTCTTCGTTCGATCAGTCTTTTTACAGCACTAAGTTCTCCTAAACATGCCCAACCAGCACATCGAGCCCCTGCTCTTACTTCAGTATATTATATCCTCTTTCGTTCGTTTCATCCCTTCTTTCTTTCCAGTATTTTTTTATTTATTTCTTTCATTCTTCATTTCTTTCTTTCATTCGCTCTTTTCTTTTTTGATCCATTTGTTGTTTCTTCTTTCACTCTCACTTTCTTCCTTTCTTTCTCTATCACTTTCGTCCTTTCTTCCTTTCTTCTTTTCTTCCTTTCTGATTTTCTTTCTTTATTTCTTTCTGTCTGCCTTTCTTTCTGTCTTTCTTAGCGGCAGCGCGCCGGAAACGCTACAAAAATTTATGAGAGAACTTAGGTAAACCTTGGAATAAACTGTGCCAAGTCGCCAGAAAAGAAATCTCGACATCTGAATATTCATCCAGGAAAATCGACGATCAAAGGCCTATGTATTCTGCTCAGTCTTATTCACTAAGTAAACAATATGAACTCCAGGGGACGAAGCTGTATCTCTTGTACAGCCGCGGTGTTTTCAAACAGCACAGAGCAACCGCCGGCTTTGGCCTGATTTTCTGCATCAAAGTAAGATACAGATCCATAGAAAAATGCCGAGACCTCCGTGCGCAATTCTCCTGATATTAGAAGATCTACAAGAATATGATCATATGTTGATGCTCATCTCGGGATGTGAGCTCTCTCTTTAAAAGACGATTAGTATTAAGAAAAATTAGACATAAAGTTTTTTTAGTTGCTGGTTTTAAGGCGCACGATTACATCGTGAAAGTGAATTGCGTAAATTGAAGACGGGACCCGGTATTAAAGCTGTCAATGGACATTGTGGTTCGAAATAATCACCGCCAAAAATACGTCTTTGAGACTAGTTCAGTTGGCTATACCGCGTTCTTTATTTTGAAAATGGCGTCCCATCGCTTGCCATTGTCACCGAAAGCATATTTATATCGTTCACGTCACAAAATATACAAACTGCGTTTGTATTTGCAGCTTTAGAAATCCCAGCGACGTCATTCTGATATTGCGAAAAGGGGGATAGTGAACAGATTAAGACTGCAAAAGGGTATTTTTAGCACACCCTATATTGAGGCACGCTGCCAAATAAGAAAACTTAAAAACTGTGACCGCCTTTCATGTTGAGGCCTTCAATTGCGCAAGACAGTATTCCATTCTATACCAAAAAATAAAAATGTGCAGAGCAATTTTCATTATAGTAGTCATGCTTTACTGAACTCTGACCACGTAAAAAATTTCGCGTGCTTCATAATTCACCTGTGCACAACGCTCCGACTTCTGTCTCAAATTTTGTAAAATAAATATCTGCCAGTCTATTGTGTTTAAGAGAATCCCCCAATGCGGTGGAGTAAATCCTACAGGAGGGCAGATGCTGAAGAGGAAATATCGGCTCACGAAAATCTTGACATAAAAAAAACATGTCCACTGTAGACGCCTTTTATTATGCATAACCCTGGTACATCGCCGCTATGAAGGAAATTAAACAAGACCACATAACAAATATTTCTTGGCATACTGTTTAAATTCGGGTTTTGGCAAGCCACCTCTTCGTCGTATTATATTAAGCAAACAGGGAATCTGCAATAGTTAGCTCTTTCATTAAGAGCTCACTACATTGAGGGGCTTCTTTGTTCGTTTCGCCAAGAGTATTTTTACGCAGGCAGGCTTTATTTAGGGAAGTATTGTTGACTGCTCTGGAGCAGTGCGTTGAAATCGCTCTTCCCAGTGGCTGAAAACATTCGGCGGTTAAAAAAAGTTGTCTGCAGGCTGACTACGTGGTCTACCATGATAGTTTTAGAGCATCCTTAAAACCGTTCTTGCACCACTTAGGGTTTGCACACGTGTTTATCAACAGTAATTGTGTCCCATACTTGTGCATTGTATTTTAATTAAAAAATGCGTTGTGCTGTTTCTTAGCAATAAAGTAATAAATGAAGAACCTCTGAATATTCAACACATAGCTTTCCCTAATTCTGTAGCTTATTTATTGATATCTGTACACATGTGAATTTTGTAACCAACTGACCAAAATTTTTGCATTCATATTCATTTCTTGCAATATTTTGGTCAGAAGAAGAATTCACATATAAATATAATTATATAATATACAAATCACATATAAATCTAATCATAAAACACTTGGTTATGTCGATGTTTAGTTGTAATATGATTATGAGCAAAGAATTGGAAGGATGGATTAGGGATTTGTTATCGACTGCTGTTAAAAGCGGTACGCCTGCTTCTTGGAAAGATAGGCTTTGTTATCTGCTTACGTGATCATTTGAGGTGAAGGTATATGGTATGAAAATCATTAACATAAGGAGTAAATTACTAATGTGCCGATATTAAGTGGTCTTCAATGCACATTAAGAAATTTAATGTTAATGAACACTGACTACCGAGGGGTACATATTTGTACCTATTTTTCATGTAATTGTCTAAGATAATATACATTTTCACCTGTTGCATAGCCGTAAATTTGGATTAAATAATGTTATACGTAACGCAGCCAGAATGTTCTTAGGTAATTTAGTTAATCTCTTGTGCATTATTGCTTTTCATAATTTGTTATACTTCATCGTTTGTATTAGAATGTCATTGGTCATAAGATAATTTTTAATCTTTGTTGGTAGTGCTAGTTATGCTATATTTCGCATTAAACTTAGTAACAATTCATTCAGCAGAGTCTGAAAACTTTCTGCAAAAAGCTGAACTATTGGCATTTAGATTCTTGAACACCGAAGGAAAAATCTTCGATTGCGGTTCCTTTCTACGCTCTTTAATAGAGATTGAGCAATTAACCCTTCATCCTATCTGTCTCGTTCAACCTCCAGGCTTACTCGACACTGCCATTCGAATTCACTAACCCCTTATTTTGTATGGACGGATGTATGAAAGTTTTCAATTTTTCCTCGAACTATAACAGACTGGAATGATTCATTGTTTATTTGTATTATTATTTTTACAACCCTGCTTAGACCTGAACAAGGTCTGCAGTCTGGAATATATAAATAAATAAATAAAACTACAGGCAGCTTAGTTCAAAAATTTTTGCTTCTTTAGGAACACGACAAACTCTCGCAATCCTAAGGTTACATGAAAATAGCGGATGCAAGATTTCGTTCACGTTTTAAATGTTAACAAAAACTAAATCGGACGACCCGCGGAAAATATTAATGGTAGCCGCCCAAGTTTGCTCAATTCGTCGAGCCACGGCAATAGTGCGGCGATGCTTGTGGGTGGGAACTCAAGACAAGGAAGAATTTTTTTTTCTAATTCGTAGTTTGTTCGGAATCTGTCTAGCGTTCATTTGTAATCCTACACCTCCGATTAGGTGGCTGTTAATAGAAAACTACTCTCTAATTAAAAAAGGCTATTCCACCTTGGGAGACTCCCCGCAACATTCGACATAGCTTAATACTGCAGAGATACAATAACGCCTTTGAATTGCTTCCTTAGGGGATGCGTCGATATTGTGTGCGAGTCGAGATTTATTTTTCGTAATCATGATGAAAATAAACTGCCATAGACAAATGAAATCTTCTTATTCTCCCTGTATTAAAGGGTAGTTTCCTCTCATAATACTTTAACCTAGTCCTCAAGGCTTTATTTAAAGGTTATTGCATAGGAGAGGGTAGTGCTGTGTAGAAAATTAGGAATATCAAGAACAAATAAAAAGGCGTCATAAGCAGACTACTTATAATTGCAACTGTAACAAAAGCGCTGCATGCAGTCTGCGGGTTGCAATTATTTAAAAAGTATTATTTCGGACTTCTCCGATCATTTGTAGATGTGGAGTTTGCCGCAATTTCTTTTTAGTATGACCCACTGTACTATTAACAGCACAACTCAATTCCATGCACAGGATGCATACTATATAGGGGTGCTTACGTCTTTCGCGAGAGGAACGTAGTAAAGAAATTAGTTTTTGTGTTGAAATTTGCACGTTTGTGCGATACACCGGTAAAGAGCTGTATAGCGGGAAAATGGTAAATTAAGTAGGATGAGACTATAGGTACCAGAATATAGGAGCTTAAGAACATTACGATTGAAATGTTTGGCAGTAAACAGTAAATAATTTCAAGATCGGGGTTTAGAAAAAACGAAGAAAGCATTATTGATGGGGCAACAAACTAGAGCAACAGGAATTTAGGTAGGAAATCAATAAATATTAGTCTACCTTTAACAAGTTTCTTGCACTCAAAATAGAAAAACAGCTTACAAACCCCTCAAACTGCCAAATACATACGTAAAAACATAGGAAAGGCTCAAAAGAATTTCATCTGCAAACGTCAGTGCATATTAGGTGAGGCTATGTAGGTGACAACAGGCTTGCACGTCCTTCTTGATGGTTGAAACCTGTGAACTTAATGCTGAAACAGTTTTGGCCGGGTGGCGTAAAAGAGGGCAAAATTGTTAGCAAGTTCGTTATCTTTTCTGAATCCATGTGATATCCGGCGCGGCGAAAGAGACGTGGCATCTTTTCAACATTGGCGAGGACAGTATCGGTCCAAAGTTGAATCGCTGACTAGAGAATCAACTCAGCTCTTAGTTTTCGGGCAGCACTTATAAAAGCCTTGAAAATATTTCTTGTCAACGCGTCCCACCTTATGGAATAAGCTTCCTCATTATCACACCTGGCACTAACTGGTCCTTGAAGTACTAAATAGGCATGGCTCTGTTCATCTGAATCATTTCTTGTGCTCGATATTGCCACTCGTTCGAAAAGAATAAGCCGCTCTTCCACATTCTCATGACGTAATCTTTGGTAGATGGGTGGGTCAGGGGGCAGCACAAGAACCACAAGCGGTGTCTGTGTGGCAGGCTTCATCGACTAGGGCATTGCAAGAATGCAATCATTGTAGATAATCCTGCTTGCATCTATCGCCAGAAATAAAGGCATGTCGCCATCCTCGATGAAGAACAAAGATCCCAATTCTGTGCGGAAATACGCGGTACCTTTTTTTTTATTGGTTTATTTTTGGTTTACAATGCAGACGTAAACCAAGGACGAGCAGGCAAAAGGCGTTAAACAACACCTGACTAAGGCCTGCACTCCTATACAAAAAACAAACAACACATTAAAACAAACATTCAAAGCATTTGACAGCAACCGACTTCGAACAGAAAAAAAAAACGCATGTTAAAATTAAATTGGCAGTAGTATACAGATTTGATACCAAAAAAAGATACAACGGTGTTTACTTATACAGCACTGTCACGAAAGTAGCATATCATGCACGGCTCTTTTATAGCTTTGGTCACTTCGTTTTTCCATTGCCATAGAAAGTAGCGGGGCGTAAGCATTTAGAACTCGCGGTATCATAAATGTCAACATTTGGTGGCCATAATTTGTACGGGACTTTGAAACATGGAAACTAGCTGTTCGGAAGTTATATAGTCCAGGCATGTGCAGATATGTGTTCTGAAAAATTTCTTTACTGTATTTTATTTGATTCTTTATGTATATAGCCAGTTTTTTGTCATACATTGTTTGTATTTTAAGTAACTTGTGCTTTCTAAAAACCTCCCCTGTGTCTTGGCTGAGTGTAAGGTTGAATACAGCTCGGATAGCCCTTTTTTGCAGCGCAAATAATTTTGCTATATTAGTAAGTGTTGTTGTTCCCCACACAAGTAGCCCGTAATGTATATAGGAGTGAACTAAAGAGTAGTATAGCTGTAGTTTGCATCTGACAGGTACAAGCATTCGTAGTCTGTTTATTATGCCCACTGACCGCGATACTTTACTGCGTAAATAATCTGAATGGTCATTCCACAGTAAGTGCTGCTCGAAAATTACTCCTAAAAATTTTATTGAATTTTCACGAAGTAGAGTTGAAATTTGAAATTTCAGTTGAAAACTTTCAGTAATCATCTTGTTTTTGGCTCTAAATACGACATATTTAGTCTTTTCAACATTTAGTTTCAATTGGTTAGATTCCAGCCATGAAGAAAGTTCTTGTAGCCATACGTTTGCTTCTTTTTCTAAGATAGCCATATTATTTCCTGAAAAGAACACATTAGTATCATCCGCGTAAATAATAATATTCTTAGTCTGAGGTATGTTCACTATGTCGTTAATATAAAGAAGGAATAGTATCGGTCCTAAAATAGAACCCTGTGGTACACCAACTACAATTTCCCCTGGTGTTGATGATACTGCGTTTATTTGGGTTATTTGAAAACGATTTTTTAAATAACTGGTGAGAAGCTCAAGAGCAAGACCTCTTACCCCGTACCGTTCCAGTTTTTGGAGAAGGATATCGTGTTTTACCGAGTCGAAAGCTTTCTTTAAATCAAGAAAAATTCCTATTGTTACTAGTCTTCTCTCTATATTGTCAATTAGCTGTTCCTTAATATTAAGCAAAGCAGATTCTGTTGTTTTATTCTTTTGGAAACCATATTGCTCTTTTGCAATAATTTTGTGTCGTGCCAGATAATTATACAGGCGATTATTTATTACATGTTCAGCAACCTTCGCAAAAGTTGAGAGAACGGAAATCGGTCTGTAGTTGTTGAGGTTGTTGGCATCACCGCTCTTGTGAATTACAGCTACACGAGCCACTTTCATCAAGTCTGGGAACCTACCAGTGTTAAGCATGATGTTACAGATATGTGCTAGTGGGGCAGCTAAAATATCTGCAACAAATTTGATTGGCCGTGTCAGGATGTCATCTATTCCCGGAGCACTATTGTTTCGGAGTGAGTTAATTATGTCTACAATTTCATTATCAGTACATGGTTCCAGGAAAATTGAATTTGTGTATGTCTTCTTTATGTAACTTGTAGGCTCTTTACGGAGAGGATCTACATTTTTCATTACACCAGCTGTAAGGAAATGCTCGTTAAATTTATTTGCCAACTCAATCCCCGTGTATTCTATCCCATTAATGTTTAGTGAAGAGAGGACACTGTTTGGTTTTTTCCCGAGGATATCGTTTACGAGAGCCCAACTCTGCTTTGGAGATGTAGTATTCGAGAACTTGTTTAGATAGTATTGTTGTCTAGCCTTTTTTATGTCGGCCCCTAGCTTGTTCCTGATTTTCTTGAAATTTCGAAATATCTCTGCGTTTTTTGTTTCGATAAAAGTTGAGAATAAGCGATTTTTATGTAGTATGCGGTCATAAAGTTCTTTTGAGATCCATGGTTTCCTGGACTTTTTATGTTTCGTTGCTGGCCGCCTCGGAAACGTCTCATTATAAAGTGACTCAACAATTGTCTGAAATGTTCCATACGCAAAGCATGGATCACTTTCAGATAGGACGGCACTCCAATCCGCGTTCATGGCTAGACTCCTGAAATTGGCTATACTTTCGTCATTAATCCTCCGATAAGTGCTTTCTTGTTGTTTTTTATCTTTGAGCAACACTTGTTGTTGGGCTAGTTGGTAATACATACTTCTGAAGGAACCAGCGCACAAAACACAACGGACAAGAAAAAGGTGGTACAAGACGGACAGGAGCGCTGAACTTACAACTTTATTTCGGAAGTAAAGATGCAACGTATATATACAGCCATGTCAGGGAGGCGTGTCACACAGGGAAAGCAAGAACAAGTGAAATCTACAAGGTCATGATGAGACAAGCGGCACAAGCAAACCAAAAACCTTAACTAATATAACATGTGAAGGTGACCAGTTTCAATGGAGGCAAGAAAAACAACAGGAAAAAAAACAAGGGAAAAAACGCCAGACCTCGTGAAGATGAAAATTGATACTGATAACAAAAACCGATAAAAACAAAAAGGCAAAAGCCAATAAAAGCGATAAAAGCAATAAAGTTAACAGGGCAATGGAAATGAAAAAGATAAAATGCCAACAAGTAACACGGCAAAAAATACTAACAGCTAAAATTAAGAAAACATCGCGGAAAAAACTAACAGCTAAAAGGTTAAAACCCACAGAAACATAAGGTTAAGTCTTGTGTAAACAAATAGCGGAATAAAGTTGGCGGGAAAAAGACGGTTGCATAAGGTGGGAAGTTAAAATGCTAGTGCCTCGAATTTTGTCCCAGGTAGGCGAGTTCTTTCTCAGATAGCGACACTGAAGGCTGGCTAATGCACTTTTCTTTTAACGACGCTATCGTGATTGCCTCAACTATTTCACGGGGCCTCGTGTTTCTGATTGTGGCTATTACCCGAGTTTTTTCGAAGTGTGGCAAACATCCTGTTTCTACATCTTTGCAATCCCGACAATGAATACCAATGTGACGGCACTTTTGAACATTTGCGTTGTAATCATGTTCTTTTAGTCTTTCATTTAAACAACGCGGGGTGGGTTTCTGTGGGTTTTAACCTTTTAGCTGTTAGTTTTTTCCGCGATGTTTTCTTAATTTTAGCTGTTAGTATTTTCTGCCGTGTTACTTGTTGGCATTTTACCTTTTTCATTTCCATTGCCCTGTTAACTTTATTGCTTTTATCGCTTTTATTGGCTTTTGCCTTTTTGTTTTTATCGGTTTTTGTTATCAGTATCAATTTTCATCTTCACGAGGTCTGGCGTTTTTTCCCTTGTTTTTTTTTCCTGTTGTTTTTCTTGCCTCCATTGAAACTGGTCACCTTCACATGTTATATTAGTTAAGGTTTTTGGTTTGCTTGTGCCGCTTGTCTCATCATGACCTTGTAGATTTCACTTGTTCTTGCTTTCCCTGTGTGACACGCCTCCCTGACATGGCTGTATATATACGTTGCATCTTTACTTCCGAAATAAAGTTGTAAGTTCAGCGCTCCTGTCCGTCGTGTACCACCTTTTTCTTGTCCGTTGTGTTTTGTGCGCTGGTTCCTTCAGAAGTTTTTATCTTTGTATTCAGTGTGGTGTGGGATGAGGCTATAAATGGGCATGTGATCACTGAGACCAACAGTCAGGACACCTGAAATTACACCAGAACCGCCAAAGTTGCACAGACACACGTCAATGAGTGTCTCAGAAAAATCAGTCACCCTAGTTGGAGATTCAACCTTGTTATCAAATCCGTGGCTAAGCAACAGGTCAAGGAGGCGTTTAGTAGCTGGTTGTTTGCAGAGAAGGTTTATGTTGATATCACCTACAATCACTACATTCATATTATTAATTGTAACAAAGTCCAGTATTTTTTCAAGGTAATTACAAAACATGTGTTGAGAGCCCGACGGGGGTCGATAAATTGCTATCACAATAATGTTATTATAAGACACTGCAAGTACCTCAACATCCTCATTGTTTTCACAAATTTCGGAAAGTATGTAGTAGGACTTTCCATTTTTTATGTATGCAGTGAGTCCGCCTCCTCTCCTGTCACCCCTTGTTTGAGAAACACTGGTGTAAGATTCAAGATTAAAAGCATCAAGTTCACTTTTCAACCATGTTTCCGAGAATACCAGGACATCAAATTTTATCGACAGTTCGTTCAGCAATGTGACCAGTTCATCCTGTTTATGACATAGGCTTCGGACGTTTAGATGAAGAACTGAGAAATAATTTTTTTCAGGCTTCTTCAAGCTTGACATTTGGTTATTGAAAGAAACAATGTCAATGTAAGCCATAGTGATACTTAACAAAAAAAAATCAGGCTTAGAGCTTGAGACGATAAATGGAAAACTATCTAATCTTCTCGAGATCGCTCTCAGAAGCAATGCATAGTACACGGTCGCCTTCCCTTTTTCTTGAGAAAATTTTCCCATTTCGTGCCCATGTGAACTTGTAGTCAAATTCCTTTGCCTTCACGCGAGCAAGCCAGAGAAGTCGCTTGTTTTTGGCTGTCAGGTTTTCATAGAACCGGAGGTCAGATTGTTGCGTTCTGAGTTCTTGAGATTTGGATAGCCATTGCTCCTTTGTCTTGCGGCTCACGAAACGTATTAAAACTGGAGGGTTTGCGTTTTTCGAGGGGAGCCTGTGAATTCCATCGAGGTCAGTTTCTTCGAGTGAATCGATACCAAGTGACTCGGCTAGCTTGTTCACTTTTGACAGCAAATTTTCATCCTCATCTTGCTTAAGTCCGTGAAGTTCAAGGTTTTGTCGTCTACCGTACTGCTCAAGCTCATTGACCTGCAATTTTAGGTTGATAATTTCATTTGCATGATCAGCTGCTTCAAGGTAGTCCATTCTTTTTTTTAGGGTCTGAATATCAGAATCCTGTTTTCTTTGGTTGGCCAGAATTTCATCATACTTTTCAGACATCAGTTGAACAGATGTTTCAAGACTTTCTATTGTTGTTCGCAAACCCGCCAAACCATCAACTTGCACTTTCATCTCGACCAAAACAGCCAACTTCGCATTGATGTCGGCCAGTACGCCAGTGTGTTCACAGCCTTCCTCGCTGTTGTGCTTGTCTAATGATTTCTGCCCTCTCAGACGAGCAGCTTTACAAGTAGGGCATTTCCATGAACTTTTAGCACATTTGCCTTTCCCGCTTTTCTCGAAACCCCCCGAACAGTTACCGTAATGGTAACTGAAGGAACATTCTACACATGTGGCATACTGGTCTTCATCCCCAAGTTTTTCTCTGCACGATACACAGTTTGTTTGGCCCGGCATTAGAGCAAAGTAACAGGATCACAGAGTAAACAAAGAAACTGGTTTGGCAGCAGTAGCAGCAGCGGCCGCAGAGTGTTGTAACAGTACATAAAAAACAGTACAACAAAAATTCGTGGCACCAACCTGCGAAGTGGTAAAAAAAAGCAGACGATGTCAGGCGATCCGGCGTAGAAACAGTCCGCTGCCGCTGCTGCCAAACGCTTGAATGCCTAAGGGGCGTAGTCCGTGGCTTTCATAGCACTGTGACGTCGGCTTGCACGTAGCTGCTTTTCCGTCGATTCCTCTGAAGATAGCAGATCAGTGCTTCGGTGACCACGGCACCGCGTCCAAAGTTTTGCAGCAGTCTGCGAAGTGGTAAAAAAAAAGCAGACGATGTCAGGCGATCCGGCGTAGAAACAGTCCGCTGCCGCTGCTGCCAAACGCTTGAATGCCTAAGGGGCGTAGTCCGTGGCTTTCATAGCACTGTGACGTCGGCTTGCACGTAGCTGCTTTTCCGTCGATTCCTCTGAAGATAGCAGATCAGTGCTTCGGTGACCACGGCACCGCGTCCAAAGTTTTGCAGCAGTCTGCGAAGTGGTAAAAAAAAAGCAGACGATGTCAGGCGATCCGGCGTAGAAACAGTCCGCTGCCGCTGCTGCCAAACGCTTGAATGCCTAAGGGGCGTAGTCCGTGGCTTTCATAGCACTGTGACGTCGGCTTGCACGTAGCTGCTTTTCCGTCGATTCCTCTGAAGATAGCAGATCAGTGCTTCGGTGACCACGGCACCGCGTCCAAAGTTTTGCAGCAGTCTGCGAAGTGGTAAAAAAAAAAAGCAGACGATGTCAGGCGATCCGGCGTAGAAACAGTCCGCTGCCGCTGCTGCCAAACGCTTCTTAGACCAACCTTCTTAGACCAACCTTGATAAATATGTATTGTCTTACGTGGATGGCCATTAAAGAGCCTGATTGGTACGTTAAAAGTGAAGTGCATCCTTCCTATGCGTCGCGGCCGTGTAAACACAGCCAACAGAAAGGACTGATAGTTTTCCAGGTGCACAACATTCCTAAAAACAATTTCCGCTAGGAATCTCAGATTACATTCAGAATTCGCATTTCCCTAAGCTAGATGCGTGTGCTCGCCTGACGCTGTGCCCTGAGTTTCCAGAAAACGCGGTGCGAATGAAGTAAGACACACTTGCGAGGTACCTAATGCAAAAAAAGCGAAGAATTAAAAAGTGGGCAGTTCATTTTAAACTCAAAGTTGGCGCACATCGGGAAAGACGTAATCCTGCGCATTACCTTCCAGCGTGGCAGACAGGGAGGCCTTGTGTCACAAAGCGCAGGTAGCTTTTTTTTTAAAAAAAAAAACGGGAATGTGGAAACACAGGATATTAGGCCCTGTGAAATGACTTGTTCTTGCTTTTCTTTTTCTCATTGGCGCATCTTTGCAATCCGAGAAACGAGTTCCTGCCGATATTCCGCATCTACTACGGTTGTGGGGCTTGGGATTTAAAAGCAACGTAGATCGATTCCCGTTTTCGCTGTGAGAGAACGTAGTTGGGAAGGATGGTTTATGTGTTTGCCTTTAGCAGGCCTTCGTGAGTGACTGCTCCCTATTTTTACCCTTTTTTCGTTTCTTAAAGTGTTAAAATGGGTGTATTACTCAGGATCCGAGTAAACGAGTGATTTTCGTTCAAGAAATGAGAGAGAAGTTCGCTCTGCTGGTGATGTTGCTCAAGCAGCGACGAAAGAGCAGTGAAGCAGGAATCTTCTCCAGCTTAGTTCGAAGGACCCCGCTCGGAAGAAGCTTTTCCATCGCGTCGCTTGTTGCTTCGGGGTGTCTTGTTTCCGCGCATCTTGCGTCTTCCCTCGCTCACACCGCTGTGGAAAATGTGCCCCGAGGAAATGCTCCAGGTTGAGCCTTTGAACGCCCCCTCAAAAGCGAATGCAATATTATGCGAAGTTTCGTCACATCATGTATAGCAGTTGCCTCTGTTATCCCTATAGTTGTCGTGTAGAACGTAGCCCTTGCGGTTGTCAGCAGCCCAGTGCCACGTTGCGGCAGCCTAGACACGGACTTGCTCAATCAGGAGAAGGAAAAAAGTTAGAAAGTTTATCCGATGATCCACTTCGCCTGGATTCCCAGCCTGTGGGTGTATTTTTTTCGTATTTCACAAGGGGCATACGAGCGTACTCTATTCCCGCTACATTTAAGGAACGAATTGAATACTGCACGCCTTTTCCACACCCGCACAAATGTCGCACGGCGCTAATCGATTTATTGCGCAGAGGCCCGAGAGCGTCTGATCACCTCTAGATGATTCGGGATGCTGCGGGAAATACGTTTGTTATAAAGTGAGTTGCTTCCTAAGGAGGGCGCTAGGGAGGACGGACTCGGATATAGGCCCTACAAAACCAATGCATGTCGACAGCACGTGTGTGCAGAGGTGCGTGAAGTTTAGCGAACGCCGCAAGGGGCGCCATCATCGGTCTTAATTTGGGGCAAATATCACACTCACTTCTGCTGTTTCTTTTCGATGCTCTCTCGGCCCTCGAGGCACTGAAGTTAGATTGTATCTTCAGCTCGACACGTGCCCTATTACCCGAACGCGCTTGGGATAATAATCAATTTACTTCGCAAAGTTCTCAGAAGTTTTTAAAGTAATTAAAGGAAGTTCGCGAACTCTCTTTGATGTGCATTTCATTTCTTCGCTTGCTTTGTTAAAACCGTGGGCTTCAAGTAGCGCGTGGGTCGCTGTCTCTTGCTCATCGTTGCTCTTTTGTCCCCGCTTCGTGTTAACATTGCTTCAAATTTTAACCAGACGATTTTTACATAGAATAGACCAATTTTCACAGCGGCCAATGTTCACTGAGAAGAGACCCGGTACTCTTGAGTATCTGTGCCTATCACATGCTCTATAAGCGTTAAAAAATGCTTTGATGAGCATTGGATCGAGAAACCGGTTCACTTTGAGAAAATATGACGTAGGCAGGGTAGCTGAGGTAGGGGAAATGATGGGAACAATCATATGTTCCCCTAGCATTGGTCCTTCAGCCAAGTACAACCGATTTCCTAACGTTACATGACCTGTTTTTTCGAATCACGAAGCAGGATGCTAATAAATTCGAGCTTATTCGCAAAGCTCACAATACTCATCATTTTCGGCTTGTTAAATTACACATGCGCTGTTCGCGCGTTCAAACAGCGAAGTTTGCATTTATCCAGCTTTCACGTGACATGTGGAATTGGTGAAACTCTTGACAACTGCGGAGTTTTGTGCGGTGATTGCACCGCTGTAGTGATACCAAAGACGAGAATATTACAAAGAGCTCTAGTTGTTCTTGAGTCTTGGGAAACTACTTCACTACCCACTAGAAACCCTCTAGTATTTTATGCCTCAGGTCAATGGTTTATTTACAGAAGCACCAAAAGCGAACTACGGACACTCGTGGCCGTGTCGTTTAGCTGTATTTCCAGCTGCTTTTGTTTAGACGCAGGTTTAGGTTATCTGCGTGAAACGACTAACTCGGTACTTTCTCGTAAGAGATACCTTTCTATTTCATTTAATGCGCGTCTTTGTCTGTCACCTGCGTCTCTTCCAGCGTTTAGTTTTAACGTTCAATACTTCGTTGCATTTCGGCGGAAGATAAGTCTAGCGCCGTCCCCTTGAATGCTGGATAATTAGAGGGTTTTTTCCGCTGCGTTCGCATGCCTGTCTAAGAAGTTTCATCGCGCCGTAGAAAACTGATCAGCTGGAAGATTTATTTTGCAAATGAATGCTTTGATGACATAGCAACCCTGAAATGTTGCGCATAAGTATACAATGCCGATGATGACATCCGGAGAGCTACTTGCTCTTCATTCACACAAAGTTTTTAGAATTTATGGGCCGATATAGCTGCTTACTGTGGCAAAATATACGATTATTTCATATAAGCCACACACATTCGGTCAATATATAAGCCACACAGACTCGGTCAATATGTTGATTTCCCTAAGAAAGTGTATAACATTATGCGCACCGAGGATATTTGTTGAGCCGTGTAGAATTTTTTATATTTTCTTCTCTGCTACATTTAGCCTTTTGAAGTGTCGACTGCAGTTTATCGCTGGAAAGAAAGAACGAAATTGTAGCCTCAATTAGATAAGCTTAAGAACAAAAATAGCCCATTTATGTCAAGAAAAATAACTAATCACGGAAAGCAAGAACAATTCACTGACGCCATACCGAGAGTTCTCTAGAAATCCCACTTGACTATGTGCCTGTGAAGTCAAAGGAATCATGATCACCATTCAAGTACAGGATACGGATATGTTAACATAAGAAAAGATACGTGACAGGAAAGGTTTGCCACAATAGTTATTTCTTGCTAACGTTTTGATGACGATCTGATTTTATTGGGGTAAGTTTAGCTCCGTGAAAGAGCACAGCTGCTAACAGGATTTTAGACTACGCTAGGTAAGGTTGAAAGTTCAAAGTTGAGAGTTTATTGAGGAATTCAATCAAAGTTACAATTGTGTAGGTAAAACGTCTATTCCAGATATATTTTAACGCTGCGTATTTCGATTTCTGTCAGCTGGCGCCTTCCGACAAGCACAACCCAGGCATTTATTTACGTATTGTACGTCTCAATACGCTAATGGGGTATTAGGGGGACAATAGGGTTAATAGGTTAACTTTTTTCTGTGTCCTTAGTGCCCTTACGGGGCTGTGCGTATGAAAAACATAATCAATGCGCTTTATTTTCGCACTACTTTAATGAAGAAAATGCTTTCATTTAGGCTGGTAAATCTTAAGTTCACCGCGCAGAAATTGTAACACTGAACTGAATCGCATTGTATTCATGAAGGGCTGCAAAATATGCAAAACGCATCTACAGACACGCCATGAAATGCCGCCATTCACTATTGTAGTGAGTAGCTTGTTCATTTTGTTATTGGCTTTAGTGCGAAAGACAGCTTGCTATAGCAGTGTCCAATGAATTAAAAGACGGTCGCTGGAATTGGTGAAGCAAGTGGCGCCATAGTCTCCCACAGCGCACTAACTTAGGTGCAGCTTTGTCTCAGTGGCGCTTGTATGGGCCAACATTTATACAGGCAGCATAAATTAGGGGCAGCATTATATAACCCCGTATGGTCATGGCGATCTGCTAGGGCTTCGGATAATATTTTTGATTGTCTAGTTGACTGTTTTGCTGACACTAATTTTCTTATCAAGCGTCTCAGTAATGTGCGATATCGCGCGTAGTAAGTTGAGAGCACCTGAAAAACACAGTGCCGCGAAATCTCTGAATCGTCTATGTTGCAAACACTCTTTAAGTACATCCATTCACGCACTAAGCGCCGAAGCACTCAGTGCCGAGGTCGCTAATGTGATGCGGAACCTTCCATTCAATTTATTGTGTAAAACGCGGAATTTCAGAGGC
Source organism: Amblyomma mixtum (assembly GCF_055824585.1). Lineage (NCBI taxonomy): Eukaryota > Metazoa > Arthropoda > Arachnida > Ixodida > Ixodidae > Amblyomma > Amblyomma mixtum. The sequence continues at coordinate 226,562,331 of NC_143013.1, forward strand.
CACAGAACTGAAGCCTTGTGTCGTTTGTTTTTTTTTAATAGTGACGCAACACAGTTGGTTGAGGCCGCGTCACGTATAACACCACGAATTGTGGTTCTTCAGCGATGGCGCACTTTAAAGGCAGCATAGCTGTTTCTGAGGTGGGTGTGAGTGGATTGAACGCAATCTTATCTATGCTGGAGAGGCATACGCGGCAAATTCACCTGTTCATAGATAAAAAGGCACGATTAAAATATCCGTAATAAGTTTCTTTTTTCGCAGTTCGTAGCACAGATAAAGCCAATGCTCAGCCGGTCGCTCGCTGGGCGCGTATAGCGACGTTATGAGGAAAGCTCGAGTAGGGCCGTCAGTGGCTTCCGTATTATGCATCGCACATAGAAGGTATTCGGTTAAACAGTTGACCTCGAGTTTTTTTGCGCTAATAAGTCAAGCATCTATGAGATTTTCCTTTCACGGAAGGCTTTGGTTCAGTGTCAGCGGCTCAGCTTAATAGCTCGGGAGCGCTGTCAAGCGTCACACCTTAGGATTATTGAAGATAAGAGAGAGTGCGTTTCGACAGCAACATATTGGCCTGGTACGCTAGCCACAAGGCTGCCTCCCTCAATGCCAAGTAATACCAAAGAGCGCATCAAAAATAAAAAAAACAGTTCTTATAAAACCATCACTGCCAACAAACGTCTAAGTATAAGCTTTGTAACCGTCCTCTCCAAACCACCAATATAAAAGCTTCCTGGCCGTTTGGTAGAAAAGCATCCCTCTGAACCACTGTTATTTGCAGTACGGCCAGTGTGATCGTCATTTACATTTTAACTCGGTGGCATTATAACCCCATGAAGGAAAAAAAGTAAGACAGCGGTGTTCTTGAAGCCAGCAAAACCACTCGTCACATGCGACGGTTAACACAACTGACAAGGTGCAGAGAGTTGAATTTCCCTCTCAAATTGAGCAGAGAGGAAAGAAGGGCCGGAATGTAGCTCGCCACGGGAAGAATCCAGAGTGTGTCCCGCGTGGATGCAGGAAGTTGTGGCACAGGTGGAGGAATTCGAATCTGAGGGTGGTGGCCACAGGAACAACCCTGTGTGTGGCTACCATGGAATGTTGAAGGTAATGTGGAAATTTAACAGAAAAGGAAGTGCAGATAGCAGAGTGGCGAGTGCATGCCGCATACTACTGTTCCTTTGAAGTCACACTGTGCAGGCCAATTCCAGAACCAAGTGTGGATACATACTGGCGATCAGACATTGAAGAGAAGACCAAGTACGCTAGGTAGTAAAGGGAAAAAAAGTAAATAAAACAAAATGAACAATGAGCGTGGATGTAAAGAAATGTGCGTGATGTGACGTATCACGCAAAGGGGAATGAAATCCTAATGCTTCGCTTTTCTGGCTGACCAGCGCCCCGAAATTCGGTCAATTTTTTTAATTCATCCTCGCATGGTTTCGCTAACGTTCGACAACTCTGAGCGACTGGAGAGCTACAGAATCTCATACACACCCAAGTCCGTGTCCGCTGTGTGGTGGGCCATGGGATCACAAAATATGCAGGAACCGTTCGCCCACGAAAATCACGGGCGCACACAACAGCAGTCGAAAGAGTCACGTTTCCAGGCGTTCCTGACGTGAGTGCCGCCAGCGCAGACGTGCGGCAAAGCGCACGTGAGAGGCCCATCTGCAACTTCGTTGCTTTGCCATCACATTACGAGGCGAGAGATTGACGACATCAGATCCAGAATGCCAGAGGTCGCTGTTTCACCGAACAAGAAATGCTCAAGTGTTAAGGAAGCGGTGCAGAAAAAGAGCGGGTATTTCGTTGAGTATCCATTTGCCTGTCTAGCAGTTGAAGTGTAGAGGGTCGAATTTCTTAAGTGTCGTATCTCGGAGGTCGAGCGCTTCGTTACATCACGCCTACTTAGACATGCCACTTGTGGACATAGAGATTCGGCCGAACCGAGCACTACAGAAAGAGGCACTCGCTGGAAGCTGTAATCAAGGTATAAAGACACAGAATTGACTTGACTTCACAAGGAGTTTAATTAACTCCGTGTAACGCGCAGTCTACCATGACCGAGACAACGACACGTGAAGGTCCACAGTTATGCAGACTATCCAGGCTCTTCCTAAGGCGCCGCTTATATAAGTTCCTGCGCTCGGGGAATGGCAACTGCTACACGTTCAACTCTGGCCTACTTATTTATATAAAGTGCCGAAAGAGTACAAATACAAAGAACAAAAGTAAAAATGCAAAAGTGCACATTTGCAAGAAAAATCCTGAAGGGCGCAAACAGGAACATCCGTTCAAAATGCCGGCTCGGGATTTGTCTTGCCCGCGCCTTGTAGCGCTTAAGTTTGAGAAAGGCATAGACTTGTTCAAACATTTCTAGGTCTACATGGTCAGGGAACGAACCTAAACGAAAACTCTGAAGTCATTAAGGAACGTAAATGCTTCATATGCTGCAAAGATTACTAGCTTACTGGGAAGCGAAAAAATTCAGGGAGAACAAATATTTGCCAGCCTGATTCCCGCATGTTCCTCCTTGGCTTTAGATTGTCTTCACGGTGTGGAACGCAAGTCATAGTTCAACGTAGCATCCACAACGCAGAAATTTTTTAAGTTCATGCCGGTTGTGTTTCTTGGCTTGCTGCGTTGCGTGACTGAACAGGACCCTCTTAAAATACAGTCTGCGTGACTGAGGACGATGGGGACTGAAGACATGAGGCGACGAAGTCTTTGTGCAAACCGTTTGCAATGATTAGTTACATATAAAAATACTGATAGAACTATCCACAGCCGACCTAGCCGACAGCTTAATTCTGAAGCAAAGGACGTCGCCTCCCGCTGAAGGTGCCCGGCAAAGCCTGCGAGAGCTCGGAACAAAGTAACCCCCCCCCCCCCCCCCCCCCGCTCGTCCTGCCGGAGAGAGTGACAGTTAAAAGAAAGGAAAAGAGCATAAGAGCTGTGAAGTACTTATTACAGAGCTTATAGGAGGAGTTTCAGGAAGCCATGCCACTATTTTTTTAAATAAGATTTTTGCGGTTAAAAGAAGTCCACTGCTGCATAATAAAACGAGTGTTGGTGGACGTCAGAAAGAAGGCGAACGATGTTACTTACTAAGTTAGTTAACTAAATTGGAATAACTAATTTTTAAATACTACCAGGGGCACCTGGTTACAATTAGAGATAAGTATCTGACCATCATTAAAAGGCATAAGAGATTTTAGTTTCCAAAACATGGTTACCGTAGAGTCTGTGGCTCAACAAATCTTGTCTTTTTCTGATGCAACGCTAAAATCACGTGCCCGCGTTCCGCTCAAAACGACGACCAGCAGTGAATGTCACTCCGCGGCGTACGCCCCACGTGACGTCCTCGTCACTGCTTGGCTAGGAGCAGTCAGCAGCGCAAAGCAGATCAGTACGGCTGGGACTGGGATGGTACGGCGGCACGCAGCTCGGGGACAAAGAACTGCGCGTGCAATTTTCAAATTCCTCGAGAAGTGGCGCAACTTTTTTGAGCCACCTGGCTGGTGATAATTAAATTACGTTTTGAAAATTCAAGGTACAGATCCGGCTATTAATATGGGCAGCTACAATCCTCTGTTTCTTAGTAGGTCCTCACGAGTAAAATTTAAATGCAGTTAAGATAACTAACTAGGTAGTTGACATGCGAAAGAGTGCCGTGGGAGACTGGTTAGTGAGGCATTGTTTAAGCATAAAAACTGCGCAACGGATTGGACTCGGGAAGAAAAGAACATGGAACGAGCGCAGATTAACTACAGGTTCATTGTGCCAACGCCGCCTTTTTTCTTTAACAAATAGCACGTGCGCACCAAGCGCACGAAGCTATGAAACGCGCAATCACGTTGTGATGGCTCTGTGTATTTGGCGCGCATGCGCTTTATTATTCAACAAGCAAGGAGGCGCTGACGTAACAAATCGGTTCTTACTCTGCGCTCGCCTCATGTGTTTCTTTTCTATGTCCCGTGTGTAGTTTTCGTTTTTATGTATAGTTAACATGATTAACTTCTTCCAGGCGACGTTTTTATGTAAAAAAGCCAATTTTGAAAAAAAAATTACCGGTGGGCTTCTTTATTACATATTGTTACGTACTGAGCTGGCACTGAGCACGTCTGGGACGTCTTTTCGAGACGTTTTATGACAGAGCGGAGAGCTCAAAACCAGCCAGACCGACCACCTTCGTTTTCCTCTACAGTCCGATCTCCTCCGCTTCGTCGTCGACACAAAGCACGTTACACTTCTCCCTCCGCAGACGAAGCCGCCCTCGGCAAGCTAAGCAGTGTCCCGAGGACTGAATCGTTTCAGCCTAGCAACATGCACCACCTGGGTCTTTCGTGAGCATCGGCCACTGTCAGTAAGGCGCGAGACGACGTAGTTCAAATCACTGATGCGCTCAAGCACAACAAAAGGGCCAGTGTAGTGAGACAGAAGCTTCTGACACAAGCCACGCTTCCGTAGTGGCGTCCACAACCACACTCGATCGCCAGGGTCATAGGAGATGGGCTGGTAACGGGTGTCGTAGCGCTGTTTAGAGCGCTGCTGTGAGTCCAAAATGCGGAGGCGTGCAATTCGACGTGCTTCTTCAGCTCGGCAGAGTGTGGCGGCGATGAAAGGCTCGTTGTGGATAGAAAAAGGAAGGATGGTGTCGATTCAGCGGCGGGGAACGCGAGCGTACACAAGGTAAAATGTGCTGTAACCAGTTGTTTCATGTTGGGTAGTGCTGTACGCATACGTAGTAAAAGGGAGGATGTCATCCCAGTTCTTATGGTCAGAATCGACGTACATGGCCAGCATAGTGGTGAGGGTGCGGTTTGTGCGTTCAACGAGGCCGTTCGTTTGTGGGTGATACGGTATCGAGTGACGAAAATTGCATTCGCAGCTACGAAGCAGCTCTTCGACAACATCTGCGGTAAACTGGCGCCCACGATCACTGATGACGACGCGAGGAGCTCCATGACGGAGAATGAGGGAGCGCAGGAGGAAAATAGACACATCAGAAGCAGTGGCGGAAGGTATGGCGGCTGTTTCACAGTAGCGTGTTAGGTGGTCAACACACATGATAACCCAGCGGTTACCATTCGCAGACCGTGGAAAAGGGCCTAGCAGGTCGATGCCCACTTGCTCAAATGGTGTGGTGGGAGGTGTGATAGGGTGCAGCTGGCCTGGCGAACACGACGTAGGAAGCTTAAAACGCTGGCACTAGACACAGCTGGCTACGTATTGTTGAATCGTTTGGCGCATTTTGGGCCAGTAAAACCGTTCTTTTGTGCGGTGAAGGGTACGAGCAACTCCCAAGTGGCCAGACATGGCATCGTCGTGCATCAGTTGAAGGACAAGGATTCGAAGGCTTGCCGGCACGACGAGAAGAAACCGTGCCCCGCCGGGCGTGAAATTCTTCTTGTAAAGTAAACCGGCGCGAATACAGAAACGGGCAGCAGTGGAATGACTGGCGGAGTCAAAGAGGGCCGTTAACGTAGTGTCCTTGCGCTGTTCAGTCTTGAATTGGTTAGGATCAGGAAACGTTGGTGATACAAAAGCGACGTAGTCGTCGAAGTTGTCGTCGTCGCAACCGGTAGTCGGAAGAGGCAAGCGCGAGAGACAGTCAGCGTCGGCATGTTGACGGCCACTTTTGTACACGACAGTGAAGTTGAACTCTTGTAGCCGCAAAGCCCAGCGGGCAAGTCGGCCGCATGGGTCACGGAGGTTTACGAGCCAACAGAGCGAATGATGATCCGTGACGATGGTAAAAGCATTGCTGTACAGGTAGGAACGAAAGCGCTGCACAGCAAAAACTACCGCCAGACACTCTTGTTCGGTAACTGTGTAGTTCCGTTCCGACTTGCTCAGTGACCGGCTGGCATAAGCTATCACGTGCTGTTCTCCGCTGTGGCGCTGGATGAGCACAGCGCCAACTCCGACACCACTGGCGTCGGTGTGAACTTCGGTGGGAGCAGACGGGCAGAAATGGCGCAGGATAGGGCCTGACGTTAGGAGAAATTTCAGATGGCGGAATGCAGACTCACAGTCAGGGGTCCACTGGAATGGCACGTCTTTTTGCAGAAGGCACGTGAGAGGGGAAGCGACGTCGGCAAACCGGGGAACAAAACGGCGAAAATACGAGCATAGCCCCAAAAAACTGCGAAGTTCCTTGACTGATGTCGGCGCTGTGAAGTTGGTGACAGCCTCAACTTTCTGGGGATCCGGCCGGACACCGTCCTTATCGACTAAGTGACCGAGGACAATTATTTGGCGTTTACCAAAGTGACACTTCTTAGAGTTAAGGACCAGGCCCGCTCTTTCAATGCAGTCGAGGACGATAGCGAGGCGGCTGTTATGTTCGTTAAATGTCTTCCCAAAGATCACAACATCGTCCAAATAACACAAACAAATCTGCCACTTCAGACCACGCAAAATAGTGTCCATAAATCTTTCAAATGTGGCAGGTGCATTGCAAAGTCCAAAAGGCATAACGTTGAATTCATACAGTCCGTCAGGCGTGACAAACGCTGTCTTTTCTTTGTCGTTCGGGTGCATTGGTATTTGCCAGTATCCTGATCTCAAATCAACCGAGGAAAAGTATGAGGCGGAGTGAAGACAGTCGATGGCATTGTCTATGCGTGGGAGCGGATGCACGTCTTTTTTGGTGATGGTATTCAGGTGACGATAGTCCACACAGAATCGCCACGTATTATCTTTCTTTTTGACGAGAATAACTGGAGCCGCCCAAGCGCTTGAAGATTCCTGGATAACTCCTCGGTTTAACATGTCCTGAACTTGTTGGTCTATTAGCTCACGTTCGGTCGGTGATACGCGGTAAGGCCTCTGTCGTATTGGAGGTGCGGAGCCGGTGTTGATCACATGATGAATGCGAGAACGCGGAATGGGTGCTGGAATTTCTCTGGAGAAATCAAACACAGTGACATACTTCGAAAGCAGTTCCACCAAAATGCGGCGCTCGGTTGTGGAAAGAGACTTATTAACCATAGCTTGAACTTTGGAATCTTCACAGGGGTGTTCCAGCTTTTCAAAAGCGCGGTTACTGAGCGCCGCGACTGAAACAGACAAACTGTCCTCGAAATGCGCAAGTTTCATGCCACGAGGTAAGACGGCGGGCTCTTCCGAATAGTTCACTGTCCACAGCGCGGTGTGGCCACCCATCACGGGGACTATGCAACGAGGCACGAGGACACTCTTCTTAGCACATGTAAGTGCAGTGGGTTCCACCACAGCGTCAAAGGCGTCGCACAAAATTTTGGATGAAACAACCGGCACGAATACGGCGGACGTCGCCGGAACAACTATGTCCTCCGACACAGAGAACGCTCCGAAATCAGGAGAGGAGCTTTCCACTAGAGCCGACATCAGAGTAGCGTTCAATGAAATCCCTCCTGTACGACAATCTAATGTTGCCCCACACTGCTGCAAAAAGTCAATCCCAAGTATGACGTCATGCGTAGAACGTGACAGCCCAGTAAATTCAGTCCTGAACATTTGTCCACCGATAGTAACATTCGCCGAGCAGACACCAAGTGGAACTAATCTTTCACCACCAACACCCCGAAACACCACAGCCTGATCCCAGCCGAACAAAACTTTTCCTCCCAAACTATTCTTAAACGTCAAACTCATTACAGATACAGTCGCACCGGTGTCTACTAAAGCCATAGTTCGAATTCCGTCTATAAGTACTTCAAGTTTGTTCTTTAGCATAAACACAGGAAGAGGTATTGATGTCATCGCATCGCCGGTGGCCTCACCTCCATCGGCCGCGCCGTCTAGTTTCCCGGAGGGGGAGAGCGGCGCCGAGGGGACGGTGATCGTCGTTGACGTGAAGATGGTGGAGTCAGGCTGCGCATTGACTCCACCATCTCCGCATTGAGAAAATTTCGTCGCCCGCTGTTAAGGACCCGGAAAATAACAGATAGGAGGACGGGTAACTCAAAATGGCGATTTTTTTCGTCAGAAGTCTGCGTTTCGCAGTGTGCTAAATAAAAAACAAAAACAAATACAGCTGTCCAAATCAAGACAAGGTTTTATTTTTTAATCGAAGGGATTTGCCTGCAGTCTAGGCATGCTGTTGGCTTTAAGTTATGCAGCCCTCAACAGCGACAAGCTAAGTAATATCCATACTGATGTGGCACCACAAGGACAGGGACGGAGACAGACGTACCAACTCGCCCAATTCTCAACCCTTTTGAAGTAATATCCGGCGTTATATATTCAGCAGAAAGAATTAACATGCAGAAAACCAAAGTAATGTTCAACAGTCTAGCAAGGAAACAGCAGTTCGCAATTGGTAGCGAGGTGCTGGAAGCAGTAAGAGAATATGTCTACTTAGGGAAGGTAGTGACCGCAGATCCGGATCATGAGAGGGAAATAACTAGAAGAATAAGAATTGGGTGGAGCGCATATGGCAGGTTCTCTCAGATCGTGAATGGCAGCTTACCAATATCCCTGAAGAGAAAAGTATACAACAGCTGTATCCTACCGGTACTCACCTATGGGGCAGAAATGTGGAGGCTAACAAAGAGGGTTCAGCTTAAGTTAAGAACAACGCAGCGAGCTATCGAAAGGAAAATGATAGGTGTAACGCTAAGAGATCAGAAGAGGGCGGAGTGGATGAGGGAACAAACGCGGGTTAAAGACATTTTAGTTGAAATCAAAAGGAAGAAATGGGCTTGGGCAGGGCATGTAAGGCGAAGGCAAGATAACCACTGGTCCTTAAGGGTAACGGAGTGGATTCCAAGAGAAATCAAACGTAGCAGGGGACGGCAGAAAGTTAGGTGGGCGGATGAGATGAAGAAGTTTGCGGGGATACAGTGGCGGCAACTGACAAAGGACAGGGTTAATTGGAGAGACAGGGAAGAGGCCCTTGCCCTGCAGGGGGTGTATTCAGGCTGATGTTGGTGGTGATGATGATATATTCAGCTTGCACGAAGACGACTGGCATAGTGCTTTCAGATGGTTTCTGTCTTCCTTGTGCGCAGAGGCGGCTTATTGAATGTCATTAAGAAGACACTGGGTGTTTCACCTATGACTTTCCGCAACTTTTGAAAATTGGCCTTTTGGGTGAAAAGCGGCATTTTTTCAGCCGAGCATTGTCAGTCAGATAGCGAATCAGAATACAACTAAGAGTTGCTAACTAGTAGGCTGGTTAAATAATATTGTGGAGTTAAATTTTTACTATTAGTGTTGGCCACCTTATTTATTGAGAGGGAGAGGCATGTAGCGTACCGTACGTAAAAGCCAGATAAGGTTTTAGAATTTCGAAAACGCGGTCATTCTCAGCGCCGTGGCCCAGCAAATTTTGGTGATTTCGACGATTACCATTGACTGGAGGGTTGCTTTGCCTGTGAGCTTCTTGAAAGTGCATGTATTTTTGTGTTATGTAGCCAGAATTTGTTGGGTCACAGCGCGAAGGGTAACAGCGTTTTTAAGATACTAAACAAGTGACATGGATATTACTTACCGTGGGCTACACGCCTCTCAATAAATAATGAGACAAAATAATACTTTCAAAGTTAGCTACTTAGTATTAGTTAACCAGCCTACTAGTTTGGGCATCTTAGCTTTATGCTGATGCCTTACACAGCACAAAATTCTAAGCGGAAAAAAGCGGCGTTTATCTCAAGAAGCCTTTTTTAAAAAATTAAGCAACATTTTCGGTGATGCACCCGGTATCCGTGCTGCAACAATTATGTGCTCCCTAACAAGGCAATGATTCCTGTCGTTTGGGCTGCAGAGTTAGAAAAAAAAATGTGTTATCTGAAAAACTACGCCTTCCACAACTAAGTCTTCCACGCCTAGGAATTCGGGAAAAGCGCATTTTTTTTTCTGTCTTTTACATGAACGCAATTTTCCTATTATAGTAGGAATGCTTTGCAACGATCAGTAGATCCAGAGATACCTTCTCTGGGTGCTTGCAATTTTCTGCTATTTATTAACTGGAGTGGTGCCGATTGAAGTTATATTGCAGTCTTAATTACTCGGCGCGAGCACACCACCGACTATTAAATCAACATATTCATACGTATCAACAGATTACACCGTTTCCATCAATGTGTTCACACAGCAACTTACAACATTTCACCGCTCCCTCACATTGTCAAAAACGGACTCCTTCGGTTTTCTACAGCGGTCGTAAATACACTGTAACCGCGCAGGAACTTCAAAAGCAAGATATTACCACAAATCATCTGAAGGTCGCAGCATTGTCATCAATGCGTCCATAACACTAACCTATAGTATTTTACGGTTGCTTCAAAATTAAAAGTGATGTCCAAGAACCCTGGACTTGCAAACTTCCATCGTTACATGGTGCTTGCTGGAAGCTGTGTTGAATTGGTTTGCAAATGATCTCTATACCGCTGACTCGCACAAAAGCGGCTAACGAGAAAATTTTGAACTCCTTGGAGAGGTTGCAGTTGTATTGAAACCGTATTTAAAAGTCTTGCTTAAAACAGAGGGACAGATATGCGAAAATATCAATACACACGCGGGCAAGGTGCCCAGTGACTTGAGAGATGGAAAGTGGCCCAGCTTATGTCCTCTTATCAGGCGCAGTGAGAGTTGTAATAGGACCTGAAATGTACGGACGTTGTCGCCCATTTTCCTTAAGATTTTGGTTTTCCGTGAAGTTATGCGCCAACATGTTTAGGTCATCACTTATGTGTGTATAAAATAAAGATAACGAAACCAATTCTTGTTTGACAGCTCTGGCATTGGCTTATTTCCTCCGGCGAGATGCTGTCGAGATGCTCATGGGTAAAAAAAAAGCAATGGAGATGCTTAAGTCACCTTGGTGACTTAAGCCTTACTAAGGTCTCATATGACTGCTGGACATGCGCCCTATTCTCAGGTTATATACGCTGATCCCTTCTGAACAAAACTTTAGTTGCGAGACAGCACCTGCGTTGTGCACTTCTCATTCTTCGCTAGCGTCTTGTTTTCGCTGTTTTTCTTTCAACATGGGCATTACACCGTCAAAGAAGTTAATTTTCTCAGTCTGCAGCCATAGGTGCATTAAAATCCCCCCGCCCCAG